>NC_139172.1:56581719-57181719 GCF_965202585.1 Thalia democratica
TACTAGTTAATTTTAGTCATACTTTAGACTATAATAAAAGTTTTTTAAAGTCTTTATGATAAAAACAAAACTTAACTTACAAAACTACAGACCATTAGGAGTCTTTTAATACGTTATTTATTTAAAATAAATAGTTATTGTAGAAGTTGAAGCGCATTAAACACATGTGTGTTCGTTTTACAAAGCACGTATTTGTCAATTTTAGCCAAACTTTAGACTATAATAAAAATTTGTTAAGGTCTTTATGATAAAAACAACACTAAACTTAAAAAACTACAGACCATTAGGAGTCGTTTGATATGTTATTTATTAAAAATAAATAGTTATTATTGAAGTTGAAGCGCATTAAACACATGTGCGTTTGTTTTACAAAGCCCGTACTAGTTAATTTTAGCCAAAGTTTAGTCTATAATAAAAGTTTTTTAAAGTCTTTATGATAAAAACAAAACTAAACTTACAAAACTACAGACCATTAGAAGTATTTCGATATGTTATTTATTAAAAATAAATAGTTATTGTTGAAGTTGAAGCGCATTAAACACATGTCCGTTTGTTTTACAAAGCCCGTACTTGTTAATTTTAGCCAAACTTTAGTCTATAATAAAAGTTTTTTAAAGTCTTTATGATAAAAACAAAACTAAACTTACAAAACTACAGACCATTAGAAGTCTTTTGATATGTTATTTATTAAAAATAAACAGTTATTGTAGAAGTTGAAGCGCATTAAACATATGCATGTTTGTTTTACAAAGCACGTACTAGTTAATTTTAGCCAAACTTTAGACTAAGGTAAAAGTTTTTTAAATTTTTTATGATAAAAACAAAACTAGACTTACAAAACTAAAGACCATTAGGAGTCTTTTAATATGTTTTTTTTTAAAATAAATAGTTATTGTAGAAGTTGAAGCGCAATAAACACATGTGCGTTTGTTTTACAAAGCCCGTACTAGTTAATTTTAGCTAAAGTTTAGACTATAATAAAAGTTTTTTAAAGTCTTTATGATAAAAACAAAACTAAACTTACAAAACTACAGACCAATAGGAGTCTTTTAATATGTTATTCATTTAAAAATAAATACTTATTGTAGTAGTTGAAGCGCATTAAATACATGTGTGTTTGATTTACAAAGCACGTATTTGTTAATTTTAGCCAAAGTTTAGACTAAAATAAAAATTTTTTAAAGTCTTTATGTGAAAAACAAAACTAAACTTACAAAACTACAGACCATTAGGAGTCTTTTGATATGTTATTTATAAAAAATAATTAGTTATTGTAGAAGTTGAAGCGCATTAAACACATGTGCGTTTGTTTTACAAAGCCCGTACTAGTTAATTTTAGCCAAACTTTAGACTATAATAAAAGTTTTTTAAAGTCTTTATGATAAAAACAAAACTAAACTTACAAAACTACAGACCATTAGGAGTCTTTTGATATGTTATTTATAAAAAATAAATACTTATTGTAGAAGTTGAAGCGCATTAAACACATGTGTGTTTGTTTTACAAAGCACGTATTTGTTAATTTTAGCCAAACTTTAGACTATAATAAAAAATTTTTAAGGTCTTTACGATAAAAACAAAACTAAACTTACAAAACTAAAGACCATTAGAAGTCTTTTCATATGGTATTTATTAAAAATAAACAGTTATTGTAGAAGTTAAAGCGCATTAATTACATGTGTGTTCGTTTTATAAAGCACGTATTTGTTAATTTTAGCCAAAGTTTAGACTATAATAAAAATTTTTAAGGTTTTTATGATAAAAACAAAACTAAACTTACAAAACTACAGACCATTAGTAGTCTTTTAAAATGTTATTTATTTAAAATAAATAGTTATTGTAGAAGTTGAAGCGCATTAAACACATGTGCGTTTGTTTTACAAAGCCCGTACTAGTTAATTTTAGCCAAACTTTAGACTATAATAAAAGTTTTTTAAAGTCTTAATGATAAAAACAAAACTAAACTTACAAAACTACAGACCATTAGGAGTCTTTTGATATGTTATTTATAAAAAATAAATACTCATTGGAGAAGTTGAAGCGCATTAAACACATGCATATTTGTTTTACAAAGCACGTACTTGTTAATTTTAGCCAAACTTTAGACTAAGGTAAAAGTTTTTTAAATTCTTTATGATAAAAACAAAACTAAACTTACAAAACTACAGACCATTAGAAGTATTTTGATATGTTATTTATTAAAAATAAATAGTTATTGTAGAAGTTGAAGCGCATTAAACACATGTGTGTTTGTTTTACAAAGCACGTATTTGTTAATTTTAGCCAAAGTTTAGACTAAGGTAAAAGTTTTTTAAATTCTTCATGATAAAAACAAAACTAAACTTACAAAACTACAGACCATTAGGAGTCTTTTGATATGTTATTTATTAAAAATAAATACTTATTGTAGAAGTTGAAGCGCATTAAACACATGTGTGTTTGTTTTACAAAGCACGTATTTGTTAATTTTAGCCAATGTTTAGACTATAATAAAAGATTTTTAAGGTCTTTATGATAAAAACAAAACTTAACTTACAAAACTAAAGACCATTAGGAGTCTTTTAAAATGTTATTTATTTAAAATAAATAGTTATTGTAGAAGTTGAAGCGCATTAAACACATGTGCGTTTGTTTTACAAAGCCCGTACTAGTTAATTTTAGCCAAACTTTAGACTATAATAAAAGTTTTTTAAAGTCTTCATGATAAAAACAAAACTAAACTTACAAAATTACAGACCATTAGGAGTCTTTTGATATGTTATTTATAAAAAATAAATACTTATTGTAGAAGTTGAAGCGCATTAAACACATGCATGTTTGTTTTACAAAGCACGTACTTGTTAATTTTAGCCAAACTTTAGACTAAGGTAAAAGTTTTTTAAATTCTTTATGATAAAAACAAAACTAAACTTACAAAACTACAGACCATTAGAAGTATTTTGATATGTTATTTATTAAAAATAAATAGTTATTGTAGAAGTTGAAGCGCATTAAACACATGTGCGTTTGTTTTACAAAGCCCGTACTAGTTAATTTTAGCCAAAGTTTAGACTATAATAAAAGTTTTTTAAAGTCTTTATGATAAAAACAAAACTAAACTTACAAAACTACAGACCATTAGGAGTCTTTTGATATGTTATTTATTTAAAATAAATAGTTATTGTAGAAGTTGAAGCGCATTAAAACAAGTGTGTTTGTTTTACAAAGCACGTATTTGTTAATTTTAGCCAAACTTTAGACTATAATAAAAATTTTTTAAGGTCTTTATAATAAAAACAAAACTAAACTAACAAAACTAAAAACCATTAGGAGTCTTTTGATATGTTATTTATTAAAAATAAACAGTTATTGTAGAAGTTAAAACGCATTAAACACATGTGTGTTCGTTTTATAAAGCACGTATTTGTTAATTTTAGCCAAACTTTAGACTATAATTAAAGATTTTTAAGGTCTTTATGATAAAAACAAAACTAAACTTACAAAACTAAAGACCATTAGGAGTCTTTTCATATGTATTTATTAAAAATAAATAGTTATTGTAGAAGTTAAAGCGCATTAAACACATGTGTGTTTGTTTTATAAAGCACGTATTTGTTATTTTTAGCTAAAGTTTAGACTATAAAAAAAATTTTTAAGGTCTTTATGATAAAAACAAAACTAAACTTACAAAACTAAAGACCACTAGGAGTTTTATGATATGTTATTTATTAAAAATAAATAGTTATTGTAGAAGTTGAAGCGCATTAAACACATGAATGTTTGTTTTACAAAGCCCGTACTAGTTAATTTTAGCCAAAGTTTAGACTATAATAAAAGTTTTTTAAAGTCTTTATGATAAAAACAAAACTAAACTTACAAAACTACAGACCATTAGGAGTCTTTTGATATGTTATTTATATAAAATAAATAGTTATTGTAGAAGTTGAAGCGCATTAAACACATGTGTGTTTGATTTACAAAGCATGTAGTTGTTACATTTAGCCAAAGTTTAGACTATAATAAAAACTTTTTAAGGTCTTTATGATAAAAACAAAACTTAACTTACAAAACTACAGACCATTAGGAGTCTTTTGATATGTTATTTTTT
Source organism: Thalia democratica (assembly GCF_965202585.1). Taxonomy (NCBI): domain Eukaryota; kingdom Metazoa; phylum Chordata; class Thaliacea; order Salpida; family Salpidae; genus Thalia; species Thalia democratica. The sequence goes on from NC_139172.1 coordinate 56,585,807, forward strand.
AAAAATAAATAGTTATTGTAGAAGTTGAAGCGCATTAAACACATGCATGTTTGTTTTACAAAGTACGTACTTTTTAATTTTAGCCAAAGTTTAGACTAAACCAAAAGTTTTTAAAATTCTTTATGATTAAAACAAAACTAAACTTACAAAACTACATAACATTAGAAGTATTTTGATATGTTATTTATTAAAAAAGTTGAAGCGCATTAAACACATGTTTGTTCGTTTTATAAAGCACGTACTAGTTAATTTTAGCCATACTTTAGACTATAATAAAAGTTTTTTAAAGTCTTTATGATAAAAACAAAACTAAACTTACAAAACTACAGACCATTAGGAGTCTTTTAATACGTTATTTATTTAAAATAAATAGTTATTGTAGAAGTTGAAGCGCATTAAACACATGTGTGTTCGTTTTACAAAGCACGTATTTGTCAATTTTAGCCAAACTTTAGACTATAATAAAAATTTGTTAAGGTCTTTATGATAAAAACAACACTAAACTTAAAAAACTACAGACCATTAGGAGTCGTTTGATATGTTATTTATTAAAAATAAATAGTTATTATTGAAGTTGAAGCGCATTAAACACATGTGCGTTTGTTTTACAAAGCCCGTACTAGTTAAATTTAGCCAAAGTTTAGTCTATAATAAAAGTTTTTTAAAGTCTTTATGATAAAAACAAAACTAAACTTACAAAACTACAGACCATTAGAAGTATTTCGATATGTTATTTATTAAAAATAACTAGTTATTGTTGAAGTTGAAGCGCATTAAACACATGTCCGTTTGTTTTACAAAGCCCGTACTTGTTAATTTTAGCCAAACTTTAGTCTATAATAAAAGTTTTTTAAAGTCTTTATGATAAAAACAAAACTAAACTTACAAAACTACAGACCATTAGAAGTCTTTTGATATGTTATTTATTAAAAATAAACAGTTATTGTAGAAGTTGAAGCGCATTAAACATATGCATGTTTGTTTTACAAAGCACGTACTAGTTAATTTTAGCCAAACTTTAGACTAAGGTAAAAGTTTTTTAAATTTTTTATGATAAAAACAAAACTAGACTTACAAAACTAAAGACCATTAGGAGTCTTTTAATATGTTTTTTTTTTTAAAATAAATAGTTATTGTAGAAGTTGAAGCGCAATAAACACATGTGCGTTTCTTTTACAAAGCCCGTACTAGTTAATTTTAGCTAAAGTTTAGACTATAATAAAAGTTTTTTAAAGTCTTTATGATAAAAACAAAACTAAACTTACAAAACTACAGACCAATAGGAGTCTTTTAATATGTTATTCATTTAAAAATAAATACTTATTGTAGAAGTTGAAGCGCATTAAATACATGTGTGTTTGATTTACAAAGCACGTATTTGTTAATTTTAGCCAAAGTTTAGACTAAAATAAAAATTTTTTAAAGTCTTTATGTGAAAAACAAAACTAAACTTACAAAACTACAGACCATTAGGAGTCTTTTGATATGTTATTTATAAAAAATAATTAGTTATTGTAGAAGTTGAAGCGCATTAAACACATGTGCGTTTGTTTTACAAAGCCCGTACTAGTTAATTTTAGCCAAACTTTAGACTATAATAAAAGTTTTTTAAAGTCTTTATGATAAAAACAAAACTAAACTTACAAAACTACAGACCATTAGGAGTCTTTTGATATGTTATTTATAAAAAATAAATACTTATTGTAGAAGTTGAAGCGCATTAAACACATGTGTGTTTGTTTTACAAAGCACGTATTTGTTAATTTTAGCCAAACTTTAGACTATAATAAAAAATTTTTAAGGTCTTTATGATAAAAACAAAACTAAACTTACAAAACTAAAGACCATTAGAAGTCTTTTCATATGTTATTTATTAAAAATAAACAGTTATTGTAGAAGTTAAAGCGCATTAATTACATGTGTGTTCGTTTTATAAAGCACGTATTTGTTAATTTTAGCCAAAGTTTAGACTATAATAAAAATTTTTAAGGTTTTTATGATAAAAACAAAACTAAACTTACAAAACTACAGACCATTAGGAGTCTTTTAATATGTTATTTATTTAAATATAAATATTTATTGTAGAAGTTGAAGCGCATTAAACACATGTGTGTTTGGTTTACAAAGCACGTATTTGTTAATTTTAGCCAAAGTTTAGACTATAATAAAAAATTTTTAAAGTCTTTATGATAAAAAGAAAAACTAAACTTACAAAACTACAGACCATTAGTAGTCTTTTAAAATGTTATTTATTTAAAATAAATAGTTATTGTAGAAGTTGAAGCGCATTAAACACATGTGCGTTTGTTTTACAAAGCCCGTACTAGTTAATTTTAGTCAAACTTTAGACTAAGGTAAAAGTTTTTTAAATTCTTTATGATAAAAACAAAACTAAACTTACAAAACTACAGACCATTAGAAGTATTTTGATATGTTATTTATTAAAAATAAATAGTTATTGTAGAAGTTGAAGCGCATTAAACACATGTGTGTTTGTTTTACAAAGCACGTATTTGTTAATTTTAGCCAAAGTTTAGACTAAGGTAAAAGTTTTTTAAATTCTTTATGATAAAAACAAAACTAAACTTACAAAACTACAGACCATTAGGAGTCTTTTGATATGTTATTTATTAAAAATAAATACTTATTGTAGAAGTTGAAGCGCATTAAACACATGTGTGTTTGGTTTACAAAGCACGTATTTGTTAATTTTAGCCAAAGTTTAGACTATAATAAAAGATTTTTAAGGTCTTTATGATAAAAACAAAACTTAACTTACAAAACTACAGACCATTAGGAGTCTTTTAAAATGTTATTTATTTAAAATAAATAGTTATTGTAGAAGTTGAAGCGCATTAAACACATGTGCGTTTATTTTACAAAGCCCGTACTAGTTAATTTTAGCCAAACTTTAGACTATAATAAAAGTTTTTTAAAGTCTTCATGATAAAAACAAAACTAAACTTACAAAATTACAGACCATTAGGAGTCTTTTGATATGTTATTTATAAAAAATAAATACTTATTGTAGAAGTTGAAGCGCATTAAACACATGCATGTTTATTTTACAAAGCACGTACTTGTTAATTTTAGCCAAACTTTAGACTAAGGTAAAAGTTTTTTAAATTCTTTATGATAAAAACAAAACTAAACTTACAAAACTACAGACCATTAGAAGTATTTTGATATGTTATTTATTAAAAATAAATAGTTATTGTAGAAGTTGAAGCGCATTAAACACATGTGCGTTTGTTTTACAAAGCCCGTACTAGTTAATTTTAGCCAAAGTTTAGACTATAATAAAAGTTTTTTAAAGTCTTTATGATAAAAACAAAACTAAACTTACAAAACTACAGACCATTAGGAGTCTTTTGATATGTTATTTATATAAAATAAATAGTTATTGTAGAAGTTGAAGCGCATTAAACACATATGTGTTTGTTTTACAAAGCACGTATTTGTTACATTCAGCCAAAGTTTAGACTATAATAAAAACTTTTTAAGGTCTTTATGATAAAAACAAAACTAAACTTACAAAACTACAGACCATTAGGAGTCTTTTGATATGTTATTTATTAAAAATAAATAGTTATTGTAGAAGTTGAAGCGCATTAAACACATGCATGTTTGTTTTACAAAGTACGTACTTTTTAATTTTAGCCAAAGTTTAGACTAAACTAAAAGTTTTTAAAATTCTTTATGATAAAAACAAAACTAAACTTACAAAACTACAGACCATTAGAAGTATTTTGATATGTTATTTATTAAAAATAAATAGTTATTGTAGAAGTTGAAGCGCATTAAACACATGTTTGTTTGTTTTATAAAGCACGTATTTGTCAATTTTAGCCAAATTTTAGACTATAACAAAAGTTTTTTAAAGTCTCTAAGATAAAAATAAAACTATACTTACAAAACTACAGACCATTAGGAGTCTTTTAATATGTTATTTATTTAAAAAAAATAGTTATTGTAGAAGTTGAAGCGCATTAAACACATGTGTGTTCGTTTTACAAAGCACGTATTTGTTAATTTTAGCCAAAGTTTAGACTATAATAAAAAATTTTTAAGGTCTTTATGATAAAAACAAAACTAAGTTGGTAAACTACAGACCATTAACAGTCTTTTGATATGTTATTTATTAAAAATAAATAGTTATTGTAGAAGTTGAAGCGCATTAAACACATGTTCGTTTGTTTTACAAAGCCTGTACTAGTTAATTTTAGCCAAACTTTAGACTATAATAAAAGTTTTTTAAAGTCTTTATGATAAAAACAAAACTAAACTTACAAAACTACAGACCATTAGGAGTCTTTTGATATGTTATTTATAAAAAATAATTACTTATTGTAGAAGTTGAAGCGCATTAAACACATGTGTTTTTGTTTTACAAAGCACGTACTAGTTAATTTTAGCCTAACTTTAGACTATAATAAAAGTTTTTTAAAGTCTTTATGATAAAAAAAAAACTAAACTTACAAAACTACAGACCATTAGGAGTCTTTTAAAATGTTATTTATTTAAAAAAAATAGTTATTGTAGAAGTTGAAGCGCATTAAACACATGTTCGTTTGTTTTACAAAGCCTGTACTAGTTAATTTTAGCCAAAGTTTAGACTATAATAAAAACTTTTAAGGTCTTTATGATAAAAACAAAACTAAACTTACAAAACTAAAGACCACTAGGAGTCTTTTGATATGTTATTTATTAAAAATAAATAGTTATTGTAGAAGTTGAAGCGCATTAAACACATGTGCGTTTGTTTTACAAAGCCCGTACTAATTAATTTTAGCCAAACTTTAGACTATAATAAAAGTTTTTTAAAGTCTTTATGATAAAAACAAAACTAAACTTACAAAACTACAGACCATTAGGAGTCTTTTGATATGTTATTTATTAAAAAAAAAGTTATTGTAGAAGTTGAAGCGCATTAAACATATGCATATTTGTTTTACAAAGCACGTACTTGTCAATTTTAGCCAAACTTTAGACTAAGGTAAAAGTTTTTTAAATTCTTTATGATAAAAACAAAACTAAACTTTCAAAACTACAGACCATTAGGAGTCGTTTGATATGTTATTTATTAAAAATAAATAGTTATTGTAGAAGTTGAAGCGCATTAAACACATGTGCGTTTGTTTTACAAAGCCCGTACTAGTTAATTTTAGCCACACTTTAGACTATAATAAAAGTTTTTGAAAGTCTTTATGATAAAAAAAAAACTAAACTTACAAAACTACAGACCATTAGGAGTCTTTTAATATGTTATTAATTAAAAAATAAATACTTATTGTAGAAGTTGAAGCGCATTAAACACATGTGTGTTAGGTTTATAAAGCACGTATTTGTTAAATTTAGCCAAAGTGTAGTCTATAATAAAAAATTTTTAAAGTCTTTAAGATAAAAACAAAACTAAACTTACAAACTACAGACCATTAGGAGTCTTTTAAAATGTTATTTATTTAAAATATATAGTTATTGTAGAAGTTGAAGCGCATTAAACACATGTTCGTTTGTTTTACAAAGCCTGTACTAGTTAATTTTAGCCAAACTTTAGACTATAATAAAAGTTTTTTAAAGTCTTTATGATAAAAACAAAACTAAACTTACAAAACTACAGACCATTAGGAGTCTTTTGATATGTTATTTATAAAAAATAATTACTTATTGTAGAAGTTGAAGCGCATTAAACACATGTGTGTTTTTTTACAAAGCACGTATTTGTTAATTTTAGCCAAACTTTAGACTATAATAAAAATTTTTTTAGGTCTTTATGATAAAAACAAAATTAAACTTACAAAACTAAAGACCATTAGAAGTCTTTTCATATGTTATTTATTAAAAATAAATAGTTATTGTAGAAGTTAAAGCGCATTAAACACATGTGTGTTCGTTTTATACAGCACGTATTTGTTAATTTTAGCCAAAGTTTAGACTATAATAAAAATTTTTAAGGTCTTTATGATAAAAACAAAACTAAACTTACAAAACTAAAGACCATTAGGAGTCTTTTGATATGTTATTTATTAAAAATAAATAGTTATTGTAGAAGTTGAAGCGCATTAAATACATGTGCGTTTGTTTTACAAAGCCCGTACTAGTTAATTTTAGCCAAACTTTAGACTATAATAAAAGTTTTTTAAAGTCTTTATGATAAAAACAAAACTAAACTTACAAAACTACAGACCATTAGGAGTCTTTTGATATGTTATTTATCAAAAATAAATAGTTATTGTAGAAGTTTAAGCGCATTAAACACATGTGTGTTCGTTTTACAAAGCACGTATTTGTTAATTTTAGCCAAAGTTTAGACTAAAATAAAAAATTTTTAAGGTCTTTATGATAAAAACAAAAATAAACTTGGTAAACTACAGACCATAAGCAGTCTTTTGATATGTTTTTTTATTAAAAATTTTTAGTTTTTCTAGAAGTTAAATCGCATTAAACACATGTGTGTTTGTTTTACAAAGCATGTACTTTTTAATTTTAGCAAAAGTTAAGACTAAAATAAAAGTTTTTTAAAGTTTTTACGATAAAAACAAAACTAAACTTACAAAACTACAGTCCATTAGGAGTCTTTTAAAATGTTATTTATTTAAAATAAATAGTTATTGTAGAAGTTGAAGCGCATTAAACACATGTGCGTTTGTTTTACAAAGCCCGTACTAGTTAATTTTAGCCAAACTTTAGACTATAATAAAAGTTTTTTAAAGTCTTTATGATAAAAACAAAACTAAAATTACAAAACTACAGACCATTAGGAGTCTTTTTATATGTTATTTATAAAAAAATAAATACTTATTGTAGAAGTTGAAGCGAATTAAACACATGCATGTTTGTTTTACAAAGCACGTACTTGTTAATTTTAGCCAAACTTTAGACTAAGGTAAAAGTTTTTTAAATTCTTTATGATAAAAAAAAAACTAAACTTACAAAACTACAGACCATTAGGAGTCTTTTGATATGTTATTTATATAAAATAAATAGTTATTGTAGAAGTTGAAGCGCATTAAACACATGTGTGTTTGTTTTACAAAGCCCGAACTAGTTAATTTTAGCCAAAGTTTAGACTATAATAAAAGTTTTTTAAAGTCTTTTTGATAAAAACAAAACTAAACTTACAAAACTACAGACCATTAGGAGTCTTTTGATATGTTATTTATATAAAATAAATAGTTATTGTAGAAGTTGAAGCGCATTAAACACATGTGTGTTTGTTTTACAAAGCACGTATTTGTTACATTTAGCAAAAGTTTAGACTATAATAAAAACTTTTTAAGGTCTTTATGATAAAAACAAAACTAAACTTACAAAACTACAGACCATTAGGAGTCTTTTGATATGTTATTTTTTAAAAATAAATGGTTATTGTAGAAGTTGAAGCGCATTAAACACATGCATGTTTGTTTTACAAAGTACGTACTTTTTAATTTTAGCCAAAGTTTAGACTAAACTAAAAGTTTTTAAAATTCTTTATGATAAAAACAAAACTAAACTTACAAAACTACAGACCATTAGAAGTATTTTGATATGTTATTTATTAAAAATAAATAGTTATTGTAGAAGTTAAAGCGCATTAAACACATGTGTGTTCGTTTTATAAAGCACGTATTTGTTAATTTTAGCCAAAGTTTAGACTATAATAAAAATTTTTAAGGTCTTTATGATAAAAACAAAACTAAACTTACAAAACTAAAGACCATTAGGAGTCTTTTGATATGTTATTTATTAAAAATAAATAGTTATTGTAGAAGTTGAAGCGCATTAATCACATGTGTGTTTGTTTTACAAAGCACGTACTAGTTAATTTTAGCCAAACTTTAGACTATAATAAAAGTTTTTTAAAGTCTTTATGATAAAAACAAAACTAAACTTACAAAACTACAGACCATTAGGAGTCTTTTGATATGTTATTTATTAAAAATAAATACTTATTGTAGAAGTTGAAGCGCATTAAACACATGTGTGTTCGTTTTACAAAGCACGTATTTGTTAATTTTAGCCAAAGTTTAGACTATAATAAAAAACTTTTAAAGTCTTTATGATAAAAAAAAAACTAAACTTACAAAACTACAGACCATTAGGAGTCTTTTAATATGTTATTAATTAAAAAATAAATACTTATTGTAGAAGTTGAAGCGCATTAAACACATGTGTGTTAGGTTTACAAAGCACGTATTTGTTTATTTTAGCCAAAGTTTAGTCTATAATAAAATTTTTTTAAAGTCTTTATGATAAAAATAAAACTAAACTAACAAACTTCAGACCATTAGGAGTCTTTTAAAATGTTATTTATTTAAAATATATAGTTATTGTAGAAGTTGAAGCGCATTAAACACATGTGCGTTTGTTTTACAAAGCCCGTACTAGTTAATTTTAGCCAAACTTTAGACTATAATAAAAGTATTTTAAAGTCTTTATGATAAAAACAAAACTAAACTTACAAAACTACAGACCATTAGGTGTCTTTTGATATGTTATTTATAAAAAATAAATACTTATTGTAGAAGTTGAAGCGCATTAAACGAATGTGTGTTTGTTTTACAAAGCACGTATTTGTTAATTTTAGCCAAACTTTAGACTATAATAAAAATTTTTTAAGGTCTTTATGATAAAAACAAAACTAAACTTACAAAACTAAAGACCATTAGAAGTCTTTTCATATGTTATTTATTAAAAATAAATAGTTATTGTAGAAGTTAAAGCGCATTAAACACATGTGTGTTCGTTTTATAAAGCACGTATTTGTTATTTTTAGCCAAAGTTTAGACTATAATAAAAATTTTTAAGGTCTTTATGATAAAAACAAAACTAAACTTACAAAACTAAAGACCATTAGGAGTCTTTTGATATGTTATTTATTAAAAATAAATAGTTATTGTAGAAGTTGAAGCGCATTAAACACATGTGGGTTTGTTTTACAAAGCCCGTACTAGTTAATTTTAGTCAAACTTTAGACTATAATAAAAAATTTTTAAGGTCTTTATGATAAAAACAAAACTAAACTTACAAAACTACAGACCATTGGGAGTCTTTTGATACGTTATTTATTAAAAATAAATACTTATTGTAGAAGTTGAAGCGCATTAAACACATGTGTGTTCGTTTTATAAAGCACGTATTTGTTAATTTTAGCCAAAGTTTAGACTAAGGTAAAAGTTTTTTAAATTCTTTATGATAAAAACAAAACTAAACTTACAAAACTACAGACCATTAGGAGTCTTTTGATATGTTATTTATTAAAAATAAATACTTATTGTAGAAGTTGAAGAGCATGTAACACAGGTGTGTTTGTTTTACAAAGCACGTACTTAATAATTTTAGCCAAACTTTAGACTAAGGTAAAAGTTTTTTAAATTCTTTATGATAAAAACAAAACTAAACTTACAAAACTACAGACCATTAGGAGTCTTTTGATATGTTATTTATTAAAAATAAATACTTATTGTAGAAGTTGAAGCGCATTAAACACATGTGTGTTTGTTTTACAAAGCACGTATTTGTTAATTTTAGCCAAAGTTTAGACTATAATAAAAGATTTTTAAGGTCTTTATGATAAAAACAAAACTAAACTACAAAACTACAGACCATTATGAGTCTTTTGATATGTTTTTTTATTAAAAATTTTTAGTTTTTCTAGAAGTTAAATCGCATTAAACACATGTGTGTTTGTTTTACAAAGCACGTACTTTTTAATTTTAGCAAAAGTTATGACTAAAATAAAAGTTTTTTAAAGTTTTTACGATAAAAACAAAACTAAACTTACAAAACTACAGACCATTAGGAGTCTTTTAAAATGTTATTTATTTAAAATAAATAGTTATTGTAGAAATTGAAGCGCATTAAACACATGTGCGTTTGTTTTACAAAGCCCGTACTAGTTAATTTTAGCCAAACTTTAGACTATAATAAAAGTTTTTTAAAGTCTTTATGATAAATACAAAACTAAAATTACAAAACTACAGACCATTAGGAGTCTTTTGATATGTTATTTATAAAAAAATAAATACTTATTGTAGAAGTTGAAGCGAATTAAACACATGCATGTTTGTTTTACAAAGCATGTACTTGTTAATTTTAGCCAAACTTTAGACTAAGGTAAAAGTTTTTTAAATTCTTTATGATAAAAAAAAACTAAACTTACAAAACTACAGACCATTAGAAGTATTTCGATATGTTATTTATTAAAAATAAATAGTTATTGTAGAAGTTGAAGCGCATTAAACACATGTGCGTTTGTTTTACAAAGCCCGTACTAGTTAATTTTAGCCAAAGTTTAGACTATAATAAAAGTTTTTTAAAGTCTTTTTGATAAAAACAAAACTAAACTTACAAAACTGCAGAACATTAGAAGTCTTTTGATATGTTATTTATTAAAAATAAATAGTTATTGTAGAAGTTGAAGCGCATTAAACACATGTCTGTTTGTTTTACAAAGCACGTATTTGTTATATTTAGCCAAAGTTTAGACTATAATAAAAACTTTTTAAGGTCTTTATGATAAAATAAAACTAAACTTACAAAACTACAGACCATTAGGAGTCTTTTGATATGTTATTTTTTAAAAATAAATAGTTATTGTAGAAGTTGAAGCGCATTAAACACATGCATGTTTGTTTTACAAAGTACGTACTTTTTAATTTTAGCCAAAGTTTAGACTAAACTAAAAGTTTTTAAAATTCTTTATGATAAAAACAAAACTAAACTTACAAAACTACAGACCATTAGAAGTATTTTGATATGTTATTTATTAAAAATAAATAGTTATTGTAGAAGTTAAAGCGCATTAAACACATGTGTGTTCGTTTTATAAAGCACGTATTTGTTAATTTTAGCCAAAGTTTAGACTATAATAAAAATTTTTAAGGTCTTTATGATAAAAACAAAACTAAACTTACAAAACTAAAGACCACTAGGAGTCATTTGATATGTTATTTATTAAAAATAAATAGTTATTATAGAAGTTGAAGCGCATTAAACACATGTGCGTTTGTTTTACAAAGCCCGTACTAGTTAATTTTAGCCAAACTTTAGACTATAATAAAAGTTTTTTAAAGTCTTTATGATAAAAACAAAACTAAACTTACAAAACTACAGACCATTAGGAGTCTTTTGATATGTTATTTATTTAAAATAAATAGTTATTGTAGAAGTTGAAGCGTATTAAACACATGTGTGTTTGTTTTACAAAGCACGTATTTGTTAATTTTAGCCAAAGTTTAGACTATAATAAAAAAATTTTAAGGTCTTTATGATAAAAACAAAACTAAACTTGGTAAACTACAGACCATTAGCAGTCTTTTGATATGTTATTTATTAAAAATAAATAGTTATTGTAGAAGTTGAAGCGCATTAAACACATGTGCGTTTGTTTTACAAAGCCCGTACTAGTTAATTTTAGCCAAACTTTAGACTATAATAAAAGTTTTTTAAAGTCTTTATGATAAAAACAAAACTAAACTTACAAAACTACAGACCATTAGGAGTCTTTTGATATGTTATTTATTTAAAATAAATAGTTATTGTAGAAGTTGAAGAGCATTAAACACATGTGTGTTTGTTTTACAAAGCCCGTACTAGTTAATTTTAGCCAAAGTTTAGACTATAATAAAAAATTTTTAAGGTCTTTATGATAAAAACAAAACTAAACTTACAAAACTACAGACCATAAGAAGTCTTTTGATATGTTATTTATTAAAAATAAATAGTTATTGTAGAAGTTGAAGCGCATTAAACACATGTATGTTTGTTTTACAAAGTACGTACTTGTTAATTTTAGCCAAACTTAAGACTGAGGTAAAAATTTTTAAGGTCTTTATGATAAAAACAAAACTAAACTTACAAAACTACAGACCATTAAGAGTCTTTTGATATGTTATTTATTAAAAAAAAAGTTATTGTAGAAGTTGAAGCGCATTAAACATATGCATGTTTGTTTTACAAAGCACGTACTTGTCAATTTTAGCCAAACTTTAGACTAAGGTAAAAGTTTTTTAAATTCTATATGATAAAAACAAAACTAAACTTACAAAACTAAAGACCATTAGAAGTCTTTTCATATGTTATTTATTAAAAATAAATAGTTATTGTAGAAGTTAAAGCGCATTAAACACATGTGTGTTTGTTTTATAAAGCACGTATTTGTTAATTTTAGCCAAAGTTTAGACTATAATAAAAATTTTTAAGGTCTTTATGATAAAAACAAAACTAAACTTACAAAACTAAAGACCATTAGGAGTCTTTTGATATGTTATTTATTAAAATTAAATAGTTATTGTAGAAGTTGAAGCGCATTAAACACATGTGCGTTTGTTTTACAAAGCCCGTACTAGTTAATTTTAGCCAAAGTTTAGACTATAATAAAAAATTTTTAAGGTCTTTATGATAAAAACAAAACTAAACTTACAAAACTACAGACCATTAGGAGTCTTTTGATATGTTATTTATTTAAAATAAATAGTTATTGTAGAAGTTGAAGCGCATTAAACACATGTGTGTTTGTTTTACAAAGCACGTATTTGTTAATTTTAGCCAAAGTTTAGACTATAATAAAAGTTTTTTAAAGTCTTTATGATAAAAACAAAACTAAACTTGGTAAACTACAGACCATTAGCAGTCTTTTGATATGTTATTTATTAAAAATAAATAGTTATTGTAGAAGTTGAAGCGCATTAAACACATGTATGTTTGTTTTACAAAGCACGTACTTGTTAATTTTAGCCAAACTTTAGACTATATTAAAAGTTTTTTAAGGTCTTTATGATAAAAACAAAACAAAACTTACAAAACTACAGACCATTAGGAGTCTTTTGATATGTTATTTATTAAAAAAAAAGTTATTGTAGAAGTTGAAGCGCATTAAACATATTTAGTTTGTTTTACAAAGCACGTACTTGTCAATTTTAGCCAAACTTTAGACTAAGGTAAAAGTTTTTTAAATTCTTTATGATAAAAACAAAACTAAACTTTCAAAACTATAGACCATTAGGAGTCTTTTAATATGTTATTTATTTAAAATAATTAGTTATTGTAGAAGTTGAAGCGCATTAAACACATGTGCGTTTGTTTTACAAAGCCCGTACTAGTTAATTTTAGCCAAACTTTAGACTATAATAAAAGTTTTTTAAAGTCTTTATGATAAAAACAAAACTAAACTTACAAAACTACAGACCATTAGGAGTCTTTTGATATGTTATTTATATAAAATAAATAGTTATTGTAGAAGTTGAAGCGCATTAAACACATGTGTGTTTGTTTTACAAAGCACGTATTTGTTACATTTAGCCAAAGTTTAGACTATAATAAAAACTTTTTAAGGTCTTTATGATAAAAACAAAACTAAACTTACAAAACTACAGACCATTAGGAGTCTTTCGATATGTTATTTATTAAAAATAAATATTTATTGTAGAAGTTGAAGCGCATTAAACACATGTGTGTTCGTTTTACAAAGCACGTATTTGTTAATTTTAGCCAAAGTTTAGACTATAATAAAAAATTTTTAAGGTCTTTATGATAAAAACAAAACTAAACTTAAAAAACTACAGACCATTAGGAGTCGTTTGATATGTTATTTATTAAAAATAGATAGTTATTATTGAAGTTGAAGCGCATTAAACACATGTGCGTTTGTTTTACAAAGCCCGTACTAGTTAATTTTAGCCAAACTTTAGACTATAATAAAAGTTTTTTAAAGTCTTTATGATAAAAACAAAACTAAACTTACAAAACTACAGACCATTAGGAGTCTTTTGATATGTTATTTATTAAAAATAAATACTTATTGTAGAAGTTGAAGCGCATTAAACACATGTGTGTTTGTTTTACAAAGCACGTATTTGTTAATTTTAGCCAAAGTTTAGACTATAATAAAAGATTTTTAAGGTCTTTATGATAAAAACAAAACAAAACTTACAAAACTACAGACCATTATGAGTCTTTTGATATGTTATTTATTAAAAAAAAAGTTATTGTAGAAGTTGAAGCGCATTAAACATATGCATGTTTGTTTTACAAAGCACGTACTTGTCAATTTTAGCCAAACTTTAGACTAAGGTAAAAGTTTTTTAAATTCTTTATGATAAAAACAAAACTAAACTTTCAAAACTACAGACCATTAGGAGTCTTTTAATATGTTATTTAGTTAAAATAAATAGTTATTGTAGAAGTTGAAGCGCATTAAACACATGTGCGTTTGTTTTACAAAGCCCGTACTAGTTAATTTTAGCCAAACTTTAGACTATAATAAAAGTTTTTTAAAGTCTTTATGATAAAAAAAAAAAATAAACTTACAAAACTACAGACCATTAGGAGTCTTTTAATATGTTATTAATTAAAAAATAAATACTTATTGTAGAAGTTGAAGCGCATTAAACACATGTGTGTTAGGTTTATAAAGCACGTATTTGTTATTTTTAGCCAAAGTGTAGTCTATAATATAAAATTTTTAAAGTCTTTATGATTAAAACAAAACTAAACTTACAAACTACAGACCATTAGGAGTCTTTTAAAATGTTATTTATTTAAAATATATAGTTATTGTAGAAGTTGAAGCGCATTAAACACATGTGCGTTTGTTTTACAAAGCCCGTACTAGTTAATTTTAGCCAAACTTTAGACTATAATAAAAGTTTTTTAAAGTCTTTATGATAAAAACAAAACTAAACTTACAAAACTACAGACCATTAGGAATCTTTTGATATGTTATTTATAAAAAATAATTACTTATTGTAGAAGTTGAAGCGCATTAAACACATGTGTGTTTGTTTTACAAAGCACGTATTTGTTAATTTTAGCCAAACTTTAGACTATAATAAAAATTTTTTAAGGTCTTTATGATAAAAACAAAACTAAACTTACAAAACTAAAGACCATTAGAAGTCTTTTCATATGTTATTTATTAAAAATAAATAGTTATTGTAGAAGTTAAAGCGCATTAAACACATGTGTGTTCGTTTTATAAAGCACGTATTTGTTAATTCTAGCCAAAGTTTAGACTATAATAAAAATTTTTAAGGTCTTTATGATAAAAACAAAACTAAACTTACAAAACTAAAGACCATTAGGAGTCTTTTGATATGTTATTTATTAAAATTAAATAGTTATTGTAGAAGTTGAAGCGCATTAAACACATGTGCGTTTGTTTTACAAAGCCCGTACTAGCTAATTTTAGCCAAAGTTTAGACTATAATAAAAAATTTTTAAGCTTTATGATAAAAACAAAACTAAACTTACAAAACTACAGACCATTAGGAGTCTTTTGATATGTTATTTATTTAAAATTAATAGTTATTGTGGAAGTTGAAGCGCATTAAACACATGTGTGTTTGTTTTACAAAGCACGTATTTGTTAATTTTAGCCAAAGTTTAGACTATAATAAAAGTTTTTTAAAGTCTTTATGATAAAAACAAAACTAAACTTGGTAAACTACAGACCATTAGCAGTCTTTTGATATGTTATTTATTAAAAATAAATAGTTATTGTAGAAGTTGAAGCGCATTAAACACATGTATGTTTGTTTTACAAAGCACGTAATTGTTAATTTTAGCCAAACTTTAGACTATATTAAAAGTTTTTTAAGGTCTTTATGATAAAAACAAAACAAAACTTACAAAACTACAGACCATTAGGAGTCTTTTGATATGTTATTTATTAAAAAAAAAGTTATTGTAGAAGTTGAAGCGCATTAAACATATGCATGTTTGTTTTACAAAGCACGTACTTGTCAATTTTAGTTAAACTTTAGACTAAGGTAAAAGTTTTTTAAATTCTTTATGATAAAAACAAAACTAAACTTTCAAAACTATAGACCATTAGGAGTCTTTTAATATGTTATTTATTTAAAATAAATAGTTATTGTAGAAGTTGAAGCGCATTAAACACATGTGCGTTTGTTTTACAAAGCCCGTACTAGTTAATTTTAGCCAAACTTTAGACTATAATAAAAGTTTTTTAAAGTCTTTATGATAAAAACAAAACTAAACTTACAAAACTACAGACCATTAGGAGTCTTTTAAAATGTTATTTATTTAAAATAAATAGTCATTGTAGAAGTTGAAGCGCATTAAACACATGTGCGTTTGTTTTACAAAGCACGTACTTGTTAATTTTAGCCAAACTTTAGACTATAATAAAAGTTTTTTAAAGTCTTTATGATAAAAACAAAACTAAACTTACAAAACTACAGACCATTAGGAGTCTTTTGCTATGTTATTTATTTAAAATAAATAGTTATTGTAAAAGTTGAAGAGCATTAAACACATGTGTGTTTGTTTTACAAAGCACGTATTTGTTAATTTTAGCCAAAGTTTAGACTATAATAAAAGTTTTTTAAAGTCTTTATGATAAAAACAAAACTAAACTTACAAAACTACAGACCATTAGGAGTCTTTTAAAATGTTATTTATTTAAAATAAATAGTTATTGTAGAAGTTGAAGCGCATTAAACACATGTGCGTTTGTTTTACAAAGCACGTACTTGTTAATTTTAGCCAAACTTTAGACTATAATAAAAGTTTTTTAAAGTCTTTATGATAAAAACAAAACTAAACTTACAAAACTACAGACCATTAGGAGTCTTTTGCTATGTTATTTATTTAAAATAAATAGTTATTGTAGAAGTTAAAGCGCATTAAACACATGTGTGTTCGTTTTATAAAGCACGTATTTGTTAATTTTAGCCAAAGTTTAGACTATAATAAAAATTTTTAAGGTCTTTATGATAAAAACAAAACTAAACTTACAAAACTAAAGACCACTAGGAGTCTTTTGATATGTTATTTATTAAAAATAAATAGTTATTGTAGAAGTTGAAGCGCATTAAACACATGTGCGTTTGTTTTACAAAGCCCGTACTAGTTAATTTTAGCCAAACTTTAGACTATAATAAAAGTTTTTTAAAGCCTTATGATAAAAACAAAACTAAACTTAAAAAACTACAGACCATTAGGAGTCTTTTGATATGTTATTTATTTAAAATAAATAGTTATTGTAGAAGTTGGAACGCATTAAACACATGTGTGTTTGTTTTACAAAGCACGTATTTGTTAATTTTAGCCAAACTTTAGACTGAGGTAAAAATTTTTAAGGTCTTTATGATAAAAACAAAACTAAACTTACAAAACTACAGACCATTAAGAGTCTTTTGATATGTTATTTATTAAAAAAAAAGTTATTGTAGAAGTTGAAGCGCATTAAACATATGCATGTTTGTTTTACAAAGCACGTACTTGTCAATTTTAGCCAAACTTTAGACTAAGGTAAAAGTTTTTTAAATTCTTTATGATAAAAACAAAACTAAACTTTCAAAACTACAGACCATTAGGAGTCTTTTAATATGTTGTTTAGTTAAAATAAATAGTTATTGTAGAAGTTGAAGCGCATTAAACACATGTGCGTTTGTTTTACAAAACCCGTACTAGTTAATTTTAGCCAAACTTTAGACTATAATAAAAGTTTTTTAAAGTCTTTATGATAAAAAAAAAACTAAACTTACAAAACTACAGACCATTAGGAGTCTTTTAACATGTTATTAATTAAAAAATAAATACTTATTGTAGAAGTTGAAGCGCATTAAACACATGTGTGTTAGGTTTATAAAGCACGTATTTGTTATTTTTAGCCAAAGTGTAGTCTATAATAAAAAATTTTTAAAGTCTTTATGATTAAAACAAAACTAAACTTACAAACTACAGACCATTAGGAGTCTTTTAAAATGTTATTTATTTAAAATATATAGTTATTGTAGAAGTTGAAGCGCATTAAACACATGTGCGTTTGTTTTACAAAGCCCGTACTAGTTAATTTTAGCCAAACTTTAGACTATAATAAAAGTTTTTTAAAGTCTTTATGATAAAAACAAAACTAAACTTACAAAACTACAGACCATTAGGAGTCTTTTGATATGTTATTTATAAAAAATAATTACTTATTGTAGAAGTTGAAGCGCATTAAACACATGTGTGTTTGTTTTACAAAGCACGTATTTGTTAATTTTAGCCAAACTTTAGACTATATAAAAAATTTTTTAAAATTCTTTATGATAAAAACAAAACAAAACTTACAAAACTAAAGACCATTAGAAGTCTTTTCATATGTTATTTATTAAAAATAAATAGTTATTGTAGAAGTTAAAGCGCATTAAACACATGTGTGTTCGTTTTATAAAGCACGTATTTGTTAATTTTAGCCAAAGTTTAGACTATAATAAAAATTTTTAAGGTCTTTATGATAAAAACAAAACTAAACTTACAAAACTAAAGACCATTAGGAGTCTTTTGATATGTTATTTATTAAAAATAAATAGTTATTTTAGAAGTTGAAGCGCATTAAACACATGTGTGTTTGTTTTACAAAGCCCGTACTAGTTAATTTTAGCCAAACTTTAGACTATAATAAAAGTTTTTTAAAGTCTTTATGATAAAAACAAAACTAAACTTACAAAACTACAGACCATTAGGAGTCTTTTGATATGTTATTTATCAAAAATAAATAGTTATTGTAGAAGTTGAAGCGCATTAAACACATGTGTGTTCGTTTTACAAAGCACGTATTTGTTAATTTTAGCCAATGTTTAGACTATAATAAAAAATTTTTAAGGTCTTTATGATAAATACAAAACTAAACTTGGTAAACTACAGACCATAAGCAGTCTTTTGATATGTTATTTATTAAAAAAAAATAGTTATTGTAGAAGTTGAAGCGCATTAAACACATGAATGTTTGTTTTACAAAGCACGTACTTAATAATTTTAGCCAAACTTTAGACTAAGGTAAAAGTTTTTTGAATTCTTTATGATAAAAACAAAACTAAACTTACAAAACTACAGACCATTAGAAGTCTTTTGATATGTTATTTATTAAAAATAAATACTTATTGTAGAAGTTGAAGCGCATTAAACACATGTGTGTTTGTTTTACAAAGCACGTATTTGTTAATTTTAGCCAAACTTTAGACTATAATAAAAGATTTTTAAGGTCTTTATGATAAAAACAAAACTAAACTACAAAACTACAGACCATTATGAGTCTTTTGATATAGTTTTTTATTAAAAATTTTTAGTTTTTCTAGAAGTTAAATCGCATTAAACACATGTGTGTTTGTTTTACAAAGCACGTACTTTTTAATTTTAGCAAAAGTTAAGACTAAAATAAAAGTTTTTTAAAGTTTTTACGATAAAAACAAAACTAAACTTACAAAACTACAGACCATTAGGAGTCTTTTAAAATGTTATTTATTTAAAATAAATAGTTATTGTAGAAATTGAAGCGCATTAAACACATGTGCGTTTGTTTTACAAAGCCCGTACTAGTTAATTTTAGCCAAACTTTAGACTATAATAAAAGTTTTTTAAAGTCTTTATGATAAATACAAAACTAAAATTACAAAACTACAGACCATTAGGAGTCTTTTGATATGTTATTTATAAAAAAATAAATACTTATTGTAGAAGTTGAAGCGAATTAAACACATGCATGTTTGTTTTACAAAGCATGTACTTGTTAATTTTAGCCAAACTTTAGACTAAGGTAAAAGTTTTTTAAATTCTTTATGATAAAAAAAAAACTAAACTTACAAAACTACAGACCATTAGAAGTATTTCGATATGTTATTTATTAAAAATAAATAGTTATTGTAGAAGTTGAAGCGCATTAAACACATGTGCGTTTGTTTTACAAAGCCCGTACTAGTTAATTTTAGCCAAAGTTTAGACTATAATAAAAGTTTTTTAAAGTCTTTTTGATAAAAACAAAACTAAACTTACAAAACTGCAGAACATTAGAAGTCTTTTGATATGTTATTTTTTAAAAATAAATAGTTATTGTAGAAGTTGAAGCGCATTAAACACATGCATGTTTGTTTTACAAAGTACGTACTTTTTAATTTTAGCCAAAGTTTAGACTAAACTAAAAGTTTTTAAAATTCTTTATGATAAAAACAAAACTAAACTTACAAAACTACAGACCATTAGAAGTATTTTGATATGTTATTTATTAAAAATAAATAGTTATTGTAGAAGTTAAAGCGCATTAAACACATGTGTGTTCGTTTTATAAAGCACGTATTTGTTAATTTTAGCCAAAGTTTAGACTATAATAAAAATTTTTAAGGTCTTTATGATAAAAACAAAACTAAACTTACAAAACTAAAGACCACTAGGAGTCATTTGATATGTTATTTATTAAAAATAAATAGTTATTGTAGAAGTTAAAGCGCATTAAACACATGCATGTTTGTTTTACAAAGTACGTACTTTTTAATTTTAGCCAAAGTTTAGACTAAACTAAAAGTTTTTAAAATTCTTTATGATAAAAACAAAACTAAACTTACAAAACTACAGACCATTAGGAGTCTTTTGATATGTTATTTATTTAAAATAAATAGTTATTGTAGAAGTTGAAGCGTATTAAACACATGTGTGTTTGTTTTACCAAGCACGTATTTGTTAATTTTAGCCAAACTTTAGACTATAATAAAAAATTTTTAAGGTCTTTATGATAAAAACAAAACTAAACTTGGTAAACTACAGACCATTAGCAGTCTTTTGATATGTTATTTATTAAAAATAAATAGTTATTGTAGAAGTTGAAGCGCATTAAACACATGTGCGTTTGTTTTACAAAGCCCGTACTAGTTAATTTTAGCCAAACTTTAGACTATAATAAAACTTTTTTAAAGTCTTTATGATAAAAACAAAACTAAACTTACAAAACTACAGACCATTAGGAGTCTTTTGCTATGTTATTTATTTAAAATAAATAGTTATTGTAAAAGTTGAAGAGCATTAAACACATGTGTGTTTGTTTTACAAAGCACGTATTTGTTAATTTTAGCCAAAGTTTAGACTATAATAAAAAATTTTTAAGGTCTTTATGATAAAAACAAAACTAAACTTACAAAACTACAGACCATTAGGAGTCTTTTGATATGTTATTTATTAAAAATAAATAGTTATTGTAGAAGTTGAAGCGCATTAAACACATGTATGTTTGTTTTACAAAGCACGTACTTGTTAATTTTAGCCAAACTTTAGACTGAGGTAAAAATTTTTAAGGTCTTTATGATAAAAACAAAACTAAACTTACAAAACTACAGACCATTAAGAGTCTTTTGATATGTTATTTATTAAAAAAAAAGGTATTGTAGAAGTTGAAGCGCATTAAACATATGCATGTTTGTTTTACAAAGCACGTACTTGTCAATTTTAGCCGAACTTTAGACTATAATAAAAGTTTTTTAAATTCTTTATGATAAAAACAAAACTAAACTTTCAAAACTACAGACCATTAGGAGTCTTTTAATATGTTATTTAGTTAAAATAAATAGTTATTGTAGAAGTTGAAGCGCATTAAACACATGTGCGTTTGTTTTACAAAGCCCGTACTAGTTAATTTTAGCCAAACTTTAGACTATAATAAAAGTTTTTTAAAGTCTTTATGATAAAAAAAAAACTAAACTTACAAAACTACAGACCATTAGGAGTCTTTTAATATGTTATTAATTAAAAAATAAATACTTATTGTAGAAGTTGAAGCGCATTAAACACATGTGTGTTAGGTTTATAAAGCACGTATTTGTTATTTTTAGCCAAAGTGTAGTCTATAATAAAAAATTTTTAAAGTCTTTATGATTAAAACAAAACTAAACTTACAAACTACAGACCATTAGGAATCTTTTAAAATGTTATTTATTTAAAATATATAGTTATTGTAGAAGTTGAAGCGCATTAAACACATGTGCGTTTGTTTTACAAAGCCCGTACTAGTTAATTTTAGCCAAACTTTAGACTATAATAAAAGTTTTTTAAAGTCTTTATGATAAAAACAAAACTAAACTTACAAAACTACAGACCATTAGGAGTCTTTTGATATGTTATTTATAAAAAATAATTACTTATTGTAGAAGTTGAAGCGCATTAAACACATGTGTGTTTGTTTTACAAAGCACGTATTTGTTAATTTTAGCCAAACTTTAGACTATAATAAAAATTTTTTAAGGTCTTTATGATAAAAACAAAACTAAACTTACAAAACTAAAGACCATTAGAAGTCTTTTCATATGTTATTTATTAAAAATAAATAGTTATTGTAGAAGTTAAAGCGCATTAAACACATGTGTGTTCGTTTTATAAAGCACGTATTTGTTAATTTTAGCCAAAGTTTAGACTATAATAAAAATTTTTAAGGTCTTTATGATAAAAACAAAACTAAACTTACAAAACTAAAGACCATTAGGAGTCTTTTGATATGTTATTTATTAAAAATAAATAGTTATTGTAGAAGTTGAAGCGCATTAAACACATGTGCGTTTGTTTTACAAAGCCCGTACTAGTTAATTTTAGCCAAACTTTAGACTATAATAAAAATTTTTAAGGTCTTTATGATAAAAACAAAACTAAACTTACAAAACTACAGACCATTAGGAGTCTTTTGATATGTTTTTTATTAAAAATAAATAGTTATTGTAGAAGTTGAAGCGCATTAAACACATGTATGTTCGTTTTACAAAGCACGTATTTGTTAATTTTAGCCAAAGTTTAGACTATAATAAAAAATTTTTAAGGTCTTTATGATAAAAACAAAACTAAACTTGGTAAACTACAGACCATAAGCAGTCTTTTGATATGTTATTTATTAAAAAAAAATAGTTATTGTAGAAGTTGAAGCGCATTAAACACATGAATGTTTGTTTTACAAAGCACGTACTTAATAATTTTAGCTAAACTTTAGACTAAGGTAAAAGTTTTTTGAATTCTTTATGATAAAAACAAAACTAAACTTACAAAACTACAGACCATTAGGAGTCTTTTGATATGTTATTTATTAAAAATAAATACTTATTGTAGAAGTTGAAGCGCATTAAACACATGTGTGTTTGTTTTACAAAGCACGTATTTGTTAATTTTAGCCAAAGTTTAGACTATAATAAAAGATTTTTAAGGTCTTTATGATAAAAACAAAACTAAACTACAAAACTACAGACCATTATGAGTCTTTTGATATGTTTTTTTATTAAAAATTTTTAGTTTTTATAGAAGTTAAATCGCATTAAACACATGTGTGTTTGTTTTACAAAGCACGTACTTTTTAATTTTAGCGAAAGTTAAGACTAAAATAAAAGTTTTTTAAAGTTTTTACGATAAAAACAAAACTAAACTTACAAAACTACAGACCATTAGGAGTCTTTTAAAATGTTATTTATTTAAAATAAATAGTTATTGTTGAAATTGAAGCGCATTAAACACATGTGCGTTTGTTTTACAAAGCCCGTACTAGTTAATTTTAGCCAAACTTTAGACTTTAATAAAAAGTTTTTTAAAGTCTTTATGATAAATACAAAACTAAAATTACA
Source organism: Thalia democratica (assembly GCF_965202585.1). NCBI lineage: Eukaryota > Metazoa > Chordata > Thaliacea > Salpida > Salpidae > Thalia > Thalia democratica. The sequence continues at coordinate 56,609,158 of NC_139172.1, forward strand.
AAACTACAGACCATTAGGAGTCTTTTGATATGTTATTTATAAAAAAATAAATACTTATTGTAGAAGTTGAAGCGAATTAAACACATGCATGTTTGTTTTACAAAGCATGTACTTGTTAATTTTAGCAAAACTTTAAACTAAGGTAAAAGTTTTTTAAATTCTTTATGATAAAAAAAAAACTAAACTTACAAAACTACAGACCATTAGAAGTATTTCGATATGTTATTTATTAAAAATAAATAGTTATTGTAGAAGTTGAAGCGCATTAAACACATGTGCGTTTGTTTTACAAAGCCCGTACTAGTTAATTTTAGCCAAAGTTTAGACTATAATAAAAGTTTTTTAAAGTCTTTTTGATAAAAACAAAACTAAACTTACAAAACTGCAGAACATTAGAAGTCTTTTGATATGTTATTTATTAAAAATAAATAGTTATTGTAGAAGTTGAAGCGCATTAAACACATGTCTGTTTGTTTTACAAAGCCCGTATTTGTTACATTTAGCCAAAGTTTAGACTATAATAAAAACTTTTTAAGGTCTTTATGATAAAAACAAAACTAAACTTACAAAACTACAGACCATTAGAAGTCTTTTGATATGTTATTTTTTAAAAATAAATAGTTATTGTAGAAGTTGAAGCGCATTAAACACATGCATGTTTGTTTTACAAAGTACGTACTTTTTAATTTTAGCCAAAGTTTAGACTAAACTAAAAGTTTTTAAAATTCTTTATGATAAAAACAAAACTAAACTTACAAAACTACAGACCATTAGAAGTATTTTGATATGTTATTTATTAAAAATAAATAGTTATTGTAGAAGTTAAAGCGCATTAAACACATGTGTGTTCGTTTTATAAAGCACGTATTTGTTAATTTTAGCCAAAGTTTAGACTATAATAAAAATTTTTAAGGTCTTTATGATAAAAACAAAACTAAACTTACAAAACTAAAGACCACTAGGAGTCATTTGATATGTTATTTATTAAAAATAAATAGTTATTGTAGAAGTTGAAGCGCATTAAACACATGTGCGTTTGTTTTACAAAGCCCGTACTAGTTAATTTTAGCCAAACTTTAGACTATAATAAAAGTTTTTTAAAGTCTTTATGATAAAAACAAAACTAAACTTACAAAACTACAGACCATTAGGAGTCTTTTGATATGTTATTTATTTAAAATAAATAGTTATTGTAGAAGTTGAAGCGTATTAAACACATGTGTGTTTGTTTTACAAAGCACGTATTTGTTAATTTTAGCCAAAGTTTAGACTATAATAAAAAATTTTTAAGGTCTTTATGATAAAAACAAAACTAAACTTGGTAAACTACAGACCATTAGCAGTCTTTTGATATGTTATTTATTAAAAATAAATAGTTATTGTAGAAGTTGAAGCGCATTAAACACGTGTATGTTTGTTTTGCAAAGCACGTACTTGTTAATTTTAGCCAAACTTTAGACTGAGGTAAAAATTTTTAAGGTCTTTATGATAAAAACAAAACTAAACTTACAAAACTAAAGACCATTAGGAGTCTTTTGATATGTTATTTATTAAAAATAAATAGTTATTGTAGAAGTTGAAGCGCATTAAACACATGTGCGTTTGTTTTACAAAGCCCGTACTAGTTAATTTTAGCCAAACTTTAGACTATAATAAAAGTTTTTTAAAGTCTTTATGATAAAAACAAAACTAAACTTACAAAACTACAGACCATTAGTAGTCTTTTGATATGTTATTTATTAAAAATAAATACTTATTGTAGAAGTTGAAGCGCATTAAACACATGTGTGTTCGTTTTACAAAGCACGTATTTGTTAATTTTAGCCAAAGTTTAGACTATAATAAAAAATTTTTAAAGTCTTTATGATAAAAAAAAAACTAAACTTACAAAACTACAGACCATTAGGAGTCTTTTAATATGTTATTAATTAAAAAATAAATACTTATTGTAGAAGTTGAAGCGCATTAAACACATGTGTGTTAGGTTTACAAAGCACGTATTTGTTTATTATAGCCAAAGTTTAGTCTATAATAAAAAATTTTTAAAGTCTTTATGATAAAAACAAATTAAACTAACAAACTTCAGACCATTAGGAGTCTTTTAAAATGTTATTTATTTAAAATATATAGTTATTGTAGAAGTTGAAGCGCATTAAACACATGTGCGTTTGTTTTACAAAGCCCGTACTAGTTAATTTTAGCCAAACTTTAGACTATAATAAAGAATTTTAAAGTCTTTATGATAAAAACAAAACTAAACTTACAAAACTACAGACCATTAGGAGTCTTTTGATATGTTATTTATAAAAAATAAATACTTATTGTAGAAGTTGAAGCGCATTAAACACATGTGTGTTTGTTTTACAAAGCACGTATTTGTTAATTTTAGCCAAACTTTAGACTATAATAAAAATTTTTTAAGGTCTTTATGATAAAAACAAAACTAAACTTACAAAACTAAAGACCATTAGAAGTCTTTTCATATGTTATTTATTAAAAATAAATAGTTATTGTAGAAGTTAAAGCGCATTAAACACATGTGTGTTCGTTTTATAAAGCACGTATTTGTTAATTTTAGTTAAAGTTTAGACTATAATAAAAATTTTTAAGGTCTTTATGATAAAAACACAACTAAACTTACAAAACTAAAGACCATTAGGAGTCTTTTGATATGTTATTTATTAAAAATAAATAGTTATTGTAGAAGTTGAAGCGCATTAAACACATGTGCGTTTGTTTTACAAAGCCCGTACTAGTTAATTTTAGCCAAACTTTAGACTATAATAAAAAATTTTTGAGGTCTTTATGATAAAAACAAAACTAAACTTGGTAAACTACAGACCACTAACAGTCTTTTGATATGTTATTTATTAAAAATAAATAGTTATTGTAGAAGTTGAAGCGCATTAAACACATGAATGTTTGTTTTACAAAGCACGTACTTGTTAATTTTAGCCAAACTTTAGACTAAGGTAAAAGTTTTTTAAATTCTTTATGATAAAAACAAAACTAAACTTACAAAACTACAGACCATTAGGAGTCTTTTGATATGTTATTTATTAAAAATAAATACTTATTGTAGAAGTTGAAGCGCATGAAACACATGTGTGTTTGTTTTACAAAGCACGTATTTGTTAATTTTAGCCAAAGTTTAGACTATAATAAAAATTTTTAAGGTCTTTATGATAAAAACAAAACAAAACTTACAAAACTACAGACCATTAGGAGTCTTTTGATACGTTATTTATTAAAAATAAATACTTATTGTAGAAGTTGAAGCGCATTAAACACAAGTGTGTTCGTTTTACAAAGCACGTATTTGTTAATTTTAGCCAAAGTTTAGACTATAATAAAAAATTTTGAAGGTCTTTATGATAAAAACAAAACTAAACTTACAAAACTACAGACCATTAGGAGTCTTTTGATATGTTATTTATTAAAAATAAATACTTATTGTAGAAGTTGAAGCGCATTAAACACATGTGTGTTTGTTTTACAAAGCACGTATTTGTTAATTTTAGCCAAAGTTTAGACTATAATAAAAGATTTTTAAGGTCTTTATGATAAAAACAAAACTAAACTTACAAAACTACAGACCATTAGGAGTCTTTTAAAATGTTATTTATTTAAAATAAATAGTTATTGTAGAAGTTGAAGCGCATTAAACACATGTGCGTTTGTTTTACAAAGCCCGTACTAGTTAATTTTAGCCAAACTTTAGACTATAATAAAAGTTTTTTAAAGTCTTTATGATAAAAACAAAACTAAACTTACAAAACTACAGACCATTAGGAGTCTTTTTATATGTTATTTATAAAAAATAAATACTTATTGTAGAAGTTGAAGCGCATTAAACACATGCATGTTTGTTTTACAAAGCACGTACTTGTTAATTTTAGCCAAACTTTAGACTAAGGTAATAGTTTTTTAAATTCTTTATGATAAAAACAAAACTAAACTTACAAAACTACGGAGCATTAGAAGTATTTTGATATGTTATTTATTAAAAATAAATAGTTATTGTAGAAGTTGAAGCGCATTAAACACATGTGTGTTTGTTTTACAAAGCACGTATTTGTTAATTTTAGCCAAAGTTTAGACTATAATTAAAAATTTTTAAAGTCTTTATGATAAAAACAAAACTAAACTTGGTAAACTACAGACCATTAACAGTCTTTTGATATGTTATTTATTAAAAATAAATAGTTATTGTAGAAGCTGAAGCGCATATAACACATGAATGTTTGTTTTACAAAGCACGTACTTGTTAATTTTAGCCAAACTTTAGACTAAGGTAAAAGTTTTTTAAATTCTTTATGATAAAAACAAAACTAAACTTACAAAACTACAGACCATTAGGAGTCTTTTGATATGTTATTTATTAAAAATAAATACTTATTGTAGAAGTTGAAGCGCATTAAACACATGTATGTTTGTTTTACAAAGCACGTATTTGTTAATTTTAGCCAAAGTTTAGACTATAATAAAAGATTTTTAAGGTCTTTATGATAAAAACAAAACTAAACTTACAAAACTAAAGACCATTAGGAGTCTTTTAAAATGTTATTTATTTAAAATAAATAGTTATTGTAGAAGTTGAAGCGCATTAAACACATGTGCGTTTTTTTTACAAAGCCCGTACTAGTTAATTTTAGCCAAACTTTAGACTATAATAAAAGTTTTTTAAAGTCTTTATGATAAAAACAAAACTAAACTTACAAAACTACAGACCATTAGGAGTCTTTTCATATGTTATTTATTAAAAATAAATAGTTATTGTAGAAGTTAAATCGCATTAAACACATGTGTGTTCGTTTTATAAAGCACGTATTTGTTTATTTTAGCCAAAGTTTAGACTATAATAAAAATTTTTAAGGTCTTTATGATAAAAACAAAACTAAACTTACAAAACTAAAGACCACTAGGAGTCTTTTGATATGTTATTTATTAAAAATAAATAGTTATTGTAGAAGTTGAAGCGCATTAAACACATGTGCGTTTGTTTTACAAAGCCCGTACTAGTTAATTTTAGCCAAACTTTAGACTATAATAAAAGTTTTTTAAAGTCTTTATGATAAAAACAAAACTAAACTTACAAAACTACAGACCATTAGGAGTCTTTTGATATGTTATTTATTTAAAATAAATAGTTATTGTAGAAGTTGAAGCGCATTAAACACATGTGTGTTTGTTTTACAAAGCACGTACTTGTTAATTTTAGCCAAACTTTAGACTGAGGTAAAAATTTTTAAGGTCTTAATGATAAAAACAAAACTAAACTTACAAAACTACAGACCATTAGGAGTCTTTTGATATGTTATTTATTAAAAAAAAAGTTATTGTAGAAGTTGAAGCGCATTAAACATATGCATGTTTGTTTTACAAAGCACGTACTTGTCAATTTTAGCCAAACTTTAGACTAAGGTAAAAGTTTTTTAAATTCTTTATGATAAAAACAAAACAAAACTTTCAAAACTACAGACCATTAGGAGTCTTTTAATATCTTATTTAGTTAAAATAAATAGTTATTGTAGAAGTTGAAGCGCATTAAACACATGTGCGTTTGTTTTACAAAGCCCGTACTAGTTAATTTTAGCCAAACTTTAGACTATAATAAAAGTTTTTTAAAGTCTTTATGATAAAAAAAAACTAAACTTACAAAACTACAGACCATTAGGAGTCTTTTAATATGTTATTAATTAAAAAATAAATACTTATTGTAGATGTTGAAGCGCATTAAACACATGTGTGTTAGGTTTATAAAGCACGTATTTGTTATTTTTAGCCAAAGTGTAGTCTACAATAAAAAATTTTTAAAGTCTTTATGATAAAAACAAAACTAAACTTACAAACTACAGACCATTAGGAGTCTTTTAAAATGTTATTTTTTTAAAATATATAGTTATTGTAGAAGTTGAAGCGCATTAAACACATGTGCGTTTGTTTTACAAAGCCCGTACTAGTTAATTTTAGCCAAAGTTTAGACTATAATAAAAGTTTTTTAAAGTCTTTATGATAAAAACAAAACTAAACTTACAAAACTACAGACCATTAGGAGTCTTTTGATATGTTATTTATAAAAAATAATTACTTATTGTAGAAGTTGAAGCGCATTAAACACATGTGTGTTTGTTTTACAAAGCACGTATTTGTTAATTTTAGCCAAACTTTAGACTATAATAAAAATTTTTTAAGGTCTTTATGATAAAAACAAAACTAACAAAACTAAAGACCATTAGAAGTCTTTTCATATGTTATTTATTAAAAATAAATAGTTATTGTAGAAGTTAAAGCGCATTAAACACATGTGTGTTCGTTTTATAAAGCACGTATTTGTTAATTTTAGCCAAAGTTTAGACTATAATAAAAATTTTTAAGGTCTTTATGTTAAAAACAAAACTAAACTTACAAAACTAAAGACCAATAGGAGTCTTTTGATATGTTATTTATTAAAAATAAATAGTTATTGTAGAAGTTGAAGCGCATTAAACACATGTGCGTTTGTTTTACAAAGCACGTATTTGTTAATTTTAGCCAAAGTTTAGACTATAATAAAAGTTTTTTAAAGTCTTTATGATAAAAACAAAACTACAGACCATTAGGAGTCTTTTGATATGTTATTTATAAAAAATAATTACTTATTGTAGAAGTTGAAGCGCATTAAACACATGTGTGTTCGTTTTATAAAGCACGTATTTGTTAATTTTAGCCAAAGTTTAGACTATAATAAAAATTTTTAAGGTCTTTATGATAAAAACAAACCAAACTTACAAAACTAAAGACCACTAGGAGTCATTTGATATGTTATTTATTAAAAATAAATAGTTATTGTAGAAGTTGAAGCGCATTAAACACATGTGCGCTTGTTTTACAAAGCCCGTACTAGTTAATTTTAGCCAAACTTTAGACTATAATAAAAGTTTTTTAAAGTCTTTATGATAAAAACAAAACTAAACTTACAAAACTACAGACCATTAGGAGTCTTTTGATATGTTATTTATTTAAAATAAATAGTTATTGTAGAAGTTGAAGCGCATTAAACACATGTGTGTTTGTTTTACAAAGCACGTATTTGTTAATTTTAGCCAAAGTTTAGACTATAATAAAAAGATTTTTAAGGTCTTTATGATAAAAACAAAACTAAACTTGGTAAACTACAGACCATTAGCAGTCTTTTGATATGTTATATATTAAAAATAAATAGTTATCGTAGAAGTTGAAGCGCATTAAACACGTGTATGTTTGTTTTGCAAAGCACGTACTTGTTAATTTTAGCCAAACTTTAGACTGAGGTAAAACTTTTTAAGGTCTTTATGATAAAAACAAAACTAAACTTACAAAACTAAAGACCACTAGGAGTCATTTGATATGTTATTTATTAAAAATAAATAGTTATTGTAGAAGTTGAAGCGCATTAAACACATGTGCGTTTGTTTTACAAAGCCCGTACTAGTTAATTTTAGCCAAACTTTAGACTATAATAAAAGTTTTTTAAAGTCTTTATGATAAAAACAAAACTAAACTTACAAAACTACAGACCATTAGGAGTCTTTTGATATGTTATTTATTTAAAATAAATAGTTATTGTAGAAGTTGAAGCGCATTAAACACATGTGTGTTTGTTTTACAAAGCACGTATTTGTTAATTTTAGCTAAAGTTTAGACTATAATAAAAAATTTTTAAGGTCTTTATGATAAAAACAAAACTAAACTTAGTAAACTACAGACCATTAACAGTCTTTTGATATGTTATTTATTAAAAATAAATAGTTATTGTAGAAGTTAAAGCGCATTAAACACGTGTATGTTTGTTTTGCAAAGGACGTACTTGTTAATTTTAGCCAAACTTTAGACTGAGGTAAAACTTTTTAAGGTCTTTATGATAAAAACAAAACTAAACTTACAAAACTAAAGACCATTAGGAGTCTTTTGATATGTTATTTATTAAAAATAAATAGTTATTGTAGAAGTTGAAGCGCATTAAACACATGTACGTTTGTTTTACAAAGCCCGTACTAGTTAATTTTAGCCAAACTTTAGACTATAATAAAAGTTTTTTAAAGTCTTTATGATAAAAACAAAACTAAACTTACAAAACTACAGACCATTAGGAGTCTTTTGATATGTTATTTATTAAAAATAAATACTTATTGTAGAAGTTGAAGCGCATTAAATACATGTGTGTTCGTTTTACAAAGCACGTATTTGTTAATTTTAGCCAAAGTTTAGACTATAATAAAAAATTTTTAAAGTCTTTATGATAAAAAAAAAAAACTAAACTTACAAAACTACAGACCATTAGGAGTCTTTTAATATGTTATTAATTAAAAAATAAATACTTATTGTAGAAGTTGAAGCGCATTAAACACATGTGTGTTAGGTTTACAAAGCACGTATTTGTTTATTTTAGCCAAAGTTTAGTCTATAATAAAAAAATTTTAAAGTCTTTATGATAAAATCAAAACTAAACTAACAAACTTCAGACCATTAGGAGTCTTTTAAAATGTTATTTATTTAAAATATATATTTATTGTAGAAGTTGAAGCGCATTAAACACATGTGCGTTTGTTTTACGAAGCCCGTACTAGTTAATTTTAGCCAAACTTTAGACTATAATAAAGAATTTTAAAGTCTTTATGATAAAAACAAAACTAAACTTACAAAACTACAGACCATTAGGAGTCTTTTGATATGTTATTTATAAAAAATAAATACTTATTGTAGAAGTTGAAGCGCATTAAACACATGTGTGTTTGTTTTACAAAGCACGTATTTGTTAATTTTAGCCAAACTTTAGACTATAATAAAAATTTTTTAAGGTCTTTATGATAAAAACAAAACTAAACTTACAAAACTAAAGACCATTAGAAGTCTTTTCATATGTTATTTATTAAAAATAAATAGTTATTGTAGAAGTTAAAGCGCATTAAACACATGTGTGTTCGTTTTATAAAGCACGTATTTGTTAATTTTAGCCAAAGTTTAGACTATAATAAAAAATTTTGAAGGTCTTTATGATAAAAACAAAACTAAACTTGGTAAACTACAGACCATTAACAGTCTTTTGATATGTTATTTATTTAAAATAAATAGTTATTGTAGAAGTTGAAGCGCATTAAACACATGAATGTTTGTTTTACAAAGCACGTTCTTGTTAATTTTAGCCAAACTTTAGACTAAGGTAAAAGTTTTTTAAAATCTTTATGATAAAAACAAAACTAAACTTACAAAACTACAGACCATTAGGAGTCTTTTGATATGTTATTTATTAAAAATAAATACTTATTGTAGAAGTTGAAGCGCATTAAACACATGTGTGTTTGTTTTACAAAGCACGTATTTGTTAATTTTAGCCAAAGTTTAGACTATAATAAAAGATTTTTAAGGTCTTTATGATAAAAACAAAACTAAACTTACAAAACTACAGACCATTAGGAGTCTTTTAAAATGTTATTTATATAAAATAAATAGTTATTGTAGAAGTTGAAGCGCATTAAACACATATGTGTTTGTTTTACAAAGCCCGTACTAGTTAATTTTAGCCAAACTTTAGACTAATAAAAGTTTTTAAAAGTCTTTATGATAAAAACAAAACTAAACTTACAAAACTACAGACCATTAGGAGTCTTTTGATATGTTATTTATAAAAAATAAATACTTATTGTAGAAGTTGAAGCGCATTAAACACATGCATGTTTGTTTTACAAAGCACGTACTTGTTAATTTTAGCCAAACTTTAGACTAAGGTAAAAGTTTTTTAAATTCTTTATGATAAAAACAAAACTAAACTTGGTAAACTACAGACCATTAGAAGTATTTTGATCTGTTATTTATTAAAAATAAATAGTTATTGTAGAAGTTGAAGCGCATTAAACACATGTGCGTTTGTTTTACAAAGCCCGTACTAGTTAATTTTAGCCAAAGTTTAGACTATAATAAAAGTTTTTTAAAGTCTTTATGATAAAAAAAAAACTAAACTTACAAAACTACAGACCATTAGGAGTCTTTTGATATGTTATTTATATAAAATAAATAGTTATTGTAGAAGTTGAAGCGCATTAAACACATATGTGTTTGTTTTACAAAGCACGTATTTGTTACATTTAACCAAAGTTTAGACTATAATAAAAACTTTTTAAGGTCTTTATGATAAAAACAAAACTAAACTTACAAAACTACAGACCATTAGGAGTCTTTTGATATGTTATTTATTTAAAATAAATAGTTATTGTAGAAGTTGAAGCGCATTAAACACATGCATGTTTGTTTTACAAAGTACGTACTTTTTAATTTTAGCCAAAGTTTAGACTAAACTAAAAGTTTTTAAAATTCTTTATGATAAAAACAAAACTAAACTTACAAAACTACAGACCATTAGAAGTATTTTGATATATTATTTATTTAAAATAAATAGTTATTGTAGAAGTTGAAGCGCATTAAACACATGTTTGTTTGTTTTATAAAGCACGTATTTGTTAATTTTAGCCAAACTTTAGACTATAACAAAAGTTTTTAAAGTCTCTAAGATAAAAACAAAACTATACTTACAAAACTACAGACCATTAGGAGTCTTTTAATATGTTATTTATTTAAAATAAATAGTTATTGTAGAAGTTGAAGCGCATTAAACACATGTGTGTTCGTTTTACAAAGCACGTATTTGTCAATTTTAGCCAATCTTTAGACTATAATAAAAATTTTTTAAGGTCTTTATGATAAAAACAAAACTAAACTTAAAAAACTACAGACCATTAGGAGTCGTTTGATATGTTATTTATTAAAAATAAATAGTTATTATTGAAGTTGAAGCGCATTAAACACATGTGCGTTTGTTTTACAAAGCCCGTTCTAGTTAATTTTAGCCAAAGTTTAGTCTATAATAAAAGTTTTTTAAAGTCTTTATGATAAAAACAAAACTAAACTTACAAAACTACAGACCATTAGAAGTATTTTGATATATTATTTATTTAAAATAAATAGTTATTGTAGAAGTTGAAGCGCATTAAAAACATGTGTGTTTGTTTTACAAAGCACGTATTTGTTAATTTTAGCCAAACTTTAGACTATAATAAAATTTTTTTAAGGTCTTTATGATAAAAACAAAACTAAACTAACAAAACTAAAAACCATTAGGAGTCTTCTGATATGTTATTTATTAAAAATAAATAGTTATTGTAGAAGTTGAAGCGCATTAAAAACATGTGTGTTTGTTTTACAAAGCACGTATTTGTTAATTTTAGCCAAACTTTAGACTATAATAAAAGTTTTTTAAAGTCTTTATGATAAAAACAAAACTAAACTTACAAAACTAAAGACCATTAGGAGTCTTTTCATATGTTATTTATTAAAAATAAATAGTTATTGTAGAAGTTAAAGCGCATTAAACACATGTGTGTTCGTTTTATAAAGCAGGTATTTGTTAATTTTAGCCAAAGTTTAGACTATAATAAAAATTTTTAAGGTCTTTATGATAAAAACAAAACTAAACTTACAAAACTAAAGACCACTAGGAGTCTTTTGATATGTTATTTATTAAAAATAAATAGTTATTGTAGAAGTTGAAGCGCATTAAACACATGTGCGTTTGTTTTACAAAGCCCGTACTAGTTAATTTTAGCCAAAGTTTAGACTATAATAAAAAATTTTTAAAGTCTTTATGATAAAAAAAAAACTAAACTTACAAAACTACAGACCATTAGGAGTCTTTTAATATGTTATTAATTAAAAAATAAATACTTATTGTAGAAGTTGAAGCGCATTAAACACATGTGTGTTAGGTTTACAAAGCACGTATTTGTTTATTTTAGCCAAAGTTTAGTCTATAATAAAAAATTTTTAAAGTCTTTATGATAAAATCAAAACTAAACTAACAAACTTCAGACCATTAGGAGTCTTTTAAAATGTTATTTATTTAAAATATATAGTTATTGTAGAAGTTGAAGCGCATTAAACACATGTGCGTTTGTTTTACAAAGCCCGTACTAGTTAATTTTAGCCAAACTTTAGACTATAATAAAGAATTTTAAAGTCTTTATGATAAAAACAAAACTAAACTTACAAAACTACAGACCATTAGGAGTCTTTTGATATGTTATTTATAAAAAATAAATACTTATTGTAGAAGTTGAAGCGCATTAAACACATGTGTGTTTGTTTTACAAAGCACGTATTTGTTAATTTTAGCCAAACTTTAGACTATAATAAAAATTTTTTAAGGTCTTTATGATAAAAACAAAACTAAACTTACAAAACTAAAGACCATTAGAAGTCTTTTCATATGTTATTTATTAAAAATAAATAGTTATTGTAGAAGTTAAAGCGCATTAAACACATGTGTGTTCGTTTTATAAAGCACGTATTTGTTAATTTTAGCCAAAGTTTAGACTATAATAAAAAATTTTGAAGTTCTTTATGATAAAAACAAAACTAAACTTGGTAAACTACAGACCATTAACAGTCTTTTGATATTTTATTTATTAAAAATAAATAGTTATTGTAGAAGTTGAAGCGCATTAAACACATGAATTTTTGTTTTACAAAGCACGTACTTGTTAATTTTAGCCAAACTTTAGACTAAGGTAAAAGTTTTTTAAAATCTTTATGATAAAAACAAAACTAAACTTACAAAACTACAGACCATTAGGAGTCTTTTGATATGTTATTTATTAAAAATAAATACTTATTGTAGAAGTTGAAGCGCATTAAACACATGTGTGTTTGTTTTACAAAGCACGTATTTGTTAATTTTAGCCAAAGTTTAGACTATAATAAAAGATTTTTAAGGTCTTTATTATAAAAACAAAACTAAACTTACAAAACTACAGACCATTAGGAGTCTTTTAAAATGTTATTTATATAAAATAAATAGTTATTGTAGAAGTTGAAGCGCATTAAACACATATGTGTTTGTTTTACAAAGCCCGTACTAGTTAATTTTAGCCAAACTTTAGACTATAATAAAAGTTTTTAAAAGTCTTTATGATAAAAACAAAACTAAACTTACAAAACTACAGACCATTAGGAGTCTTTTGATATGTTATTTATAAAAAAAAAATACTTATTGTAGAAGTTGAAGCGCATTAAACACATGCATGTTTGTTTTACAAAGCACGTACTTGTTAATTTTAGCCAAACTTTAGACTAAGGTAAAAGTTTTTTAAATTCTTTATGATAAAAACAAAACTAAACTTACAAAACTACAGACCATTAGAAGTATTTTGATATGTTATTTATTAAAAATAAATAGTTATTGTAGAAGTTGAAGCGCATTAAACACATGTGCGTTTGTTTTACAAAGCCCGTACTAGTTAATTTTAGCCAAAGTTTAGACTATAATAAAAGTTTTTTAAAGTCTTTATGATAAAAAAAAAACTAAACTTACAAAACTACAGACCATTAGGAGTCTTTTGATATGTTATTTATATAAAATAAATAGTTATTGTAGAAGTTGAAGCGCATTAAACACATATGTGTTTGTTTTACAAAGCACGTATTCGTTACATTTAGCCAAAGTTTAGACTATAATAAAAACTTTTTAAGGTCTTTATGATAAAAACAAAACTAAACTTACAAAACTACAGACCATTAGGAGTCTTTTGATATGTTATTTATTAAAAATAAATAGTTATTGTAGAAGTTGAAGCGCATTAAACACATGCATGTTTGTTTTACAAAGTACGTACTTTTTAATTTTAGCCAAAGTTTAGACTAAACTAAAAGTTTTTAAAATTCTTTATGATAAAAACAAAACTAAACTTACAAAACTACAGACCATTAGAAGTATTTTGATATATTATTTATTTAAAATAAATAGTTATTGTAGAAGTTGAAGCGCATTAAACACATGTGTGTTCGTTTTACAAAGCACGTATTTGTCAATTTTAGCCAATCTTTAGACTATAATAAAAATTTTTTAAGGTCTTTATGATAAAAACAAAACTAAACTTAAAAAACTACAGACCATTAGGAGTCGTTTGATATGTTATTTATTAAAAATAAATAGTTATTATTGAAGTTGAAGCGCATTAAACACATGTGCGTTTGTTTTACAAAGCCCGTTCTAGTTAATTTTAGCCAAAGTTTAGTCTATAATAAAAGTTTTTTAAAGTCTTTATGATAAAAACAAAACTAAACTTACAAAACTACAGACCATTAGAAGTATTTTGATATATTATTTATTTAAAATAAATAGTTATTGTAGAAGTTGAAGCGCATTAAAAACATGTGTGTTTGTTTTACAAAGCACGTATTTGTTAATTTTAGCCAAACTTTAGACTATAATAAAAATTTTTTAAGGTCTTTATGATAAAAACAAAACTAAACTAACAAAACTAAAAACCATTAGGAGTCTTTTGATATGTTATTTATTAAAAATAAATAGTTATTGTAGAAGTTGAAGCGCATTAAAAACATGTGTGTTTGTTTTACAAAGCACGTATTTGTTAATTTTAGCCAAACTTTAGACTATAATAAAAGTTTTTTAAAGTCTTTATGATAAAAACAAAACTAAACTTACAAAACTAAAGACCATTAGGAGTCTTTTCATATGTTATTTATTAAAAATAAATAGTTATTGTAGAAGTTAAAGCGCATTAAACACATGTGTGTTCGTTTTATAAAGCAGGTATTTGTTAATTTTAGCCAAAGTTTAGACTATAATAAAAATTTTTAAGGTCTTTATGATAAAAACAAAACTAAACTTACAAAACTAAAGACCACTAGGAGTCTTTTGATATGTTATTTATTAAAAATAAATAGTTATTGTAGAAGTTGAAGCGCATTAAACACATGTGCGTTTGTTTTACAAAGCCCGTACTAGTTAATTTTAGCCAAAGTTTAGACTATAATAAAAGTTTTTTAAAGTCTTTATGATAAAAACAAAACTAAACTTACAAAACTACAGACCATTAGAAGTATTTCGATATGTTATTTATTAAAAATAAATAGTTATTGTAGAAGTTGAAGCGCATTAAACACATGTGCGTTTGTTTTACAAAGCCCGTACTAGTTAATTTTAGCCAAACTTTAGACTATAATAAAAGTTTTTTAAAGTCTTTATGATAAAAACAAAACTAAAATTACAAAACTACAGACCATTAGGAGTCTTTTGATATGTTATTTATATAAAATAAATAGTTATTGTAGAAGTTGAAGCGCATTAAACACATGTGTGTTTGATTTACAAAGCACGTTTTTGTTACATTTAGCCAAAGTTTAGACTATAATAAAAACTTTTTAAGGTCTTTATGATAAAAACAAAACTAAACTTGGTAAACTACAGACCATTAGCAGTCTTTTGATATGTTATATATTAAAAATAAATAGTTATTGTGGAAGTTGAAGCGCATTAAAGACGTGTATGTTTGTTTTGCAAAGCACGTACTTGTTAATTTTAGCCAAACTTTAGACTGAGGTAAAACTTTTTAAGGTCTTTATGATAAAAACAAAACTAAACTTACAAAACTAAAGACAACTAGGAGTCATTTGATATGTTATTTATTAAAAATAAATAGTTATTGTAGAAGTTGAAGCGCATTAAACACATGTGCGTTTGTTTTACAAAGCCCGTACTAGTTAATTTTAGCCAAACTTTAGACTATAATAAAAGTTTTTTAAAGTCTTTATGATAAAAACAAAACTAAAGTTACAAAACTACAGACCATTAGGAGTCTTTTGATATGTTATTTATTTAAAATAAATAGTTATTGTAGAAGTTGAAGCGCATTAAACACATGTGTGTTTGTTTTACAAAGCACGTATTTGTTAATTTTAGCCAAAGTTTAGACTATAATAAAAAATTTTTAAGGTCTTTATGATAAAAACAAAACTAAACTTACAAAACTACAGACCATTAGGAGTCTTTTGATATGTTATTTTTTAAAAGTAAATAGTTATTGGAGAAGTTGAAGCGCATTAAACTAATGCATGTTTGTTTTACAAAGTACGTACTTTTTAATTTTAGCCAAAGTTTAGACTAAACTAAAAGTTTTTAAAATTCTTTATGATAAAAACAAAACTAAACTTACAAAACTACAGAACATTAGAAGTATTTTGATATGTTATTTATTAAAAATAAATAGTTATTGTAGAAGTTGAAGCGCATTAAACACATGTTTGTTCGTTTTATAAAGCACGTATTTGTTAATTTTAGCCAAACTTTAGACTATAACAAAAGTTTTTTAAAGTCTCTATGATAAAAACAAAACTATACTTAGAAAACTACAGACCATTAGGAGTCTTTTAATATGTTATTTATTTAAAATAAATAGTTATTGTAGAAGTTGAAGCGCATTAAACACATGTGTGTTCGTTTTAAAAAGCACGTATTTGTTAATTTTAGCCAAACTTTAGACTATAACAAAAGTTTTTTAAAGTCTCTAAGATAAAAACAAAACTATACTTACAAAACTACAGACCATTAGGAGTCTTTTAATATGTTATTTATTTAAAATAAATAGTTATTGTAGAAGTTGAAGCGCATTAAACACATGTGTGTTCGATTTACAAAGCACGTATTTGTCAATTTTAGCCAAACTTTAGTCTATAATAAAAGTTTTTTAAAGTCTTTATGATAAAAACAAAACTAAACTTACAAAACTACAGACCATTAGAAGTATTTTGATATATTATTTAATTAAAATAAATAGTTATTGTAGAAGTTGAAGCGCATTAAAAACATGTGTGTTTGTTTTACAAAGCACGTATTTGTTAATTTTAGCCAAATTTTAGACTACAATAAAAATTTTTCAAGGTCTTTATGATAAAAACAAAACTAAACTAACAAAACTAAAAACCATTAGGAGTGTTTTGATATGTTATTTATTAAAAATAAATAGTTATTGTAGAAGTTAAAACGCATTAAACACATGTGTGTTCGTTTTATAAAGCACGTATTTGTTAATTTTAGACAAAGTTTAGTCTACAATGAAAATTTTTTAAGGTCTTTATGATAAAAACAAAACTAAACTTAAAAAACTACAGACCATTAGGAGTCTTTTAATATGTTATTAATTAAAAAATAAATACTTATTGTAGAAGTTGAAGCGCATTAAACACATGTGTGTTAGGTTTACAAAGCACTTATTTGTTAGTTTTGGCCAAAGTTTAGTATATAATAAAAAATTTTTAAAGTCTTTATGATAAAAACAAAACTAAACTTACAAAACTACAGACCATTAGGAGTCTTTTGATATGTTATTTATAAAAAATAAATACTTATTGTAGAAGTTGAAGCGCATTAAACACATGTGTGTTTGTTATACAAAGCACGTATTTGTTAATTTTAGCCAAAGTTTAGACTATAATAAAAATTTTTTAAGGTCTTTATGATAAAAACAAAACTAAACTTACAAAACTAAAGACCATTAGAAGTCTTTTCATATGTTATTTATTAAAAATAAATAGTTATTGTAGAAGTTAAAGCGCATTAAACACATGTGTGTTCGTTTTATAAAGCACGTATTTGTTAATTTTAGCCAAAGTTTAGACTATAATAAAAAATTTTTAAGGTCTTTATGATAAAAACAAAACTAAACTTACAAAACTACAGACCATTAGGAGTCTTTTGATATGTTAATTATTAAAAATAAATACTTATTGTAGAAGTTGAAGCGCATTAAACACATGTGTGTTCGTTTTACAAAGCACGTATTTGTTAATTTTAGCCAAAGTTTAGACTATAATAAAAAATTTTTAAGGTCTTTATGATAAAAACAAAACTAAACTTGGTAAACTACAGACCATTAGCAGTCTTTTGATATGTTATTTATTAAAAATAAATAGTTATTGTAGAAGTTGAAGCGCATTAAACACATGAATGTTTGTTTTACAAAGCACGTACTTGTTAATTTTAGCCAAACTTTAGACTAAGGTAAAAGTTTTTTAAATTCTTTATGATAAAAACAAAACTAAACTTACAAAACTACAGACCATTAGGAGTCTTTTGATATGTTATTTATTAAAAATAAATACTTATTGTAGAAGTTGAAGCGCATTAAAAACATGTGTGTTTGTTTTACAAAGCACGTATTTGTTACTTTAGCCCTTTTTTAGACTATAATAAAAGTTTTTTAAAGTCTTTATGACAAAAACAAAACATTTTTACGGTCATTGAACTTTTTACATTAAAAAACACCTATGCTTGCTTTCGTCAATGTATAATCCATATTTTTTAGCACTCTTACAAAAACAATTCTTGACTAAAACAGTTAAAACTTTGCAAATATGTTGTTTAATGTATTGGCTACGACACGCTTTTTTGATTTTTGCTTAAAATTGTTTAGAAAAAATTTTACGGTCTTCTGAACTTTTTACATAAAAAAACACCTATGCTTGCTTTCGTAAATGATTATCCATATCTTTTAGCACTCTTACACAAAGAATTATTGACTAAAACAGTTAAAACCTTGCAAATATGTTGTTTAATGTATTGGCTATGACACACATTTTTGATTTTTGCTTAAAATTATTTATAAAAATTTTTACGGTCTACTGAACATTTTACATTAAAAAACACCTATGCTTGCTTTCGTCAATGATTATCCATAACTTTTAGCACTCTTACACAAACAATTCTTGACTAAAACAGTTAAAACTTTGCAAATATGTTGTTTAATGTATTGGCTATGACACGCTTTTTTGATTTTTGCTTAAAATTGTTTAGAAAAATTTTTACGGTCTTCTGAACTTTTTACATAAAAAAACACCTATGCTTGCTTTCGTCAATGATTATTCATATCTTTTAGCACTCTTACACAAACAATTATTGACTAAAACAGTTAAAACTTTGCAAATATGTTGTTTAATGTATTGGCTATGACACAATTTTTTGATTTTTGCTTAAAATTGTTTTGAAAAATTTTTACGGTCTTCTGAACTTTTTACATTAAAAAAACCTATACTTGCTTTCGTCAATGTATAATCCATATTTTTTAGCACTCTTACACAAACAATTCTTGACTAAAACAGTTAAAACTTTGCAAATATGTTGTTTAATGTATTGGCTATGACTTGCTTTTTTAATTTTTGCTTAAAATTGTTTAGAAAAATTTTTACGGTCTTCTGAACTTTTTACATTAAAAAACACCTATGCTTACTTTCGTCAATGTATAATCCATATTTTTTTGCACTCTTACACAAACAATTCTTGACTAAAACAGTTAAAACTTTGCAAATATGTTGTTAAATGTATTGGCTATGACACGCTTTTTTGATTTTTGCTTAAAATTGATTAGAAAAATTTTTACGGTCTTCTGAACTTTTTACATTAAAAAACACCTATGCTTGCTTTCGTCAATGATTATCCATATTTTTTAGCATTCTTACACAAACAATTCTTGACTAAAACAGTTAAAACTTTGCAAATATGTTGTTTAATGTATTGGCTATGACACGCTTTTTTGATTTTTCCTAAAAATCGTTTAGAAAAATTTTTACGATCTTCTGAACTTTTTACATTAAAAAACACCTATGCCTGCTTTCGTCAATGATTATCCATATTTTTTAGCACTCTTACACAAACAATTCTTGACTAAAACAGTTAAAACTTTGCAAATATGTTGTTTAATGTATTGGCTATGACACGCTTTTTTGATTTTTGCTTAAAATTGTTTAGAAAAATTTTTACGGTCTTCTGAACTTTTTACATTAAAAAACACCTATGCTTGCTTTCGTCAATGTATAATCAATATTTTTTAGCACTCTTACACAAACAATTCTTGACTAAAACAGTTAAAACCTTGCAAATATGTTGTTTAATGTATTGGCTACGACACGCTTTTTTGATTTTTGCTTAAAATTATTTAGAAAAATTTTTACGGTCTTCTAAACTTTTTACATTAAAAAACACCTATGCTTGCTTTCGTCAATGATTATCCATATTTTTTAGCACTCTTACACTAACAATTCTTGACTAAAATAGTTAAAACTTTGCAAATATGTTGTTTAATGTATTGGCTATGACACGCTTTTTTGATTTTAGCTTAAAATTGTTTAGAAAAATTTTTACGGTCTTCTGAACTTTTAACATTAAAATACACCTATGCTTGCTTTCGTCAATGTATAATTCATATTTTTTAGCACTCTTACACAAACAATTATTGATTAAAACAGTTAAAACTTTGCAAATATGTTGTTTAATGTATTGGCTATGACACGCGTTTTTGATTTTTGCTTAAAATTGTTTAGAAAAATTTTTACGGTCTTCTGAACTTTTTACATTAAAAAACACCTATGCTTGCTTTCGTCAATGTTTAATCCATAATTTTTAGCACTCTTACACAAACAATTTTTGACTAAAACAGTTAAAACTTTGCAAATATGTTGTTAAACGTATTGGCTATGACACGCTTTTTTGATTTTTGCTTAAAATTGTTTAGAAAAAATTTTACGGTCTTCTGAAATTTTTACATTAAAAAACACCTATACTTGCTTTCGTCAATGATTATCCATATTTTTTAGCACTCTTACACAAACAATTCTTGACTAAAACAGTTAAAACCTTGCAAATATGTTGTTTAATGTATTGGCTACGACACGCTTTTTTGAATTTTGCTTAAAATTGTTTAGAAAAATTTTTACGGTCTTCTAAACTTTTTACATAAAAAAACACCTATGCTTGCTTTCGTCAATGATTATCCATATCTTTTAGCTCTCTTACACAAACAATTATTGACTAAAACAGTTAAAACCTTGCAAATATGTTGTTTAATGTATTGGCTATGACACACATTTTTGATTTTTGCTTAAAATTATTTATAAAAATTTTTACGGTCTTCTGAACTTTTTACATTAAACAACACCTACGCTTGCTTTCGTCAATGATTATCCATATTTTTTAGCACTCTTACACGAACAATTCTTGACTAAAACAGTTAAAACTTTGCAAATATGTTGTTTAATGTATTGGCTATGACACGCTTTTTTGATTTTTGCTTAAAATTGCTTAGAAAAATTTTTACGGTCTTCTAAACTTTTTACATTAAAAAACACCTATGCTTGCTTTCGTCAATGATTATCCATATTTTTTAGCACTCTTACACAAACAATTCTTGACTAAAACAGTTAAAACTTTGCAAATATGTTGTTTAATGTATTGGCTATGACACGCTTTTTTGATTTTTGCTTAAAATTGTTTAGAAAAATTTTTACGGTCTTCTGAACTTTTTACATTAAAAAACTTCTATGCTTGCTTTCGTCAATGTATAATCCATACGTTTTAGCACTCTTACACAAACAATTCTTGACTAAAACAGTTAAAACTTTGCAAATATGTTGTTTAATATATTGGCTACGACACGCTTTTTTTATTTTTGCTTAAAATTGTTTAGAAAAAATTTTACAGTCTTCTGAACTTTTTACTAGTCAATGTATAATCCATACGTTTTAGCACTCTTACACAAACAATTCTTGACTAAAACAGTTAAAACATTGCAAATATGTTGTTTAATGTATTGGCTACGACACGCTTTTTTAATTTTTGCTTAAAATTGTTTAGAAAAATTTTTACAGTCTTCTGAACTTTTTACTAGTCAATGTATAATCCATACGTTTTAGCACTCTTACACAAACAATTCTTGACTAAAACAGTTAAAACTTTGCAAATATGTTGTTTAATGTATTGGGTACGACACGCTTTTTTTATTTTTGCTTAAAATTGTTTAGAAAAAATTTTACGGTCTTCTGAACTTTTTACATTAAAAAACACCTATGCTTGCTTTCGTCAATGTATAATCAATATTTTTTGGCACTCTTACACAAACAATTCTTGACTAAAACAGTTAAAACCTTGCAAATATGTTGTTTAATGTATTGGCTACGACACGCTTTTTTGAATTTTGCTTAAAATTGTTTAGAAAAATTTTTACAGTCTTCTAAACTTTTTACATAAAAAAACACCTATGCTTGCTTTCGTCAATGATTATCCATATCTTTTAGCTCTCTTACACAAACAATTATTGACTAAAACAGTTAAAACTTTGCAAATATGTTGTTTAATGTATTGGCTATGACACACTTTTTTGATTTTTGCTTAAAATTATTTATAAAAATTTTTACGGTCTTCTGAACTTTTTACATTAAACAACACCTACGCTTGCTTTCGTCAATGATTATCAATATTTTTTAGCACTCTTACACAAACAATTCTTGACTAAAACAGTTAAAACTTTGCAAGTATGTTGTTTAATGTATTGGCTATGACACGCTTTTTTGATTTTTGCTTAAAATTGTTTAGAAAAATTTTTACGGTCTTCTGAACTTTTTACATTAAAAAACACCTATGCTTGCTTTCGTCAATGTGTAATCCATATTTTTTAGCACTCTTACACAAACAATTCTTGACTAAAACAGTTAAAACCTTGCAAATATGTTGTTTAATGTATTGGCTACGACACACTTTTTTGATTTTTGCTTAAAATTGTTTAGAAAAATTTTTACGGTCTTCTAAACTTTTTACATTAAAAAACATCTATGCTTGCTTTCGTCAATGATTATCCATATTTTTTAGCACTCTTACACAAACAATTCTTGACTAAAACAGTTAAAACTTTGCAAATATGTTGTTTAATGTATTGGCTATGACACGCTTTTTTCATTTTTGCTTAAAATTGTTTAGAAAAATTTTTACGGTCTTCTGAACTTTTTACATTAAAAAACTTCTATGCTTGCTTTCGTCAATGTATAATCCATACGTTTTAGCACTCTTACACAAACAATTCTTGACTAAAACAGTTAAAACTTTGCAAATATGTTGTTTAATATATTGGCTACGACACGCTTTTTTTATTTTTGCTTAAAATTGTTTAGAAAAAATTTTACAGTCTTCTGAACTTTTTACTAGTCAATGTATAATCCATACGTTTTAGCACTCTTACACAAACAATTCTTGACTAAAACAGTTAAAACTTTGCAAATATGTTGTTTAATGTATTGGCTACGACACGCTTTTTTAATTTTTGCTTAAAATTGTTTAGAAAAATTTTTACAGTCTTCTGAACTTTTTACTGTCAATGTATAATCCATACGTTTTAGCACTCTTACACAAACAATTCTTGACTAAAACAGTTAAAACTTTGCAAATATGTTGTTTAATGTATTGGGTACGACACGCTTTTTTTATTTTTGCTTAAAATTGTTTAGAAAAAATTTTACAGTCTTCTGAACTTTTTACATTAAAAACACCTATGCTTGCTTTCGTCAATGTATAATCCATACGTTTTAGCACTCTTACACAAACAATTCTTGACTAAAACAGTTAAAACCTTGCAAATATGTTGTTTAATGTATTGGCTACGACACACTTTTTTGATTTTTGCTTAAAATTGTTTATAAAAATTTTTACGGTCTTCTGAACTTTTTACATTAAACAACACCTACGCTTGCTTTCGTCAATGATTATCCATATTTTTTAGCACTCTTACACAAACAATTCTTGACTAAAACAGTTAAAACTTTGCAAATATGTTGTTTAATGTATTGGCTATGACACGCTTTTTTGATTTTTGCTTAAAATTGTTTAGAAAAATTTTTACGGTCTTCTGAACTTTTTACATTAAAAAACACCTATGCTTGCTTTCGTCAATATATAATCCAAATTTTTTAGCACTCTTACACAAACAATTCTTGACTAAAACAGTTAAAACCTTGCAAATATGTTGTTTAATGTATTGGCTACGACACGCTTTTTTGATTTTTGCTTAAAATTGTTTAGAAAAATTTTTACGGTCTTCTAAACTTTTTACATTAAAAAACACCTATGCTTGCTTTCGTCAATGATTATCCATATTTTTTAGCACTCTTACACAAACAATTCTTGACTAAAACAGTTAAAACTTTGCAAATATGTTGTTTAATGTATTGGCTATGACACGCTTTTTTCATTTTTGCTTAAAATTGTTTAGAAAAATTTTTACGGTCTTCTGAACTTTTTACATTAAAAAACTTCTATGCTTGCTTTCGTCAATGTATAATCCATACGTTTTAGCACTCTTACACAAACAATTCTTGACTAAAACAGTTAAAACTTTGCAAATATGTTGTTTAATGTATTGGCTACGACACGCTTTTTTTATTTTTGCTTAAAATTGTTTAGAAAAAATTTTACAGTCTTCTGAACTTTTTACTAGTCAATGTATAATCCATACGTTTTAGCACTATTACACAAACAATTCTTGACTAAAACAGTTAAAACTTTGCAAATATGTTGTTTAATGTATTGGCTACGACACGCTTTTTTTATTTTTGCTTAAAAATGTTTAGAAAAATTTTTACAGTCTTCTGAATTTTTTACTAGTCAATGTATAATCCATACGTTTTAGCACTCTTACACAAACAATTCTTGACTAAAACAGTTAAAACTTTGCAAATATGTTGTTTAATGTATTGGCTACGACACGCTTTTTTTATTTTGCTTAAAATTGTTTAGAAAAAATTTTACAGTCTTCTGAACTTTTTACATTAAAAAACACCTATGCTTGCTTTCGTCAATGTATAATCCATACGTTTTAGCACTCTTACACAAACAATTCTTGACTAAAACAGTTAAAACTTTGCAAATATGTTGTTTAATGTATTGGCTACGACACGCTTTTATAATTTTTGCTTAAAATTGTTTAGAAATAATTTAACAGTCTTCTGAACTTTTTACATTAAAAAACACCTATGCTTGCTTTCGTCAATGTATAATCCATACGTTTTGGCACTCTTACACAAACAATTCTTGACTAAAACAGTTAAAACTTTGCAAATATGTTGTTTAATGTATTGGCTAAGACACACTTTTTTTATTTTTGCTTAAAATTGTTTAGAAAAAATTTTACGGTCTTCTGAACTTTTTACATTAAAAAACACCTATGCTTGCTTTCGTCAATGTATAATCCATACGTTTTAGCACTCTTACACAAACAATTCTTGACTAAAACAGTAAAAACTTTGCAAATATGTTGTTTAATGTATTGGCTACGACATCCTTTTTTTATTTTTGCTTAAAATTGTTTAGAAAAAATTTTACGGTCTTCTGAACTTTTTACTAGTCAATGTATAATCCATACGTTTTAGCACTCTTACACAAACAATTCTTGACTAAAACAGTAAAAACTTTGCAAATATGTTGTTTAATGTATTGGCTACGACACGCTTTTTTTATTTTTGCTTAAAATTGTTTAGAAAAAATTTTACGGTCTTCTGAACTTTTTACTAGTCAATGTATAATCCATACGTTTTAGCACTCTTACACAAACAATTCTTGACTAAAACAGTTAAAACTTTGCAAATATGTTGTTTAATGTATTGGCTACGACACGCTTTTTTTATTTTTGCTTAAAATTGTTTAGAAAAAATTTTACAGTCTTCTGAATTTTTTACTAGTCAATGTATAATCCATACGTTTTAGCACTCTTACACAAACAATTCTTGACTAAAACAGTTCAAACTTTGCAAATATGTTGTTTAATGTATTGGCTACGACACGCTTTTTTTATTTTTGCTTAAAATTGTTTAGAAAAAATTTTACTGTCTTCTGAACTTTTTACATTAAAAAACACCTATGCTTGCTTTCGTCAATGTATAATCCATACGTTTTAGCACTCTTACACAAACAATTCTTGACTAAAACAGTTAAAACTTTGCTAATATGTTGTTTAATGTATTGGCTACGACACGCTTTTTTTATTTTTGCTTAAAATTGTTTAGAAAAAATTTTACAGTCTTCTGAACTTTTTACTAGTCAATGTATAATCCATACGTTTTAGCATTCTTACACAAACAATTCTTGACTAAAACAGTTAAAACTTTGCAAATATGTTGTTTAATGTATTGGCTACGACACGCTTTTTTATTTTTGCTTAAAATTGTTTAGAAAAAATTTTACGGTCTTCTGAACTTTTTACATTAAAAAACACCTATGCTTGCTTTCGTCAATGTATGATCCATACGTTTTAGCACTATTACACAAACAATTCTTGACTAAAACAGTTAAAACTTTGCAAATATGTTGTTTAATGTATTGGCTACGACACGCTTTTTTTATTTTTGCTTAAAATTGTTTAGAAAAAATTTTACAGTCTTCTGAACTTTTTACATTAAAAAACACCTATGCTTGCTTTCGTCAATGTATAATCCATACGTTTTAGCACTCTTACACAAACAATTCTTGACTAAAACAGTTAAAAATTTGCAAATATGTTGTTAAATGTATTGGCTACGACACGCTTTTTTTATTTTTGCTTAAAATTGTTTAGAAAAACTTTTACGGTCTTCTGAACTTTTTACATTAAAAAACTTCTATGCTTGCTTTCGTCAATGTATAATCCATACGTTTTAGCACTCTTACACAAACAATTCTTGACTAAAACAGTTAAAACTTTGCAAATATGTTGTTTAATGTATTGGCTACGACACGCTTTTTTTATTTTTGCTTAAAATTGTTTAGAAAAAATTTTACAGTCTTCTGAACTTTTTACTAGTCAATGTATAATCCATACGTTTTAGCACTCTTACACAAACAATTCTTGACTAAAACAGTTAAAACTTTGCAAATATGTTGTTTAATGTATTGGCTACGACACGCTTTTTTTATTTTTGCTTAAAATAGTTTAGAAAAATTTTTACAGTCTTCTGAACTTTTTACATTAAAAAACACCTATGCTTGCTTTCGTCAATGTATAATCCATACGTTTTAGCACTCTTACACAAACAATTCTTGACTAAAACAGTAAAAACTTTTCAAATATGTCGTTTAATGTATTGGCTACGACACGCTTTTTTATTTTTGCTTAAAATTGTTTAGAAAAAATTTTACGGTCTTCTGAACTTTTTACTAGTCAATGTATAATCCATACGTTTTAGCACTCTTACACAAACAATTCTTGACTAAAACAGTTAAAACTTTGCAAATATGTTGTTTAATGTATTGGCTACGACACGCTTTTTTTTTTTTGCTTAAAGTTGTTTAGAAAAAATTTTTCAGTCTTCTGAACTTTTTACTAGTCAATGTATAATCCATACGTTTTAGCACTCTTACACAAACAATTCTTGACTAAAACAGTTAAAACTTTGCAATTATGTTGTTTAATGTATTGGCTACGACACGCTTTTTTTATTTTTGCTTAAAATTGTTTAGAAAAAATTTTACAGTCTTCTGAACTTTTTACATTAAAAACACCTATGCTTGCTTTCGTCAATGTATAATCCATACGTTTTAGCACTCTTACACAAACAATTCTTGACTAAAACAGTTAAAACTTTGCAAATATGTTGTTTAATGTATTGGCTACGACACGCTTTTTTTATTTTTGCTTAAAATTGTTTAGAAAAAATTTTACGGTCTTCTGATCTTTTTACATTAAAAAACACCTATGCTTGCTTTCGTCAATGTATAATCCATACGTTTTAGCACTCTTACACAAACAATTCTTGACTAAAACAGTTAAAACTTTGCAAATATGTTGTTTAATGTGTTGGCTACGACACGCTTTTTTTATTTTTGCTTAAAATTGTTTAGAAAATATTTTACAGTCTTCTGAACTTTTTACTAGTCAATGTATAATCCATACGTTTTAGCACTCTTACACAAACAATTCTTGACTAAAACAGTTAAAACTTTGCAAATATGTTGTTTAATGTATTGGCTACGACACACTTTTTTTATTTTTGCTTAAAATTGTTTAGAAAAAATTTTACAGTCTTCTGAACTTTTTACATTAAAAAACACCTATGCTTGCTTTCGTCAATGTATAATCCATACGTTTTAGCACTCTTACACAAACAATTCTTGACTAAAACAGTTAAAACTTTGCAAATATGTTGTTTAATGTATTGGCTACGACACGCTTTTTTTATTTTTGCTTAAAATTGTTTAGAAAAAATTTTACAGTCTCTGAACTTTTTACATTAAAAAACACCTATGCTTGCTTTCGTCAATGTATAATCCATACGTTTTAGCACTCTTACACAAAAAATTCTTGACTAAAACAGTGAAAACTTTGCAAATATGTTGTTTAATGTATTGGCTACGACACGCTTTTTTTATTTTTGCTTAAAATTGTTTAGAAAAAATTTTACAGTCTTCTGAACTTTTTACATTAAAAACACCTATGCTTGCTTTCGTCAATGTATAATCCATACGTTTTAGCATTCTTACACAAACAATTCTTGACTAAAACAGTTAAAACTTTGCAAATATGTTGTTTAATGTATTGGCTACGACACGCTTTTTTTATTTTTGCTTAAAATTGTTTAGAAAAAGTTTTACAGTCTTCTGAACTTTTTACTAGTCAATGTATAATCCATACGTTTTAGCACTCTTACACAAACAATTCTTGACTAAAACAGTTAAAACTTAGCAAATATGTTGTTTAATGTATTGGCTACGACACGCTTTTTTTATTTTTGCTTAAAATTGTTTAAAAAAAATTTTACAGTCTTCTGAACTTTTTACTAGTCAATGTATAATCCATACGTTTTAGCACTCTTACACAAACAATTCTTGACTAAAACAGTTAAAACTTTGCAAATATGTTGTTTAATGTATTGGCTACCACACGCTTTTTTTATTTTTGCTTAAAATTGTTTAGAAAAAATTTTGAAGTCTTCTGAACTTTTTACATTAAAAAACACCTATGCTTGCTTTCGTCAATGTATAATCCATACGTTTTAGCACTCTTACACAAACAATTCTTGACTAAAACAGTTAAAACTTTGCAAATATGTTGTTTTATGTATTGGCTACGACACGCTTTTTTTATTTTTGCTTAAAATTGTTTAGAAAAAATTTTACAGTCTTCTGAACTTTTTACATTTAAAAACACCTGTGCTTGCTTTCGCCAATGTATAATCCATACGTTTTAGCACTCTTACACAAACAATTCTTGACTAAAACAGTTAAAACTTTGCAAATATGTTGTTTAAAGTATTGGCTACGACACGCTTTTTTTATTTTTGCTTAAAATTGTTTAGAAAAAATTTTACAGTCTTCTGAACTTTTTACTAGTCAATGTATAATCCATACGTTTTAGCACTCTTACACAAACAATTCTTGACTAAAACAGTTAAAACTTTGCAAATATGTTGTTTTATGTATTGGCTACGACACGCTTTTTTTATTTTTGCTTAAAATTGTTTAGAAAAAATTTTACAGTCTTCTGAACTTTTTACATTTAAAAACACCTGTGCTTGCTTTCGCCAATGTATAATCCATACGTTTTAGCACTCTTACACAAACAATTCTTGACTAAAACAGTTAAAACTTTGCAAATATGTTGTTTAATGATGTAAAACTTCTCGCAGTGCAAAACGAAAAAGTTCAAAATTTACTTTCCGTAATGTTTACGTCAAAGTTACTCATTCAATCGAACTCAAATTTTGTATACGTAATCAGTATGACGTAAAGATTCTAGCAAATTCAAAATTTTAAAAAAATATTCATTATGACGTCACAATTCAAAAAACTGTGCTTTCCGTAATGTTTACGTCAAAGTTACTTGTTCAATCGAACTCAAATTTTGTATACGTAATCATTATGACGTAACGATTCTAGCAAATTTAAAATTTAAAAAAAATATTCTTTTATGAAGTCACAATAAAAAAAAACTGAGCTTACCGTAATGTTTACGTCAAAGTTACTCGTTCAATCGAACTCAAATTTTGTATACGTAATCAGTATGACGTAACGATTCTAGCAAATTCAAAATTAAAAAAAAATATTTATTTATGACGTCACAACAAAAAAAACTGAGCTTTCCGTAATGTTTACGTCAAAGTTACTCGTTCAATCGAACTCAAATTTTGTATACGTAATCAGTATGACGTAACGATTCTAGCAAATTCAAAAAAAAAAAAAAAATTTATTTATGACGTCACAACAAAAAAAACTGAGCTTTCCGTAATGTTTACGTCAAAGTTACTCGTTCAATCGAACTAAAATTTTGTATACGTAATCAGTATGACGTAACGATTCTAGCTAATTCAAAATTTAAAAAAATGTTCATTTATGACGTCACAATTCAAAAAACTGAGCTTTCCGTAATGTTTACGTCGAAGTTACTCGTTCAATCGAACTCAAATTTTGTATACGTAATCAGTATGACGTAACAATTCTAGCAATTTTAAAATTTTAAAAAAGTATTCATTTATGACGTCACAATAAAAAAAACTGAGCTTTCCGTAATGTTTACGTCGAAGTTACTCGTTCAATCGAACTCAAATTTTGTATACGTAATCAGTATGACGTAACGATTCTAGCAAATTCAAAATTAAAAAAAAATATTCATTTATGACGTCACAACAAAAAAAAACTGAGCTTTCCGTAATGTTTACGTCGAAGTTACTTGTTCAATCGAACTCAAATTTTGTATTCGTAATTAGTATGACGTAACGATTCTAACAAATTCAAAATAAAAAAAAAATATTCATTTATGACGTCACAACAAAAAAAAACTGAGCTTTCCGTAATGTTTACGTCGAAGTTACTCGTTCAATCGAACTCAAACTTTGTATACGTAATCAGTATGACGTAACGATTCTAGCAAATTCAAAATTTAAAAAAAATATTTTTTTATGACGTCACAATTCAAAAAACAGAGCTTTCCGTAATGTTTACGTCAAAGTTACTTGTTCAATCGAACTCAAATTTTGTATACGTAATCAGTATGACGTAACAATTCTAGCAAATTTAAAAAAAATATTCATTTATGACGTCACAATTCAAAAAACTGTGCTTTCCGTAATGTTTACGTCAAAGTTACTTGTTCAATCGAACTCAAATTTTGTATACGTAATCAGTATGACGTAACGATTCTAGCAAATTCAAAATTTTAAAAAAATATTCATTTATGACGTCACAACAAAAAAAAACTGTGCTTTTCGTAATGTTTACGTCAAAGTTACTTGTTCAATCGAACTCAAATTTCGTATACGTAATCAGTATGACGTAACGATTCTAGCAAATACAAAATTAAAAAAAAATATTCATTTATGACGTCACAACAAAAAAAAACTGAGCTTTCCGTAATGTTTACGTCGAAGTTACTCGTTCAATCGAACTCAAATTTCCTATACGTAATCAGAATGACGTGACGATTCTAGCAAATTTAAAATTTTAAAAAAATATTCATTTCTGACGTCACAATAAAAAAAACTGAGCTTTCCGTAATGTTTACGTCAAAGTTACTCGTTCAATCGAACTCAAATTTTGTATTCGTAATCAGTATGACGTAACGATTCTAGCAAATTAAAAATTAAAAAAAAATATTCATTTATGACGTCACAATAAAAAAAACTGTGCTTTTCGTAATGTTTACGTCAAAGTTACTTGTTCAATCGAATGGGTAGGTCTTTTTATGAGTAGTATTTTTTGGGCACTATTTTATGTGTAGAATTGCTGCAATCAATTATGCCCATAATTTGATGTGTTGTCATTAACATTATGAGTAGTATTTAAATGTTGCTGCAATTAAGTTGCTGGAATTAAATGAAAACTAAAATACTGTCCAGGCCTTATATAAACATTATGGATAGTTTTTGTAGTTTTAAGTTTATAAACAAACAAATAAAGAATAACTTGTCATAATAAATAAATAGCTTAACAAAATCACAATAGTAAACATAATAATATCACAATAACTAAACGCTTTTTTTTATTAAACGAAATTTTATATTAATGCAAAATGATTGATATATAAACGAGTTTTTTCAATTTGGAACTAAAAAAGAATAACAATTAACTGCTATTCATTATATAATGAATTACGAACGAACAATTAATGAACTATTTAAACTAAAAATTGTAACTTATGTATATGAAAAATGTTGAGAAAATGAAAATTGTTATACAAAATTTGAAAATAACTGCACGACAAAATAAGTGTCAAAATGATGAAATATTGAATGAAGTAGTTGAAAATCAAAAAAAAAAAAAATATAACAATAACTGTTAATGTAATCTTAACTTAAATTTACGCTTAATTTGAATAAAAACTAAATCAAGTACATAAATCGCAAAAAAAATCCTCATTTTTTTGTTTGGCACAACTTTTATGAAACCATCTTGCACAACTAGAACAATCCGTCTTAAATATAGTATCTTAAACAAATATTATATTATCATACGTTAAAAACTTTACATAAATTATTTTATTTTTTGTTTTAAAGTAGAGATCTCTGTATATAGCTCTTAAAAGTTCAAATTAAATTTAAAATGAAATTTTTGTAAAGTATATCAAGTAATATACACACCCATTCAATTTCTACTGGTTCTTCATCCTCATTCACCTCATCTTCGTTCCCATATATAAAACAAAATGGGGAAAGGAGATACATTGAGGTATTTGGATGTGCTGGTCCTGTAAGTAAAAATATTTATATTTTGATTTAATATAATGACTTAAAACTAAAAAAACTTATTACCTCCCAATCTGTATATTTTTTCACCAAGTTTTTCTTTCAATCGATTAATAGTTGTATTTCTTTGCTTTTTTCTAGGTAAAACTTCAGTATACTGAAAATACTTTGGTAAATATGTAATAAAATAATATCAAATTTGAACAAGTTAAACTATAAAAAATTAATCATTTAAAAAGTCTCTAAATCGCGTTAAACTGTTCTTCTTCTTTAGAGATTGTACTTTTTCGGATTTCGATGTTGATGTTCATACCTTTTTGAGTCTAGCGATTTGTTTTAATCTATTTATTTGATCTAGTGGAAGTTCTAACTCCGGTACACTTTCAATTGGTTGGTTTTGGTTTTTACTATCACCAGAGTTGCATTTCGCTTCCTTAGTCTTTTCAGATCCTTACACAACACTTGAAGAATATTACAGAGCTTGACCATAACTTAATCTCAAGTCTTCTACGTTTGAAATCTTCTTGTTCATAAAAAAGGTTCTCACTTTGTAAGTTTCTTTAAGCAACTTATCCTTCTTAAACTTCCTCCAACCAGTAAGTACAAACTTGACAAACACCTCAGATGCTTCCTTTGGTTACTGCAAAATAGTAAAAAAAATGTTTCATTAATGACTTTCAAGGTTTCTGGAAACTTTTCCAAGGTAATTTCTATCTTCGGACGCATTCTTTAAAGTTTTTTGAATTATTTATGTTAATATAATTTTCCAAAACAAATTTTTCAATTAATACTTTGTTTATAAAAACAGTTTGTAAACAGTTTGATATTTCAAAGGTTAACATTTAAAATTTGTAAAAAGTCTGATGCAACAAAACGTTAACATTAAAAATTGTTATTCTAGGTATTATAAACAAAGCAGGGATAAAAAAGATAAATAAAAATAAAAAACGTTTTTACACTTATTATCTTAAATAACTAAGCCAAACAAAAAGAAAAACTTCGAAAATTTAATTTTATTTTCAGTACTGTTTACAAAATTTTTGCAATAAACTTTGAAGTAATCATTACGGAAAGCAAATTTTGATTTTATTGTGAAGTCATAAATGAATTTTTTTTTAACTTTAAATTTGCTAGAATCGTAACATCATACTGATTACGTATACGTAATTTGAGTTCGATTGAATGAGTAACTTTAACTTAAACATTATGGAAAGCACAGTTTTTTTTATTGTGACGTCATAAATGAATAATTTTTTTAAATTTGCTAGAATCGTTACGTCCGACTGATTACGTATACAAAATTTGAGTTCGATTGAACGAGTAACTTTGACGTAAACATTACGGAAAGCACAGTCTTTTGAATTGTGACGTCATAATGAATATTTTTTTAAAATTTTGAATTTGCTAGAATCGTTACGTCATACTGATTACGAATACAAAATTTGAGTTCGATTGAACGAGTAACTTTGACGTAAACATTACGGAAAGCTCAGTTTTTTTTATTGTGACGTCAGAAATGTATATTTTTTGAAAATTTTAAATTTGCTAGAATTTTTACGTCATACTAATTACGTATACAAAATTTGAGTTCGATTGAACAAGTAACTTTGACGTAAACATTACGGAAAGCTCAGTTTTTTAAATTGTGACGTCATAACTGAATATTTTTTTTAAATTTTGAATTTGCTAGAATCGTTATGTCATACTGATTACGAATACAAAATTTGAGTTCGATTGAACAAGTAACTTCGACGTAAACATTACGGAAAGCTCAGTTTTTTTGAATTGTGACGTCATAAATGAATATTTTTTTTAAATTTTGAATTTGCTAGAATCGTTACGTCATACTGATTACGTATACAAAATTTGAGTTCGATTGAACGAGTAACTTTGACGTAAACATTACGGAAAGCTCAGTTTTTTTTGTTGTGACGTCATAAATGAATATTTTTTTTTCATTTTGAATTTGCTAGAATCGTTACGTCATACTAATTACGTATACAAAATTTGAGTTCGATTGAACGAGTAACTTCGACGTAAACATTACGGAAAGCTCAGTTTTTTTATTGTGACGTCATAAATGAAAATTTTTTTAAATTTTTAATTTGCTAGAATCGTCACGTCATACTGATTACGTATACGAAATTTGAGTTCGATTGAACGAGTAACTTTGACGTAAACATTACGGAAATCATAGTTTTTTGAATTGTGACGTCATAAACGAATATTTTTTTAAAATTTTAAATTTGCTAGAATCGTTACGTCATACTGATTACGTATACGAAATTTGAGTTTGATTGAACGAGTAACCTTGACGCTAACATAACGGAAAGCTCAGTTTTTTGAATTATGACGTCATAAATGAATATTTTTTAAAAATTTTCAATTTGCTAGAATCGTTATGTCATACTGATTACGTATACAAAATTTGAGTTCGATTGAACGAGTAACTTTGACGTAAACATTACGGAAAGCTCAGTTTTTTTTATTGTGACGTCATAAATGAATTTAAAAAAAAATTTTTAATTTGCTAGAATTGTTACGTCATACTGATTACGTATACAAAATTTGAGTTCGATTGAACAAGTAACTTTGACGTAAACATTACGGAAAGCTCAGGTTTTTTTTTATTATGACGTCATAAATTAATATTAAAAAAAAGATTTTAATTTTCTAGAATCGTCACGTCATACTGATTACGTATACAAAATTTTAGTTCGATTGAATGAGTAACTTTGACGTAAACATTACAGAAAGCACAGTTTTTTTTATTGTGACGTCATACTCATAAATGTTTAAATTATTAACTTGATAATTAGATAGTTTAATAATTTTATATAGTATTGAAAACTTTACTGTTGAATATTATAGTTTATTGAACGACAAAAATATTTGATTCTAGGACCTAGTCTACGAAAAACCTTTAGGTTATCGACCTGGTGCACGAAAGAACCTTTCGGTCATCGAATTGCTCATCACGGATACCTTTTAAAGTCTTGTCAAGGACTTTTTATTTTTTGCATAATTAGTTTTTCTTTGTGATTAAAGGGTCTGATTTTAAGTGAACGTAGTTCCTCTGATATTTGCTGAGTCAGCATTTTTAAAAGATAAGTCTTTTAAATTCTTTTAATTTTTTACTTTAACCTATAATTTTAGCCACATATGAAATATTGCACTTTTTCTTCTGCACTTTGAGTGGACTAATGTAATTTTGCACTTTTTGTTCTGCACTTTGAGTAAAATGATGAAATATTGCACTTTTTGCACTTTTTGTTTTGAACTTTTTGTTTTGCACTTCCAAAAGTAGAACATTTGTTTAATGTATTGGCTACCACACGCTTTTTTTATTTTTGCTTAAAATTGTTTAGAAAAAATTTTGAAGTCTTCTGAACTTTTTACATTAAAAAACACCTATGCTTGCTTTCGTCAATGTATAATCCATACGTTTTAGCACTCTTACACAAACAATTCTTGACTAAAACAGTTAAAACTTTGCAAATATGTTTTTTAATGTATTGGCTACGACACGCTTTTTTTATTTTTGCTTAAAATTGTTTAGAAAAAATTTTACGGTTTTCTGAACTTTTTACATTAAAAAACACCTATGCTTGCTTTCGTCAATGTATAATCCATACGTTTTAGCACTCTTACACAAACAATTCTTGACTAAAACAGTTAAAACTTTGCAAATATGTTGTTTAATGTATTGGCTACGACACGCTTTTTTTATTTTTGCTTAAAATTGTTAAGAAAAAATTTTACAGTCTTCTGAACTTTTTACTAGTCAATGTATAATCCATACGTTTTAGCACTCTTACACAAACAATTCTTGACTAAAACAGTTAAAACTTTGCAAATATGTTGTTTAATGTATTGGCTACGACACGCTTTTTTTATTTTTGCTTAAAATTGTTTAGAAAAAAATTTACAGTCTTCTGAACTTTTTACATTATAAAAACACCTGTGCTTGCTTTCGCCAATGTATAATCCATACGTTTTAGCACTCTTACACAAACAATTCTTGACTAAAACAGTTAAAACTTTGCAAATATGTTGTTTAATGTATTGGCTATGACACGCTTTTTTTATTTTTGCTTAAAATTGTTTAGAAAAAATTTTACGGTTTTCTGAACTTTTTACATTAAAAAACACCTATGCTTGCTTTCGTCAATGTATAATCCATACGTTTTAGCACTCTTACACAAACAATTCTTGACTAAAACAGTTAAAACTTTGCAAATATGTTGTTTAATGTATTGGCTACGACACGCTTTTTTTATTTTTGCTTAAAATTGTTTAGAAAAAATTTGACGGTCTTCTGAACTTTTTACATTAAAAAACACCTATGCTTGCTTTCGTCAATGTATAATCCATACGTTTTAGCACTTTTACACAAACAATTCTTGACTAAAACAGTTAAAACTTTGCAAATATGTTGTTTAATGTATTGGTTACGACACGCTTTTTTTATTTTTGCTTAAAATTGTTTAGAAAAAATTTTACGGTCTTCTGAACTTTTTACTAGTCAATGTATAATCCATACGTTTTAGCACTCTTACACAAACAATTCTTGACTAAAACAGTTAAAACTTTGCAAATATGTTGTTTAATGTATTGGCTACCACACGCTTTTTTTATTTTTGCTTAAAATTGTTTAGAGGAAATTTTACGGTCTTCTGAACTTTTTACATTAAAAAACACCTATGCTTGCTTTCGTCAATGTATAATCCATACGTTTTAGCACTCTTACACAAACAATTCTTGCCTAAAACAGTTAAAACTTTGCAAATATGTTGTTAATGTATTGGCTACGACACGCTTTTTTTATTTGTGCTTAAAATTGTTTAGAAAACATTTTACGGTCTTCTGAACTTTTTACATTAAAAAACACCTATGCTTGCTTTCGTCAATGTATAATCAATACGTTTTAGCACTCTTACACAAACAATTCTTGACTAAAACAGTTAAAACTTTGCAAATATGTTGTTTAATGTATTGGCTACGACACGCTTTTTTTATTTTTGCTTAAAATTGTTTAGAAAAAATTTTACAGTCTTCTGAACTTTTTACTAGTCAATGTATAATCCATACGTTTTAGCACTCTTACACAAACAATTCTTGACTAAAACAGTTAAAACTTTGCAAATATGTTGTTTAATGTATTGGCTACGACACGCTTTTTTTATTTTTGCTTAAAATTGTTTAGAAAAAATTTTGAAGTCTTCTGAACTTTTTACATTAAAAAACACCTATGCTTGCTTTCGTCAATGTATAATCCATACGTTTTAGCACTCTTACACAAACAATTCTTGACTAAAACAGTTAAAACTATGCAAATATGTTGTTTAATGTATTTGCTACGACACGCTTTTTTTATTTTTGCTTAAAATTGTTAAGAAAAAATTTTACAGTCTTCTGAACTTTTTACTAGTCAATGTATAATCCATACGTTTTAGCATTCTTACACAAACAATTCTTGACTAAAACAGTTAAAACTTTGCAAATATGTTGTTTAATGTATTGGCTACGACACGCTTTTTTTATTTTTGCTTATAATTGTTAAGAAAAAATTTTACAGTCTTCTGAACTTTTTACTAGTCAATGTATAATCCATACGTTTTAGCACTCTTACACAAACAATTCTTGACTAAAACAGTTAAAACTTTGCAAGTATGTTGTTTAATGTATTGGCTACGACACGCTTTTTTTATTTTTGCTTAAAATTGTTTAGAAAAAATTTTACAGTCTCTGAACTTTTTACATTAAAAAACACCTATGCTTGCTTTCGTCAATGTATAATCCATACGTTTTAGCACTCTTACACAAAAAAATCTTGACTAAAACAGTTAAAACTTTGCAAATATGTTGTTTAATGTATTGGCTACGACACGCTTTTTTTATTTTTGCTTAAAATTGTTTAGAAAAAATTTTACAGTCTTCTGAACTTTTTACATTAAAAAACACCTATGCTTGCTTTCGTCAATGTATAATCCATACGTTTTAGCACTCTTACACAAACAATTCTTGACTAAAACAGTTAAAACTTTGCAAATATGTTGTTTAATGTATTGGTTACGACACGCTTTTTTTATTTTTGCTTAAAATTGTTTAGAAAAAATTTTACGGTCTTCTGAACTTTTTACTAGTCAATGTATAATCCATACGTTTTAGCACTCTTACACAAACAATTCTTGACTAAAACAGTTAAAACTTTGCAAATATGTTGTTTAATGTATTGGCTACGACACGCTTTTTTTATTTTTGCTTAAAATTGTTTAGAGAAAATTTTACGGTCTTCTGAACTTTTTACATTAAAAAACACCTATGCTTGCTTTCGTCAATGTATAATCCATACGTTTTAGCACTCTTACACAAACAATTCTTCCCTAAAACAGTTAAAACTTTGCAAATATGTTGTTAATGTATTGGCTACGACACGCTTTTTTTATTTGTGCTTAAAATTGTTTAGAAAACATTTTACGGTCTTCTGAACTTTTTACATTAAAAAACACCTATGCTTGCTTTCGTCAATGTACAATCAATACGTTTTAGCACTCTTACACAAACAATTCTTGACTAAAACAGTTAAAACTTTGCAAATATGTTGTTTAATGTATTGGCTACGACACGCTTTTTTTATTTTTGCTTAAAAATGTTTAGAAAAAATTTTACAGTCTTCTGAGCTTTTTACTAGTCAATGTATAATCCATACGTTTTAGCACTCTTACACAAACAATTCTTGACTAAAACAGTTAAAACTTTGCAAGTATGTTGTTTAATGTATTTGCTACGACACGCTTTTTTTATTTTTGCTTAAAATTGTTTAGAAAAAATTTTACAGTCTCTAAACTTTTTACATTAAAAAACACCTATGCTTGCTTTCGTCAATGTATAATCCATACGTTTTAGCATTCTTACACAAACAATTCTTGACTAAAACAGTTAAAACTTTGCAAATATGTTGTTTAATGTATTGGCTACGACACGCTTTTTTTATTTTTGCTTAAAATTGTTTAGAAAAAATTTTACAGTCTTCTGAGCTTTTTACTAGTCAATGTATAATCCATACGTTTTAGCACT
Organism: Thalia democratica; assembly: GCF_965202585.1. Classification (NCBI taxonomy): domain Eukaryota; kingdom Metazoa; phylum Chordata; class Thaliacea; order Salpida; family Salpidae; genus Thalia; species Thalia democratica. Next base: position 56,648,569 of record NC_139172.1, read on the forward strand.
CTTACACAAAAAATTCTTGACTAAAACAGTTAAAACTTTGCAAATATGTTGTTTAATGTATTGGCTACGACACGCTTTTTTTATTTTTGCTTAAAATTGTTTAGAAAAAATTTTACAGTCTTCTGAACTTTTTACATTAATAAACACCTATGCTTGCTTTCGTCAATGTATAATCCATACTTTTTAGCATTCTTACACAAACAATTCTTGACTAAAACAGTTAAAACTTTGCAAATATGTTGTTTAATGTATTGGCTACGTCAAGCTTTTTTTATTTTTGCTTAAAATTGTTAAGAAAAAATTTTACAGTCTTCTGAACTTTTTACTAGTCAATGTATAATCCATACGTTTTAGCACTCTTACACAAACAATTCTTGACTAAAACAGTTAAAACTTTGCAAATATGTTGTTTAATGTATTGGCTACGACACGCTTTTTTTATTTTTGCTTAAAATTGTTTAGAAAAAATTTTGAAGTCTTCTGAACTTTTTACATTAAAAAACACCTATGCTTGCTTTCGTCAATGTATAATCCATACGTTTTAGCACTCTTACACAAACAATTCTTGACTAAAACAGTTAAAACTATGCATATATGTTGTTTAATGTATTGGCTACGACACGCTTTTTTTATTTTTGCTTAAAATTGTTAAGAAAAAATTTTACAGTCTTCTGAACTTTTTACTAGTCAATGTATAATCCATACGTTTTAGCATTCTTACACAAACAATTCTTGACTAAAACAGTTAAAACTTTGCAAATATGTTGTTTAATGTATTGGCTACGACACGCTTTTTTTATTTTTGCTTATAATTGTTAAGAAAAAATTTTACAGTCTTCTGAACTTTTTACTAGTCAATGTATAATCCATACGTTTTAGCACTCTTACACAAACAATTCTTGACTAAAACAGTTAAAACTTTGTAAGTATGTTGTTTAATGTATTGGCTACGACACGCTTTTTTTATTTTTGCTTAAAATTGTTTAGAAAAAATTTTACAGTCTCTGAACTTTTTACATTAAAAAACACCTATGCTTGCCTTCGTCAATGTATAATCCATACGTTTTAGCACTCTTACACAAAAAAATCTTGACTAAAACAGTTAAAACTTTGCAAATATGTTGTTTAATGTATTGGCTACGACACGCTTTTTTTATTTTTGCTTAAAATTGTTTAGAAAAAATTTTACAGTCTTCTGAACTTTTTACATTAAAAAACACCTATGCTTGCTTTCGTCAATGTATAATCCATACGTTTTAGCACTCTTACACAAACAATTCTTGACTAAAACAGTTAAAACTTTGCAAATATGTTGTTTAATGTATTTGCTACGACACGCTTTTTTTATTTTTGCTTAAAATTGTTTAGAAAAAATTTTACAGTCTCTAAACTTTTTACATTAAAAAACACCTATGCTTGCTTTCGTCAATGTATAATCCATACGTTTTAGCATTCTTACACAAACAATTCTTGACTAAAACAGTTAAAACTTTGCAAATATGTTGTTTAATGTATTGGCTACGACACGCTTTTTTTATTTTTGCTTAAAATTGTTTAGAAAAAATTTTACAGTCTTCTGAGCTTTTTACTAGTCAATGTATAATCCATACGTTTTAGCACTCTTACACAAAAAATTCTTGACTAAAACAGTTAAAACTTTGCAAATATGTTGTTTAATGTATTGGCTACGACACGCTTTTTTTATTTTTGCTTAAAATTGTTTAGAAAAAATTTTACAGTCTTCTGAACTTTTTACATTAATAAACACCTATGCTTGCTTTCGTCAATGTATAATCCATACTTTTTAGCATTCTTACACAAACAATTCTTGACTAAAACAGTTAAAACTTTGCAAATATGTTGTTTAATGTATTGGCTACGTCAAGCTTTTTTTATTTTTGCTTAATATTGTTAAGAAAAAATTTTACAGTCTTCTGAACTTTTTACTAGTCAATGTATAATCCATACGTTTTAGCACTCTTACACAAACAATTCTTGACTAAAACAGTTAAAACTTTGCAAATATGTTGTTTAATGTATTGGCTACGACACGCTTTTTTTATTTTTGCTTAAAATTGTTTAGAAAAAATTTTGAAGTCTTCTGAACTTTTTACATTAAAAAACACCTATGCTTGCTTTCGTCAATGTATAATCCATACGTTTTAGCACTCTTACACAAACAATTCTTGACTAAAACAGTTAAAACTATGCATATATGTTGTTTAATGTATTGGCTACGACACGCTTTTTTTATTTTTGCTTAAAATTGTTAAGAAAAAATTTTACAGTCTTCTGAACTTTTTACTAGTCAATGTATAATCCATACGTTTTAGCATTCTTACACAAACAATTCTTGACTAAAACAGTTAAAACTTTGCAAATATGTTGTTTAATGTATTGGCTACGACACGCTTTTTTTATTTTTGCTTATAATTGTTAAGAAAAAATTTTACAGTCTTCTGAACTTTTTACTAGTCAATGTATAATCCATACGTTTTAGCACTCTTACACAAACAATTCTTGACTAAAACAGTTAAAACTTTGTAAGTATGTTGTTTAATGTATTGGCTACGACACGCTTTTTTTATTTTTGCTTAAAATTGTTTAGAAAAAATTTTACAGTCTCTGAACTTTTTACATTAAAAAACACCTATGCTTGCCTTCGTCAATGTATAATCCATACGTTTTAGCACTCTTACACAAAAAAATCTTGACTAAAACAGTTAAAACTTTGCAAATATGTTGTTTAATGTATTGGCTACGACACGCTTTTTTTATTTTTGCTTAAAATTGTTTAGAAAAAATTTTACAGTCTTCTGAACTTTTTACATTAAAAAACACCTATGCTTGCTTTCGTCAATGTATAATCCATACGTTTTAGCACTCTTACACAAACAATTCTTGACTAAAACAGTTAAAACTTTGCAAATATGTTGTTTAATGTATTGGCTATGACACGCTTTTTTTATTTTTGCTTAAAATTGTTTAGAAAAATTTTACAGTCATCTGAACTTTTTACTAGTCAATGTATAATCCATACGTTTTAGCACTCTTACACAAACAATTCTTGACTAAAACAGTTAAAACTTTGCAAATATGTTGTTTAATGTATTGGCTACGACACGATTTTTTTATTTTTGCTTAAAATTGTTTAGAAAAAATTTTACAGTCTTCTGAACTTTTTACATTAAAAACACCTATGCTTGCTTTCGTCAATGTATAATCCATACGTTTTAGCATTCTTACACAAACAATTCTTGACTAAAACAGTTAAAACTTTGCAAATATGTTGTTTAATGTATTGGCTACGACATGCTTTTTTTATTTTTGCTTAAAATTGTTTAGAAAAAATTTTACAGTCTCTGAACTTTTTACATTAAAAAACACCTATGCTTGCTTTCGTCAATGTATAATCCATACGTTTTAGCACTCTTACACAAACAATTCTTGACTAAAACAGTTAAAACTTTGCAAATATGTTGTTTAATGTATTGGCTACGACACGCTTTTTTTATTTTTGCTTAAAATTGTTTAGAAAAAATTTTACAGTCTTCTGAACTTTTTACATTAAAAACACCTATGCTTGCTTTCGTCAATGTATAATCCATACGTTTTAGCATTCTTACACAAACAATTCTTGATTAAAACAGTTAAAACTTTGCAAATATGTTGTTTAATGTATTGGCTACGACACGCTTTTTTTATTTTTGCTTAAAATTGTTAAGAAAAAATTTTACAGTCTTCTGAACTTTTTACTAGTCAATGTATAATCCATACGTTTTAGCACTCTTACACAAACAATTCTTGACTAAAACAGTTAAAACTTTGCAAATATGTTGTTTAATGTATTGGCTACGACACGCTTTTTTTATTTTTGCTTAAAATTGTTTAGAAAAAATTTTACAGTCTTCTGAAGTTTTTACATTAAAAACACCTATGCTTCCTTTCGTCAATGTATAATCCATACGTTTTAGCATTCTTACACAAACAGTTCTTGACTAAAACAGTTAAAACTTTGCAAATATGTTGTTTAATGTATTAGCTACGACACGCTTTTTTTATTTTTGCTTAAAATTGTTAAGAAAAAATTTTACAGTCTTCTGAACTTTTTACTAGTCAATGTATAATCCATACGTTTTAGCACTCTTACACAAACAATTCTTGACTAAAACAGTTAAAACTTTGCAAATATGTTGTTTAATGTATTGGCTACGACACGCTTTTTTTATTTTTGCTTAAAATTGTTTAGAAAAAATTTTACAGTCTTCTGAACTTTTTACATTATAAAACACCTATGCTTGCTTTCGCCAATGTATAATCCATACGTTTTAGTACTCTTACACAAACAATTCTTGACTAAAACAGTTAAAACTTTGCAAATATGTTGTTTAATGTATTGGCTATGACACGCTTTTTTTATTTTTGCTTAAAATTGTTTAGAAAAAATTTTACAGTCATCTGAACTTTTTACTAGTCAATGTATAATCCATACGTTTTAGCACTCTTACACAAACAATTCTTGACTAAAACAGTTAAAACTTTGCAAATATGTTGTTTAATGTATTGGCTACGACACGCTTTTTTTATTTTTGCTTAAAATTGTTTAGAAAAAATTTTACAGTCTTCTGAACTTTTTACATTAAAAACACCTAAGCTTGCTTTCGTCAATGTATAATCCATACGTTTTAGCATTCTTACACAAACAATTCTTGACTAAAACAGTTAAAACTTTGCAAATATGTTGTTTAATGTATTAGCTACGACACGCTTTTTTTATTTTTGCTTAAAATTGTTAAGAAAAAATTTTACAGTCTTCTGAACTTTTTACTAGTCAATGTATAATCCATACGTTTTAGCACTCTTACACAAACAATTCTTGACTAAAACAGTTCAAACTTTGCAAATATGTTGTTTAATGTATTGGCTACGACACGCTTTTTTTATTTTTGCTTAAAATTGTTTAGAAAAAATTTTACAGTCTTCTGAACTTTTTACATTAAAAAACACCTATGCTTGCTTTCGCCAATGTATAATCCATACGTTTTAGCACTCTTACACAAACAATTCTTGACTAAAACAGTTAAAACTTTGCAAATATGTTGTTTAATGTATTGGCTACGACACGCTTTTTTTATTTTTGCTTAAAATTGTTTAGAAAAAATTTAACAGTCTTCTAAGTTTTAACTAGTCAATGTATAATCCACACGTTTTAGCACTCTTACACAAACAATTCTTGACTAAAACAGTTAAAACTTTTCAAATATGTTGTTTAATGTATTGGCTACGACACGCTTTTTTTATTTTTGCTTATAATTGTTAAGAAAAAATTTTACAGTCTTCTGAACTTTTTACTAGTCAATGTATAATCCATACGTTTTAGCACTCTTACACAAACAATTCTTGACTAAAACAGTTAAAACTTTGCAAATATGTTGTTTAATGTATTGGCTACGACACGCTTTTTTTATTTTTGCTTAAAATTGTTTAGAAAAAATTTTACAGTCTCTGAACTTTTTACATTAAAAAACACCTATGCTTGCTTTCGTCAATGTATAATCCATACGTTTTAGCACTCTTACACAAAAAAATCTTGACTAAAACAGTTAAAACTTTGCAAATATGTTGTTTAATGTATTGGCTACGACACGCTTTTTTTATTTTTGCTTAAAATTGTTTAGAAAAAATTTTACAGTCTTCTGAACTTTTTACATTAAAAAACACCTATGCTTGCTTTCGTCAATGTATAATCCATACGTTTTAGCACTCTTACACAAACAATTCTTGACTAAAACAGTTAAAACTTTGCAAATATGTTGTTTAATGTATTGGTTACGACACGCTTTTTTTATTTTTGCTTAAAATTGTTTAGAAAAAATTTTACGGTCTTCTGAACTTTTTACTAGTCAATGTATAATCCATACGTTTTAGCACTCTTACACAAACAATTCTTGACTAAAACAGTTAAAACTTTGCAAATATGTTGTTTAATGTATTGGCTACGACACGCTTTTTTTATTTTTGCTTAAAATTGTTTAGAGAAAATTTTACGGTCTTCTGAACTTTTTACATTAAAAAACACCTATGCTTGCTTTCGTCAATGTATAATCCATACGTTTTAGCACTCTTACACAAACAATTCTTACCTAAAACAGTTAAAACTTTGCAAATATGTTGTTAATGTATTGGCTACGACACGCTTTTTTTATTTGTGCTTAAAATTGTTTAGAAAACATTTTACGGTCTTCTGAACTTTTTACATTAAAAAACACCTATGCTTGCTTTCGTCAATGTATAATCAATACGTTTTAGCACTCTTACACAAACAATTCTTGACTAAAACAGTTAAAACTTTGCAAATATGTTGTTTAATGTATTGGCTACGACACGCTTTTTTTATTTTTGCTTAAAATTGTTTAGAAAAAATTTTACAGTCTTCTGAGCTTTTTACTAGTCAATGTATAATCCATACGTTTTAGCACTCTTACACAAACAATTCTTGACTAAAACAGTTAAAACTTTGCAAGTATGTTGTTTAATGTATTTGCTACGACACGCTTTTTTTATTTTTGCTTAAAATTGTTTAGAAAAAATTTTACAGTCTCTAAACTTTTTACATTAAAAAACACCTATGCTTGCTTTCGTCAATGTATAATCCATACGTTTTAGCACTCTTACACAAAAAATTCTTGACTAAAACAGTTAAAACTTTGCAAATATGTTGTTTAATGTATTGGCTACGACACGCTTTTTTTATTTTTGCTTAAAATTGTTTAGAAAAAATTTTACAGTCTTCTGAACTTTTTACATTAAAAAACACCTATGCTTGCTTTCGTCAATGTATAATCCATACTTTTTAGCATTCTTACACAAACAATTCTTGACTAAAACAGTTAAAACTTTGCAAATATGTTGTTTAATGTATTGGCTACGACACGCTTTTTTTATTTTTGCTTAAAATTGTTAAGAAAAAATTTTACAGTCTTCTGAACTTTTTACTAGTCAATGTATAATCCATACGTTTTAGCACTCTTACACAAACAATTCTTGACTAAAACAGTTAAAACTTTGCAAATATGTTGTTTAATGTATTGGCTACGACACGCTTTTTTTATTTTTGCTTAAAATTGTTTAGAAAAAATTTAACAGTCTTCTGAACTTTTTTTAAAAACACCTATGCTTCCTTTCGTCAATGTATAATCCATACGTTTTAGCATTCTTACACAAACAATTCTTGACTAAAACAGTTAAAACTTTGCAAATATGTTGTTTAATGTATTAGCTACGACACGCTTTTTTTATTTTTGCTTAAAATTGTTAAGAAAAAATTTTACAGTCTTCTGAACTTTTTACTAGTCAATGTATAATCCATACGTTTTAGCACTCTTACACAAACAATTCTTGACTAAAACAGTTAAAACTTTGCAAATATGTTGTTTAATGTATTGGCTACGACACGCTTTTTTTATTTTTGCTTAAAATTGTTTAGAAAAAATTTTACAGTCTTCTGAACTTTTTACATTATAAAACACCTATGCTTGCTTTCGCCAATGTATAATCCATACGTTTTAGTACTCTTACACAAACAATTCTTGACTAAAACAGTTAAAACTTTGCAAATATGTTGTTTAATGTATTGGCTATGACACGCTTTTTTTATTTTTGCTTAAAATTGTTTAGAAAAAATTTTACAGTCATCTGAACTTTTTACTAGTCAATGTATAATCCATACGTTTTAGCACTCTTACACAAACAATTCTTGACTAAAACAGTTAAAACTTTGCAAATATGTTGTTTAATGTATTGGCTACGACACGCTTTTTTTATTTTTGCTTAAAATTGTTTAGAAAAAATTTTACAGTCTTCTGAACTTTTTACATTAAAAACACCTAAGCTTGCTTTCGTCAATGTATAATCCATACGTTTTAGCATTCTTACACAAACAATTCTTGACTAAAACAGTTAAAACTTTGCAAATATGTTGTTTAATGTATTAGCTACGACACGCTTTTTTTATTTTTGCTTAAAATTGTTAAGAAAAAATTTTACAGTCTTCTGAACTTTTTACTAGTCAATGTATAATCCATACGTTTTAGCACTCTTACACAAACAATTCTTGACTAAAACAGTTCAAACTTTGCAAATATGTTGTTTAATGTATTGGCTACGACACGCTTTTTTTATTTTTGCTTAAAATTGTTTAGAAAAAATTTTACAGTCTTCTGAACTTTTTACATTAAAAAACACCTATGCTTGCTTTCGCCAATGTATAATCCATACGTTTTAGCACTCTTACACAAACAATTCTTGACTAAAACAGTTAAAACTTTGCAAATATGTTGTTTAATGTATTGGCTACGACACGCTTTTTTTATTTTTGCTTAAAATTGTTTAGAAAAAATTTAACAGTCTTCTAAGTTTTAACTAGTCAATGTATAATCCACACGTTTTAGCACTCTTACACAAACAATTCTTGACTAAAACAGTTAAAACTTTTCAAATATGTTGTTTAATGTATTGGCTACGACACGCTTTTTTTATTTTTGCTTATAATTGTTAAGAAAAAATTTTACAGTCTTCTGAACTTTTTACTAGTCAATGTATAATCCATACGTTTTAGCACTCTTACACAAACAATTCTTGACTAAAACAGTTAAAACTTTGCAAGTATGTTGTTTAATGTATTGGCTACGACACGCTTTTTTTATTTTTGCTTAAAAATGTTAAGAAAAAATTTTACAGTCTTCTGAACTTTTTACTAGTCAATGTATAATCCATAAGTTTTAGCACTCTTACACAAACAATTCTTGACTAAAACAATTAAAACTTTGCAAATATGTTGTTTAATGTATTGGCTACGACACGCTTTTTTTATTTTTGCTTAAAATTGTTTAGAAAAAATTTTAAAGTCTTCTGAACTTTTTACATTAAAAAACACCTATGCTTGCTTTCGCCAATGTATAATCCATACGTTTTAGCACTCTTACACAAACAATTCTTGACTAAAACAGTTAAAACTTTGCAAATATGTTGTTTAATGTATTGGCTACGACACGCTTTTTTTATTTTTGCTTAAAATTGTTTAGAAAAAATTTAACAGTCTTCTGAACTTTTAACTAGTCAATGTATAATCCACACGTTTTAGCACTCTTACACAAACAATTCTTGACTAAAACAGTTAAAACTTTGCAAATATGTTGTTTAATGTATTGGCTACGACACGCTTTTTTTATTTTTGCTTAAAATTGTTTAGAAAAAATTTTGAAGTCTTCTGAACTTTTTACATTAAAAACACCTATGCTTCTTTCGTCAATGTATAATCCATACGTTTTAGCATTCTTACACAAACAATTCTTGACTAAAACAGTTAAAACTTTGCAAATATGTTGTTTAATGTATTGGCTACGACACGCTTTTTTTATTTTTGCTTAAAATTGTTTAGAAAAAATTTTACAGTCTTCTGAATTTTTTACTAGTCAATGTATAATCCATACGTTTTAGCACTCTTACACAAACAATTCTTGACTAAAACAGTTAAAACTTAGCAAATATGTTGTTTAATGTATTGGCTACGACACGCTTTTTTTATTTTTGCTTAAAATTGTTTAGAAAAAATTTTACGGTCTTCTGAACTTTTTACATTAAAAACACCTATGCTTGCTTTCGTCAATGTATAATCCATACGTTTTAGCATTCTTACACAAACAATTCTTGACTAAAACAGTTAAAACTTTGCAAATATGTTGTTTAATGTATTGGCTACGACACGCTTTTTTTATTTTTGCTTAAAATTGTTTAGAAAAAATTTTACAGTCTTCTGAACTTTTTACTAGTCAATGTATAATCCATACGTTTTAGCACTCTTACACAAACAATTCTTGACTAAAACAGTTAAAACTTTGCAAATATGTTGTTTAATGTATTGGCTACGACACGCTTTTTTTATTATTGCTTAAAATTGTTTAGAAAAAATTTTACAGTCTTCTGAACTTTTTACATTATAAAACACCTATGCTTGCTTTCGCTAATGTATAATCCATACGTTTTAGCACTCTTACACAAACAATTTTTGACTAAAACAGTTAAAACTTTGCAAATATGTTGTTTAATGTATTGGCTATGACACGCTTTTTTTATTTTTGCTTAAAATTGTTTAGAAAAAATTTTATAGTCATCTGAACTTTTTACTAGTCAATGTATAATCCATACGTTTTAGCACTCTTACACAAACAATTCTTGACTAAAACAGTTAAAACTTTGCAAATATGTTGTTTAATGTATTGGCTACGACACGCTTTTTTTATTTTTGCTTAAAATTGTTTAGAAAAAATTTTACAGTCTCTGAACTTTTTACATTAAAAAACACCTATGCTTGCTTTCGTCAATGTATAATCCATACGTTTTAGCACTCTTACACAAACAATTCTTGACTAAAACAATTAAAACTTTGCAAATATGTTGTTTAATGTATTGGCTACGACACGCTTTTTTTATTTTTGCTTAAAATTGTTTAGAAAAAATTTTACAGTCTTCTGAACTTTTTACTAGTCAATGTATAATCCATTCGTTTTAGCACTCTTACACAAACAATTCTTGACTAAATAAGTTAAAACTTTGCAAATATGTTGTTTAATGTATTGGCTACGACACGCTTTTTTTATTTTTGCTTAAAATTGTTTAGAAAAAATTTAACAGTCTTCTGAACTTTTTACATTAAAAAACACCTATGCTTGCTTTCGTCAATGTATAATCCATACGTTTTAGCACTATTACACAAACAATTCTTGACTAAAACAGTTAAAACTTTGCAAATATGTTGTTTAATGTATTGGCTACGACACGCTTTTTTTATTTTTGCTTAAAATTGTTTAGAAAAAATTTTACGGTCTTCTGAACTTTTTACTAGTCAATGTATAATCCATACGTTTTAGCACTCTTACACAAACAATTCTTGACTAAAACAGTTAAAACTTTGCAAATATGTTGTTTAAAGTATTGGCTACGACACGCTTTTTTTATTTTTGCTTAAAATTGTTTAGAAAAAAATTTTACAGTCTTCTGAACTTTTTACATTAAAAAACACCTATGCTTGCTTTCGTCAATGTATAATCCATACGTTTTAGCACTCTTACACAAACAATTCTTGACTAAAACAGTTAAAACTTTGCAAATATGTTGTTTAATGTATTGGCTACGACACGCTTTTTTTATTTTTGCTTAAAATTGTTTAAAAAAAATTTTACGGTCTTCTGAACTTTTCACATTAAAAAACACCTATGCTTGCTTTCGTCAATGTATAATCCATACGTTTTAGCACTCTTACACAAACAATTCTTGACTAAAACAGTTAAAACTTTGCAAATATGTTGTTTAATGTATTGGCTACGACACGCTTTTTTTATTTTTGCTTAAAATTGTTTAGAAAAATTTTTACAGTCTTCTGAACTTTTTACTAGTCAATGTATAATCCATACGTTTTAGCACTCTTACACAAACAATTCTTGACTAAAACAGTTAAAACTTTGCAAATATGTTGTTTAATGTATTGGCTACGACACGCTTTTTTTATTTTTGCTTAAAATTGTTTAGAAAAAATTTAATAGTCTTCTGAACTTTTTACATTAAAAAACACCTATGCTTGCTTTCGTCAATGTATAATCCATACGTTTTAGCACTATTACACAAACAATTCTTGACTAAAACAGTTAAAACTTTGCAAATATGTTGTTTAATGTATTGGCTACGACACGCTTTTTTTATTTTTGCTTAAAATTGTTTAGAAAAAATTTTACGGTCTTCTGAACTTTTTACTAGTCAATGTATAATCCATACGTTTTAGCACTCTTACACAAACAATTCTTGACTAAAACAGTTAAAACTTTGCAAATATGTTGTTTAATGTATTGGCTACGACACGCTTTTTTTATTTTTGCTTAAAATTGTTTAGAGAAAATTTTACGGTCTTCTGAACTTTTTACATTAAAAAACACCTATGCTTGCTTTCGTCAATGTATAATCCATACGTTTTAGCACTATTACACAAACAATTCTTGACTAAAACAGTTAAAACTTTGCAAACATGTTGTTTAATGTATTGGCTACGACACGCTTTTTTTATTTTTGCTTAAAATTGTTTAGAAAAAATTTTACGGTCTTCTGAACTTTTTACTAGTCAATGTATAATCCATACGTTTTAGCACTCTTACACAAACAATTCTTGACTAAAACAGTTAAAACTTTGCAAATATGTTGTTAATGTATTGGCTACGACACGCTTTTTTTATTTGTGCTTAAAATTGTTTAGAAAACATTTTACGGTCTTCTGAACTTTTTACATTAAAAAACACCTATGCTTGCTTTCGTCAATGTATAATCAATACGTTTTAGCACTCTTACACAAACAATTCTTGACTAAAACAGTTAAAACTTTGCAAATATGTTGTTTAATGTATTGGCTACGACACGCTTTTTTTATTTTTGCTTAAAATTGTTTAAAAAAAATTTTACAGTCTTCTGAACTTTTTACATTAAAAAACACCTATGCTTGCTTTCGTCAATGTATAATCCATACGTTTTAGCACTATTACACAAACAATTCTTGACTAAAACAGTTAAAACTTTGCAAATATGTTGTTTAATGTATTGGCTACGACACGCTTTTTTTATTTTTGCTTAAAATTGTTTAGAAAAAATTTTACGGTCTTCTGAACTTTTTACTAGTCAATGTATAATCCATACGTTTTAGCACTCTTACACAAACAATTCTTGACTAAAACAGTTAAAACTTTGCAAATATGTTGTTTAATGTATTGGCTACGACACGCTTTTTTTATTTTTGCTTAAAATTGTTTAGAGAAAATTTTACGGTCTTCTGAACTTTTTACATTAAAAAACACCTATGCTTGCTTTCGTCAATGTATAATCCATACGTTTTAGCACTATTACACAAACAATTCTTGACTAAAACAGTTAAAACTTTGCAAATATGTTGTTTAATGTATTCGCTACGACACGCTTTTTTTATTTTTGCTTAAAATTGTTTAGAAAAAATTTTACGGTCTTCTGAACTTTTTACTAGTCAATGTATAATCCATACGTTTTAGCACTCTTACACAAACAATTCTTGACTAAAACAGTTAAAACTTTGCAAATATGTTGTTAATGTATTGGCTACGACACGCCTTTTTTTATTTTTGCTTAAAATTGTTTAGAAAACATTTTACGGTCTTCTGAACTTTTTACATTAAAAAACACCTATGCTTGCTTTCGTCAATGTATATACCATACGTTTTAGCACTCTTACACAAACAATTCTTGACTAAAACAGTTAAAACTTTGCAAATATGTTGTTTAATGTATTGGCTACGACACGCTTTTTTTATTTTTGCTTAAAATTGTTTAAAAAAAATTTTACAGTCTTCTGAACTTTTTACTAGTCAATGTATAATCCATACGTTTTAGCACTCTTACACAAACAATTCTTGACTAAAACAGTTAAAACTTTGCAAATATGTTGTTTAATGTATTGGCCACGACACGCTTTTTTTATTTTTGCTTAAAATTGTTTAGAAAAAATTTTACAGTCTTCTGAACTTTTTACATTAAAAAACACCTATGCTTGCTTTCGTCAATGTATAATCCATACGTTTTAGCACTCTTACACAAACAATTCTTGACTAAATCCGTTAAAACTTTGCAAATATGTTGTTTAATGTATTGGCTACGACACGCTTTTTTTATTTTTGCTTAAAATTGTTTAGAAAAAATTTTACGGTCTTCTGAACTTTTTATATAAAAAAAAACCTATGCTTGCTTTCGTCAATGTATAATCCATACGTTTTAGCACTCTTACACAAACAATTCTTGACTAAAACAGTTAAAACTTTGCAAATATATTGTTTAATGTATTGGCTACGACACGCTTTTTTTTATTTTTGCTTAAAATTGTTTAGAAAAAATTTTACAGTCTTCTGAACTTTTTACTAGTCAATGTATAATCCATACGTTTTAGCACTCTTACACAAACAATTCTTGACTAAAACAGTTAAAACTTTGCAAATATGTTGTTTAATGTATTAGCTACGACACGCTTTTTTTATTTTTACTTAAAATTGTTTAGAATAAATTTTACAGTCTTCTGAACTTTTTACATTAAAAAATATCTATGCTTGCTTTCGTCAATGTATAATCCATACGTTTTAGCACTCTTACACAAACAATTCTTGACTAAAACAGTTAAAACTTTGCAAATATGTTGTTAAATGTATTGGCCACGACACGCTTTTTTCATTTTTGCTTAAAATTGTTTAGAAAAAACTTTACGGTCTTCTGAACTTTTTACATTAAAAAACACCTATGCTTGCTTTCGTCAATGTATAATCCATACGTTTTAGCACTCTTACACAAACAATTCTTGACTAAAACAGTTAAAACTTTGCAAAAATGTTGTTTAATGTATTGGCTACGACACGCTTTTTTTATTTTTGCTTAAAAATGTTTAGAAAAAATTTTACGGTCTTCTGAACTTTTTACATTAAAAAACACCTATGCTTGCTTTCGTCAATGTATAATCCATACGTTTTAGCACTCTTACACAAACAATTCTTGACTAAAACAGTTAAAACTTTGCAAATATGTTGTTTAATGTATTGGCTACGACACACTATTTTTATTTTTGCTTAAAATTGTTTAGAAAAAATTTTACAGTCTTCTGAACTTTTTACATTAAAAAACACCTATGCTTGCTTTCGTCAATGTATAATCCATACGTTTTAGCACTCTTACACAAACAATTCTTGACTAAAACAGTTAAAACTTAGCAAATATGTTGTTTAATGTATTGGCTACGACACGCTTTTTTTATTTTTGCTTAAAATTGTTTAGAAAAAATTTTACAGTCTTCTGAACTTTTTACATTAAAAACACCTAAGCTTGCTTTCGTCAATGTATAATCCATACGTTTTAGCACTCTTACACAAACAATTCTTGACTAAAACAGTTAAAACTTTGCGAATATGTTGTTTAATGTATTGGCTACGACACGCTTTTTTTATTTTTGCTTAAAATTGTTTACAAAAAATTTTACAGTCTTCTGAACTTTTTACTAGTCAATGTATAATCCATACGTTTTAGCACTCTTACACAAACAATTCTTGACTAAAACAGTTAAAACTTTGCAAATATGTTGTTTAATGTATTGGCTACGACACGCTTTTTTTATTTTTGCTTAAAATTGTTTAGAAAAAATTTTACAGTCTTCTGAACTTTTTACTAGTCAATGTATAATCCATACGTTTTAGCACTCTTACACAAACAATTCTTGACTAAAACAGTTAAAACTTTGCAAATATGTTGTTTAATGTATTGGGTACGACACGCTTTTTTTATTTTTGCTTAAAATTGTTTAGAAAAAATTTTACGGTCTTCTGAACTTTTTACATTAAAAAACACCTATGCTTGCTTTCGTCAATGTATAATCCATACGTTTTAGCACTCTTACACAAACAATTCTTGACTAAAACAGTTAAAACTTTGCAAATATGTTGTTTAATGTATTGGCTACGACACGCTTTTTTTATTTTTGCTTAAAATTGTTTAGAAAAAATTTTAAAGTCTTCTGAACTTTTTACTAGTCAATGTATAATCCATACGTTTTGGCACTCTTACACAAACAATTCTTGACTAAAACAGTTAAAACTTTGCAAATATGTTGTTTAATGTATTGGCTACGACACGCTTTTTTTATTTTTGCTTAAAATTGTTTAGAAAAAATTTTACAGTCTTCTGAACTTTTTACTAGTCAATGTATAATCCATACGTTTTAGCACTCTTACACAAACAATTCTTGACTAAAACAGTTAAAACTTTGCAAATATGTTGTTTAATGTATTGGCTACGACACGCTTTTTTTATTTTTGCTTAAAATTGTTTAGAAAAAATTTTACGGTCTTCTGAACTTTTTACATTAAAAAACACCTATGCTTGCTTTCGTCAATGTATAATCCATACGTTTTAGCACTCTTACACAAACAATTCTTGACTAAAACAGTTAAAACTTTGCAAATATGTTCTTTAATGTATTGGCTACGACACGCTTTTTTTATTTTTGCTTAAAATTGTTTAGAAAAAATTTTACAGTCTTATGAACTTTTTACTAGTCAATGTATAATCCATACGTTTTAGCAATCTTACACAAACAATTCTTGACTAAAACAGTTAAAACTTTGCAAATATGTTGTTTAATGTATTGGCTACGACACGCTTTTTTTTATTTTTGCTTAAAATTGTTTAGAAAAAATTTTACAGTCTTCGGAACTTTTTACTAGTCAATGTATAATCCATACGTTTTAGCACTCTTACACAAACAATTCTTGACTAAAACAGTTAAAACTTTGCAAATATGTTGTTTAATGTATTGGCTACGACACGCTTTTTTATTTTTGCTTAAAATTGTTTAGAAAAAATTTTACGGTCTTCTGAACTTTTTACATTAAAAAACACCTATGCTTGCTTTCGTCAATGTATAATCCATACGTTTTAGCACTCTTACACAAACAATTCTTGACTAAAACAGTTAAAACTTTGCAAATATGTTGTTTATTGTATTGGCTACGACACGCTTTTTTTATTTTTGCTTAAAATTGTTTAGAAAAAATTTTACGGTCTTCTGAACTTTTTACATTAAAAAACACCTATGCTTGCTTTCGTCAATGTATAATCCATACGTTTTAGCACTCTTACACAAACAATTCTTGACTAAAACAGTTAAAACTATGCAAATATGTTGTTTAATGTATTGGCTACGACACGCTTTTTTTTATTTTTGCTTAAAATTGTTTAGAAAAAATTTTACGGTCTTCTGAACTTTTTACATTAAAAAACACCTATGCTTGCTTTCGTCAATGTATAATCCATACGTTTTAGCATTCTTACACAAACAATTCTTGACTAAAACAGTTAAAACTTTGCAAATATGTTGTTTAATGTATTAGCTACGACACGCTTTTTTTATTTTTGCTTAAAATTGTTAAGAAAAAATTTTACAGTCTTCTGAACTTTTTACTAGTCAATGTATAATCCATACGTTTTAGCACTCTTACACAAACAATTCTTGACTAAAACAGTTAAAACTTTGCAAATATGTTGTTTAATGTATTGGCTACGACACGCTTTTTTTATTTTTGCTTAAAATTGTTTAGAAAAAATTTTACAGTCTTCTGAACTTTTTACATTAAAAAACACCTATGCTTGCTTTCGCCAATGTATAATCCATACGTTTTAGCACTCTTACACAAACAATTCTTGACTAAAACAGTTAAAACTTTGCAAATATGTTGTTTAATGTATTGGCTACGACACGCTTTTTTTATTTTTGCTTAAAATTGTTTAGAAAAACTTTAACAGTCTTCTGAACTTTTAACTAGTCAATGTATAATCTACACGTTTTAGCACTCTTACACAAACAATTCTTGACTAAAACAGTTAAAACTTAGCAAATATGTTGTTTAATGTATTGGCTACGAGATGCTTTTTTTATTTTTGCTTAAAATTGTTTAGAAAAAATTTAACAGTCTTCTGAACTTTTTACATTAAAAAACACCTATGCTTGCTTTCGTCAATGTATAATCCATACGTTTTAGCACTCTTACACAAACAATTCTTGACTAAAACAGTTAAAACTTTGCAAATATGTTGTTTAATGTATTGGCTACGACACGCTTTTTTTATTTTTGCTTAAAATTGTTTAGAAAAAATTTTACAGTCTTCTGAACTTTTTACATTAAAAAACACCTGTGCTTGCTTTCGCCAATGTATAATCCATACGTTTTAGCACTCTTACACAAACAATTCTTGACTAAAACAGTTAAAACTTTGCAAATATGTTGTTTAATGTATTGGCTACGACACGCTTTTTTTATTTTTGCTTAAAATTGTTAAGAAAAAATTTTACAGTCTTCTGAACTTTTTACTAGTCAATGTATAATCCATACGTTTTAGCACTCTTACACAAACAATTCTTGACTAAAACAGTTAAAACTTTGCAAATATGTTGTTTAATGTATTGGCTACGACACGCTTTTTTTATTTTTGCTTAAAATTGTTTAGAAAAAATTTTGAAGTCTTCTGAACTTTTTACATTAAAAAACACCTATGCTTGCTTTCGTCAATGTATAATCCATACGTTTTAGCACTCTTACACAAACAATTCTTGACTAAAACAGTTAAAACTTTGCAAATATGTTGTTTAATGTATTGGCTACGACACGCTTTTTTTATTTTTGCTTAAAATTGTTTAGAAAAAATTTTACAGTCTCTGAACTTTTTACATTAAAAAACACCTATGCTTGCTTTCGTCAATGTATAATCCATACGTTTTAGCACTCTTACACAAACAATTCTTGACTAAAACAGTTAAAACTTTGCAAATATGTTGTTTAATGTATTGGCTACGACACGCTTTTTTTATTTTTGCTTAAAATTGTTTAGAAAAACTTTAACAGTCTTCTGAACTTTTTACTAGTCAATGTATAATCCACACGTTTTAGCACTCTTACACAAACAATTCTTGACTAAAACAGTTAAAACTATGCAAATATGTTGTTTAATGTATTGGCTACGACACACTTTTATTATTTTTGCTTAAAATTGTTTAGAAAAAATTTAACAGTCTTCTGAACTTTTTACATTAAAAAACACCTATGCTTGCTTTCGTCAATGTATAATCCATACGTTTTAGCACTCTTACACAAACAATTCTTGACTAAAACAGTTAAAACTTTGCAAATATGTTGTTTAATGTATTGGCTACGACACGCTTTTTTTATTTTTGCTTAAAATTGTTTAGAAAAAATTTTACAGTCTTCTGAACTTTTTACATTAAAAAACACCTGTGCTTGCTTTCGCCAATGTATAATCCATACGTTTTAGCACTCTTACACAAACAATTCTTGACTAAAACAGTTAAAACTTTGCAAATATGTTGTTTAATGTATTGGCTACGACACGCTTTTTTTATTTTTGCTTAAAATTGTTAAGAAAAAATTTTACAGTCTTCTGAACTTTTTACTAGTCAATGTATAATCCATACGTTTTAGCACTCTTACACAAACAATTCTTGACTAAAACAGTTAAAACTTTGCAAATATGTTGTTTAATGTATTGGCTACGACACGCTTTTTTTATTTTTGCTTAAAATTGTTTAGAAAAAATTTTGAAGTCTTCTGAACTTTTTACATTAAAAAACACCTATGCTTGCTTTCGTCAATGTATAATCCATACGTTTTAGCACTCTTACACAAACAATTCTTGACTAAAACAGTTAAAACTTTGCAAATATGTTGTTTAATGTATTGGCTACGACACGCTTTTTTTATTTTTGCTTAAAATTGTTTAGAAAAAATTTTACAGTCTCTGAACTTTTTACATTAAAAAACACCTATGCTTGCTTTCGTCAATGTATAATCCATACGTTTTAGCACTCTTACACAAACAATTCTTGACTAAAACAGTTAAAACTTTGCAAATATGTTGTTTAATGTATTGGCTACGACACGCTTTTTTTATTTTTGCTTAAAATTGTTTAGAAAAAATTTTACAGTCTTCTGAACTTTTTACTAGTCAATGTATAATCCATACGTTTTAGCATTCTTACACAAACAATTCTTGACTAAAACAGTTAAAACTTTGCAAATATGTTGTTTAATGTATTGGCTACGACACGCTTTTTTTATTTTTGCTTAAAATTGTTTAGAAAAAATTTAACAGTCTTCTGAACTTTTTACATTAAAAAACACCTATGCTTGCTTTCGTCAATGTATAATCCATACGTTTTAGCACTATTACACAAACAATTCTTGACTAAAACAGTTAAAACTTTGCAAATATGTTGTTTAATGTATTGGCTACGACACGCTTTTTTTATTTTTGCTTAAAATTGTTTAGAAAAAATTTTACGGTCTTCTGAACTTTTTACTAGTCAATGTATAATCCATACGTTTTAGCACTCTTACACAAATAATTCTTGACTAAAACAGTTAAAACTTTGCAAATATGTTGTTTAATGTATTGGCTACGACACGCTTTTTTTATTTTTGCTTAAAATTGTTTAGAAAAAATTTTGAAGTCTTCTGAACTTTTTACATTAAAAAACACCAATGCTTGCTTTCGTCAATGTATAATCCATACGTTTTAGCACTCTTACACAAACAATTCTTGACTAAAACAGTTAAAACTTTGCAAATATGTTGTTTAATGTATTGGCTACGACACGCTTTTTTTATTTTTGCTTAAAATTGTTTAGAAAAAATTTTACGGTCTTCTGAACTTTTTACATTAAAAAACACCTATGCTTGCTTTCGTCAATGTATAATCCATACGTTTTAGCACTCTTACACAAACAATTCTTGACTAAAACAGTTAAAACTTTGCAAATATGTTGTTTAATGTATTGGCTACGAGACGCTTTTTTTATTTTTGCTTAAAATTGTTTAGAAAAAATTTTACAGTCTTCTGAACTTTTTACATTAAAAAACACCTATGCTTGCTTTCGTCAATGTATAATCCATACGTTTTAGCACTCTTACACAAACAATTCTTGACTAAAACAGTTAAAACTTTGCAAATATGTTGTTTAATGTATTGGCTACGACACGCTTTTTTTATTTTTGCTTAAAATTGTTTAGAAAAAATTTTAAAGTCTTCTGAACTTTTTACTAGTCAATGTATAATCCATACGTTTTAGCACTCTTACAAAAACAATTCTTTACTTAAACAGTTAAAACTTTGCATATATGTTGTTTAATGTATTGGCTACGACACGCTTTTTTTATTTTTGCTTAAAATTGTTTAGAAAAAATTTTACGGTCTTCTGAACTTTTTACTAGTCAATGTATAATCCATACGTTTTAGCACTCTTACACAAACAATTCTTGACTAAAACAGTTAAAACTTTGCAAATATGTTGTTTAATGTATTGGCTACGACACGCTTTTTTTATTTTTGCTTAAAATTGTTTAGAAAAAATTTTACGGTCTTCTGAACTTTTTACATTAAAAAACACCTATGCTTGCTTTCGTCAATGTAAAATCCATACGGTTTAGCACTCTTACACAAACAATTCTTGACTAAAACAGTTAAAACTTTGCAAAAATGTTGTTTAATGTATTGGCTACGACACGCTTTTTTTATTTTTGCTTAAAAATGTTTAGAAAAAATTTTACGGTCTTCTGAACTTTTTACATTAAAAAACACCTATGCTTGCTTTCGTCAATGTATAATTCATACGTTTTAGCACTCTTACACAAACAATTCTTGACTAAAACAGTTAAAACTTAGCAAATATGTTGTTTAATGTATTGGCTACGACACGCTTTTTTTATTTTTGCTTAAAATTGTTTAGAAAAACTTTTACGGTCTTCTGAACTTTTTACAATAAAAAACACCTATGCTCGCTTTCGTCAATGTATAATCCATACGTTTTAGCACTCTTACACAAACATTTCTTGACTAAAACAGTTAAAACTTTGCAAATATGTTGTTTAATGTATTGGCTACGACACACTTTTTTTATTTTTGCTTAAAATTGTTTAGAAAAAATTTTACAGTCTTCTGAACTTTTTACTAGTCAATGTATAATCCATACGTTTTGGCACTCTTACACAAACAATTCTTGACTAAAACACTTAAAACTTTGCAAATATGTTGTTTAATGTATTGGCTACGACACGCTTTTTTTATTTTTGCTTAAAATTGTTTAGAAAAAATTTTACAGTCTTCTGAACTTTTTACTAGTCAATGTATAATCTATACGTTTTGGCACTCTTACACAAACAATTCTTGACTAAAACAGTTAAAACTTTGCAAATATGTTGTTTAATGTATTGGCTACGACACGCTTTTTTTATTTTTGCTTAAAATTGTTTAGAAAAAATTTTACAGTCTTCTGAACTTTTTACTAGTCAATGTATAATCCATACGTTTTAGCACTCTCACACAAACAATTCTTGACTAAAACAGTTAAAACTTTGCAAAAATGTTGTTTTATGTATTGGCTACGACACGCTTTTTTTATTTTTGCTTAAAATTGTTGAGAAAAAATTTTACAGTCTTCTGAACTTTTTACTAGTCAATGTATAATCCATACGTTTTAGCACTCTTACACAAACAATTCTTGACTAAAAGAGTTAAAACTTTGCAACTATGTTGTTTAATGTATTGGCTACGACACGCTTTTTTTTATTTTTGCTTAAAATTGTTTAGAAAAAATTTTACAGTCTTCTGAACTTTTTACTAGTCAATGTATAATCCATACGTTTTAGCACTCTTACACAAACAATTCTTGACTAAAACAATTAAAACTTCGCAAATATGTTGTTTAATGTATTAGCTACGACAGGCTTTTTTTATTTTTGCTTAAAATTGTTTAGAAAAAATTTTACAGTCTTCTGAACTTTTTACATTAAAAAACACCTATGCTTGTTTTCGTCAATGTATAATCCATACGTTTTAGCACTCTTACACAAACAATTCTTGACTAAAACAGTTAAAACTTTGCAAATATGTTGTTTAATGTATTGGCTACGACACGCTTTTTTTATTTTGCTTAAAATTGTTTAGAAAAAATTTTACGGTCTTCTGAACTTTTTACATTTAAAAACACCTATGCTTGCTTTCGTCAATGTATAATCAATACGTTTTAGCACTCTTACACAAACAATTCTTGACTAAAACAGTTAAAACTTTGCGAATATGTTGTTTAATGTATTGGCTACGACACGCTTTTTTTATTTTTGCTTAAAAATGTTTAGAAAAAATTTTACGGTCTTCTGAACTTTTTACATTAAAAAACACTTATGCTTGCTTTCGTCAATGTATAATCCATACGTTTTAGCACTCTTACACAAACAATTCTTGACTAAAACAGTTAAAACTTTGCAAATATGTTGTTTAATGTATTGGCTACGACACGCTTTTTTTATTTTTGCTTAAAATTGTTTAGAAAAAATTTTACAGTCTTCTGAACTTTTTACATTATAAAACACCTATGCTTGCTTTCGCCAATGTATAATCCATACGTTTTAGCACTCTTACACAAACAATTCTTGACTAAAACAGTTAAAACTTTGCAAATATGTTGTTTAATGTATTGGCTACGACACACTTTTTTTTTTTTGCTTAAAATTGTTTTCAGAAAAAATTTAACAGTCTTCTGAACTTTTAACTAGTCAATGTATAATCCATACGTTTTAGCACTCTTACACAAACAATTCTTGACTAAAACAGTTAAAATTTTGCAAATATGTTGTTTAATGTATTGGCTACGACACGCTTTTTTTATTTTTGCTTAAAATTGTTTAGAAAAAATTTAACAGTCTTCTGAACTTTTTACATTAAAACACACCTATGCTTGCTTTCGTCAATGTATAATCCATACGTTTTAGCACTCTTACACAAACAATTCTTGACTAAAACAGTTAAAACTTTGCAAATATGTTGTTTAATGTATTGGCTACGACACGCTTTTTTTATTTTTGCTTAAATTTGTTTAGAAAAAATTTTACAGTCTTCTGAACTTTTTACTATTCAATGTATAATCCATACGTTTTAACACTCTTACAAAAACAATTCTTGACTAAAACAGTTAAAACTTTGCAAATATGTTGTTTAATGTAT
The DNA here is from genome assembly GCF_965202585.1 of Thalia democratica. Classification (NCBI taxonomy): domain Eukaryota; kingdom Metazoa; phylum Chordata; class Thaliacea; order Salpida; family Salpidae; genus Thalia; species Thalia democratica. The sequence continues at coordinate 56,672,236 of NC_139172.1, forward strand.
TGGCTACGACACGCTTTTCTTATTTTTTTAAAATTGCTTAGAAAAAATTTAACAGTCTTCTGAACTTTTTACATTAAAAAACACCTATGCTTGCTTTCGTCAATGTATAATCCATACGTTTTAGCACTCTTACACAAACAATTCTTGACTAAAACAGTTAAAACTTTGCAAATATGTTGTTTAATGTATTGGCTACGACACGCTTTTTTTATTTTTGCTTAAAATTGTTTAGAAAAAATTTAACAGTCTTCTGAACTTTTTACATTAAAAAACACCTATGCTTGCTTTCGTCAATGTATAATCCATACGTTTTAGCACTATTACACAAACAATTCTTGACTAAAACAGTTAAAACTTTGCAAATATGTTGTTTAATGTATTGGCTACGACACGCTTTTTTTATTTTTGCTTAAAATTGTTTAGAAAAAATTTTACGGTCTTCTGAACTTTTTACTAGTCAATGTATAATCCATACGTTTTAGCACTCTTACACAAACAATTCTTGACTAAAACAGTTAAAACTTTGCAAATATGTTGTTGAATGTATTGGCTACGACACGCTTTTTTTATTTTTGCTTAAAATTGTTTAGAGAAAATTTTACGGTCTTCTGAACTTTTTACATTAAAAAAACCTATGCTTGCTTTCGTCAATGTATAATCCATACGTTTTAGCACTCTTACACAAACAATTCTTGACTAAAACAGTTAAAACTTTGCAAATATGTTGTTAATGTATTGGCTACGACACGCTTTTTTTATTTTTGCTTAAAATTGTTTAGAAAACATTTTACGGTCTTCTGAACTTTTTACATTAAAAAACACCTATGCTTGCTTTCGTCAATGTATATACCATACGTTTTAGCACTCTTACACAATCAATTCTTGACTAAAACAGTTAAAACTTTGCAAATATGTTGTTTAATGTATTGGCTACGACACGCTTTTTTTATTTTTGCTTAAAATTGTTTACAAAAAAATTTACAGTCTTCTGAACTTTTTACTAGTCAATGTATAATCCATACGTTTTAGCACTCTTACACAAACAATTCTTGACTAAAACGCTTAAAACTTTGCAAATATGTTGTCTAATGTATTGGCCACGACACGCTTTTTTTATTTTTGCTTAAAATTGTTTAGAAAAAATTTTACAGTCTTCTGAACTTTTTACATTAAAAAACACCTATGCTTGCTTTCGTCAATGTATAATCCATACGTTTTAGCACTCTTACACAAACAATTCTTGACTAAATCAGTTAAAACTTTGCAAATATGTTGTTTAATGTATTGGCTACGACACGCTTTTTTTATTTTTGCTTAAAATTGTTTAGAAAAAATTTTACGGTCTTCTGAACTTTTTACATTAAAAAACACCTATGCTTGCTTTCGTCAATGTATAATCCATACGTTTTAGCACTCTTACACAAACAATTCTTGACTAAAACAGTTAAAACTTTGCAAATATGTTGTTTAATGTATTGGCTACGACACGCTTTTTTTATTTTTGCTTAAAAATGTTTAGAAAAAATTTAACGGTCTTCTGAACTTTTTACATTAATTAAAACCTATGCTTGCTTTCGTCAATGTATAATCCATACGTTTTAGCACTCTTACACAAACAATTCTTGACTAAAACAGTTAAAATTTTGCAAATATGTTGTTTAATGTATTGGCTACGACACGCTTTTTTTATTTTTGCTTAAAATTGTTTAGAAAAAATTTTACAGTCTTCTGAACTTTTTACATTAAAAAACACCTATGCTTGCTTTCGTCAATGTATAATCCATACGTTTTAGCACTCTTACACAAACAATTCTTGACTAAAACAGTTAAAACTTAGCAAATATGTTGTTTAATGTATTGGCTACGACACGCTTTTTTTATTTTTGCTTAAAATTGTTTAGAAAAAATTTTACAGTCTTCTGAACTTTTTACATTAAAAAACACCTATGCTTGCTTTCGTCAATGTATAATCCATACGTTTTAGCACTCTTACATAAACAATTCTTGACTAAAACAGTTAAAACTTTGCAAATATGTTGTTTAATGTATTGGCTACGACACGCTTTTTTTATTTTTGCTTAAAATTGTTTAAAAAAAATTTTACAGTCTTCTGAACTTTTTACTAGTCAATGTATAATCCATACGTTTTAGCACTCTTACACAAACAATTCTTGACTAAAACAGTTAAAACTTTGCAAATATGTTGTTTAATGTATTGGCTACGACACGCTTTTTTTATTTTTGCTTAAAATTGTTTACAAAAAATTTTACAGTCTTCTGAACTTTTTACTAGTCAATGTATAATCCATACGTTTTAGCACTCTTACACAAACAATTCTTGACTAAAACAGTTAAAACTTTGCAAATATGTTGTTTAATGTATTGGCTACGACACGCTTTTTTTATTTTTGCTTAAAATTGTTTACAAAAAATTTTACAGTCTTCTGAACTTTTTACTAGTCAATGTATAATCCATACGTTTTAGCACTCTTACACAAACAATTCTTGACTAAAACAGTTAAAACTTTGCAAATATGTTGTTTAATGTATTTGCTACGAGTCGCTTTTTTTATTTTTGCTTAAAATTGTTTAGAAAAAATTTTACAGTCTTCTGAACTTTTTACATTAAAAAACACCTATGCTTGCTTTCGTCAATGTATAATCCATACGTTTTAGCACTCTTACACAAACAATTCTAGACTAAAACAGTTAAAACTTTGCAAATATGTTGTTTAATGTATTGGCTACGACACGCTTTTTTTATTTTTCATTAAAATTGTTTAGAAAAAATTTTACGGTCTTCTGAACTTTTTACAATAAAAAACACCTATGCTTGCTTTCGTCAATGTATAATCCATACGTTTTAGCACTCTTACACAAACATTTCTTGACTAAAACAGTTAAAACTTTGCAAATATGTTGTTTAATGTATTGGCTACGACACGCTTTTTTTATTTTTGCTTAAAATTGTTTAAAAAAAATTTTTCAGTCTTCTGAACTTTTTACTAGTCAATGTATAATCCATACGTTTTGGCACTCTTACACAAACAATTCTTGACTAAAACAGTTAAAACTTTGCAAATATGTTGTTTAATGTATTGGCTACGACACGCTTTTTTTATTTTTGCTTAAAATTGTTTAGAAAAAATTTTACAGTCTTCTGAACTTTTTACTAGTCAATGTATAATCCATACGTTTTGGCACTCTTACAGAAACAATTCTTGACTAAAACAGTTAAAACTTTGCAAATATGTTGTTTAATGTATTGGCTACGACACGCTTTTTTATTTTTGCTTAAAATTGTTTAGAAAAAATTTTACAGTCTTCTGAACTTTTTACTAGTCAATGTATAATCCATACGTTTTAGCACTCTTACACAAACAATTCTTGACTATAACAGTTAAAACTTTGCAAATATGTTGTTTAATGTATTGGCTACGACACGCTTTTTTTATTTTTGCTTAAAATTGTTTAGAAAAAATTTTAGAGTCTTATGAACTTTTTACTAGTCAATGTATAATCCATACGTTTTAGCACTCTTACACAAACAATTCTTGACTAAAACAGTTAAAACTTTGCAAATATGTTGTTTAATGTATTGGCTACGACACGCTTTTTTTATTTTTGCTTAAAATTGTTTAGAAAAAAGTTTACGGTCTTCTGAACTTTTTACATTAAAAAACACCTATGCTTGCTTTCGTCAAAGTATAATCCATACGTTTTAGCACTCTTACACAAACAATTCTTGACTAAAACAGTTAAAACTTTGCAAATATGTTGTTTAATGTATTGGCTACGACACGCTTTTTTTATTTTTGCTTAAAATTGTTTAGAAAAAATTTTACAGTCTTCTGAACTTTTTACATTAAAAAACACCTATGCTTGCTTTCGTCAATGTATAATCCATACGTTTTAGCACTCTTACATAAACAATTCTTGACTAAAACAGTTAAAACTTTGCAAATATGTTGTTTAATGTATTGGCTACGACACGCTTTTTTTATTTTTGCTTAAAATTGTTTAAAAAAAATTTTACAGTCTTCTGAACTTTTTACTAGTCAATGTATAATCCATACGTTTTAGCACTCTTACACAAACAATTCTTGACTAAAACAGTTAAAACTTTGCAAATATGTTGTTTAATGTATTGGCTACGACACGCTTTTTTTATTTTTGCTTAAAATTGTTTACAAAAAATTTTACAGTCTTCTGAACTTTTTACTAGTCAATGTATAATCCATACGTTTTAGCACTCTTACACAAACAATTCTTGACTAAAACAGTTAAAACTTTGCAAATATGTTGTTTAATGTATTGGCTACGACACGCTTTTTTTATTTTTGCTTAAAATTGTTTACAAAAAATTTTACAGTCTTCTGAACTTTTTACTAGTCAATGTATAATCCATACGTTTTAGCACTCTTACACAAACAATTCTTGACTAAAACAGTTAAAACTTTGCAAATATGTTGTTTAATGTATTTGCTACGAGTCGCTTTTTTTATTTTTGCTTAAAATTGTTTAGAAAAAATTTTACAGTCTTCTGAACTTTTTACATTAAAAAACACCTATGCTTGCTTTCGTCAATGTATAATCCATACGTTTTAGCACTCTTACACAAACAATTCTAGACTAAAACAGTTAAAACTTTGCAAATATGTTGTTTAATGTATTGGCTACGACACGCTTTTTTTATTTTTCATTAAAATTGTTTAGAAAAAATTTTACGGTCTTCTGAACTTTTTACAATAAAAAACACCTATGCTTGCTTTCGTCAATGTATAATCCATACGTTTTAGCACTCTTACACAAACATTTCTTGACTAAAACAGTTAAAACTTTGCAAATATGTTGTTTAATGTATTGGCTACGACACGCTTTTTTTATTTTTGCTTAAAATTGTTTAAAAAAAATTTTTCAGTCTTCTGAACTTTTTACTAGTCAATGTATAATCCATACGTTTTGGCACTCTTACACAAACAATTCTTGACTAAAACAGTTAAAACTTTGCAAATATGTTGTTTAATGTATTGGCTACGACACGCTTTTTTTATTTTTGCTTAAAATTGTTTAGAAAAAATTTTACAGTCTTCTGAACTTTTTACTAGTCAATGTATAATCCATACGTTTTGGCACTCTTACACAAACAATTCTTGACTAAAACAGTTAAAACTTTGCAAATATGTTGTTTAATGTATTGGCTACGACACGCTTTTTTATTTTTGCTTAAAATTGTTTAGAAAAAATTTTACAGTCTTCTGAACTTTTTACTAGTCAATGTATAATCCATACGTTTTAGCACTCTTACACAAACAATTCTTGACTAAAACAGTTAAAACTTTGCAAATATGTTGTTTAATGTATTGGCTACGACACGCTTTTTTTATTTTTGCTTAAAATTGTTTAGAAAAAATTTTAGAGTCTTATGAACTTTTTACTAGTCAATGTATAATCCATACGTTTTAGCACTCTTACACAAACAATTCTTGACTAAAACAGTTAAAACTTTGCAAATATGTTGTTCAATGTATTGGCTACGACACGCTTTTTTTATTTTTGCTTAAAATTGTTTAGAAAAAATTTTACGGTCTTCTGAACTTTTTACATTAAAAAACACCTATGCTTGCTTTCGTCAAAGTATAATCCATACGTTTTAGCACTCTTACACAAACAATTCTTGACTAAAACAGTTAAAACTTTGCAAATATGTTGTTCAATGTATTGGCTACGACACGCTTTTTTTATTTTTGCTTAAAATTGTTTAGAAAAAATTTTACGGTCTTCTGAACTTTTTACAATAAAAAACACCTATGCTTGCTTTCGTCAATGTATAATCCATACCAGTGGCGTCGCGTGGTATTTTTTTTAGGTGGTGCAGAATTTAAAAAAAAATCAATTATTTTAATAAAAATATATTTTTACTGTCAAGTTTGAAAACAACTGAACTTTTGCTACACCTAAAGATAAGCTTTGTTTTTAAGGGCATAGGGGGGATAAAACACTTTTTTCACAATTTGATCTTATTTTATGTAGTTTTTACTAAGCTACAAGATGTTTTTTACAGATTTTAAAAATTCAGTACATGTTTTAATATATAGCCGGTCAAAGTCAAAGGCAACAAAAGGTTCATAATGGGAGGCACAAACTAAAACAGTGTTTAAAAAAATGTTGTTTAAGGTTTGCTCCTTGTATAATAAATCATTGTACTCTCTGGCTTTGACTGGTTGTAACTAAAAGTTTAATTGGAAATTTCAAGTTTATTAAATAGTAACTATTAGCTTTCTGAAAAAGTTAAAATAAGAACAACATGTAAAAAAGTGCCTATTCACCCTCCCCCCTTACCCCTCACTAATTTGCACATTTTTTTTACGAACATTAAAATTTTTATAAACTTTTTTTCTAATTTTAATGTTTTTTGTTGAAGTTTTAAAATTCAATAGTTTTTTAAGGGTATCTTTTCTTTACATAATTTTTATTTGTTTTTCATTTTGATGACAGTATTTTTGTCTGGAGCTCAACTTTTTTAAGTTTAGTTGTGAGGCTGTTGAACTTTTCATGAATTTTAAAGATAACTTATAAATATGTAACCATTATAGAAGTAAAAATTTGGTTAGTTAGTTTTCATTTGGCCATAGGAGTAAAACACTTATTTTTTAATTTTAAATAAGCTTGTTATTTTCAGAGTAAAAATTAAAACTGCTTTAGTCAGCCTGAATATTTTTCTAATTTGGTCTGTTTTAATTTATCTTGGGTCATCTTGAGTTTTTAACATTTCTAAGTTATCCTGGTAATGAGGCAAGGCAACCATGTTTCAACAATTTTATCTAAATTTTTTGCTTTGTTTATGAAAAAATTAAACCAAAAGTCATATAAAGTAGAGGTAGACTAAATTTTCCTAAAATGTTAAACTACTTTAAGTAATCAAAGTTTCTAAGTTAAGGCTATTTACTTTATTTAAATAATTTTTTTTCTTTTTTTCTAAAATATTTTTCTGTAAGAGTGAACTAGAAGTTTATAATAAACTTCTTAACATTTTTTTCAGAACTTAAATTTTATTTTTTATTTTATTAACTTTATGATAACAATAATCAGTTATAGTTAAGTTTATGTATGAAGATTAAGATAAAAAATCAAATTCTTAAGACTTTGGTGATTTAGGGTTTTTATCTTTTTTCAAAATATGCAATTTATGGCAAATCTTTTAATAGAAGTGATCTGTTAAATTTAAAAAATCATGTGGGTACATAAACTTAAGTTTAATCCTTTGCAGTAGCTTAGCTTTGTTTTTATTTTATGTTTACAATAGCTTGTAGATGATACTTAAGCAGTCCTGTTTTAGGGAATTTTCAACTTAGCTTACTTACCGCAAGATATTGATTTTGCGGTAATTCTTGAAGAAATTTTGCTTTTTTGAGTTCATTTGCGGCAGTCAGCTAAGAGTTTGCGGCAGTGAAGTGGGCAAAATGGTCGTTTTCAAAACTGAGATTTCGTTCAAAAAAATAACGAAAACGTTATAGATACTTTTTTTTTTCTTACAAAATTTCAAGGTGGTGCAGTTGCGGCAGTGCAACACCCCACGCGACGCCCCTGATCCATACGTTTTAGCACTCTTGCACAAACAATTCTTGACTAAAACAGTTAAAACTTTGCAAATATGTTGTTCAATGTATTGGCTACGACACGCTTTTTTTATTTTTGCTTAAAATTGTTTAGAAAAAATTTTACAGTCTTATGAACTTTTTACTAGTCAATGTATAATCCATACGTTTTAGCACTCTTACACAAACAATTCTTGACTAAAACAGTTAAAACTTTGCAAATATGTTGTTTAATGTATTGGCTACGACACGCTGTTTTATTTTTGCTTAAAATTGTTTAGAAAAAATTTTACGGTCTTCTGAACTTTTTACATTAAAAAACACCTATGCTTGCTTTCGTCAATGTATAATTCATACGTTTTAGCACTCTTACACAAACAATTCTTGACTAAAACAGTTAAAACTTTGCAAAAATGTTGTTTAATGTATTGGCTACGACACGCTTTTTTTATTTTTGCTTAAAATTGTTGAGAAAAAATTTTACGGTCTTCTGAACTTTTTACATTAAAAAACACCTATGCTTGCTTTCGTCAATGTATAATCCATACATTTTAGCACTCTTACACAAACATTTCTTGACTAAAACAGTTAAAACTTTGCAAATATGTTGTTTAATGTATTGGCTACGACACGCTTTTTTTATTTTTGCTTAAAATTGTTTAGAAAAAATTTTACGAACTTCTGAACTTTTTACATTAAAAAACACCTATGCTTGCTTTCGTCAATGTATAATCCATACGTTTTAGCACTCTTACACAAACAATTCTTGACTAAAACAGTTAAAACTTTGCAAAAATGTTGTTTAATGTATTGGCTACGACACGCTTTTTTTATTTTTGCTTAAAAATGTTTAGAAAAAATTTTACGGTCTTCTGAACTTTTTACATTAAAAAACACCTATGCTTGCTTTCGTCAATGTATAATCCATACGTTTTAGCACTCTTACACAAACAATTCTTGACTAAAACAGTTAAAACTTTGCAAATATGTTGTTTAATGTATTGGCTACGACATGCTTTTTTTATTTTTGCTTAAAATTGTTTAGAAAAAATTTTACAGTCTTCTGAACTTTTTACATTAAAAAACACCTATGCTTGCTTTCGTCAATGTATAATCCATACGTTTTAGCACTCTTACACAAACAATTCTTGACTAAAACAGTTAAAACTTAGCAAATATGTTGTTTAATGTATTGGCTACGACACGCTTTTTTTATTTTTGCTTAAAATTGTTTAGAAAAAATTTTACAGTCTTCTGAACTTTTTACATTAAAAAACACCTATGCTTGCTTTCGTCAATGTATAATCCATACGTTTTAGCACTCTTACACAAACAATTCTTGACTAAAACAGTTAAAACTTTGCAAATATGTTGTTTAATGTATTGGCTACGACACGCTTTTTTTATTTTTGCTTAAAATTGTTTAGAAAAAATTTTACGGTCTTCTGAACTTTTTACAATAAAAAACACCTATGCTTGCTTTCGTCAATGTATAATCCATACGTTTTAGCACTCTTACACAAACATTTCTTGACTAAAACAGTTAAAACTTTGCAAATATGTTGTTTAATGTATTGGCTACGACACGCTTTTTTTATTTTTGCTTAAAATTGTTTAGAAAAAATTTTACAGTCTTCTGAACTTTTTACTAGTCAATGTATAATCCATACGTTTTGGCACTCTTACACAAACAATTCTTGACTAAAACAGTTAAAACTTTGCAAATATGTTGTTTAATGTATTGGCTACGACACGCTTTTTTTATTTTTGCTTAAAATTGTTTAGAGAAAATTTTACAGTCTTCTGAACTTTTTACTAGTCAATGTATAATCCATACGTTTTAGCACTCTTACACAAACAATTCTTGACTAAAACAGTTAAAACTATGCAAATATGTTGTTTAATGTATTGTCTACGACACGCTTTTTTTATTTTTGCTTAAAATTGTTTAGAAAAAATTATACGGTCTTCTGAACTTTTTACATTAAAAAACACCTATGCTTGCTTTCGTCAATGTATAATCCATACGTTTTAGCACTCTTACACAAACAATTCTTGACTAAAACAGTTAAAACTTTGCAAAAATGTTGTTTAATGTAATGGCTACGACACGCTTTTTTTATTTTTGCTTAAAATTGTTGAGAAAAAATTTTACAGTCTTCTGAACTTTTTACTAGTCGATGTATAATCCATACGTTTTAGCACTCTTACACAAACAATTCTTGACTAAAAGAGTTAAAACTTTGCAAATATGTTGTTTAATGTATTGGCTACGAGACGCTTTTTTTATTTTTGCTTAAAATTGTTTAGAAAAAATTTTACAGTCTTCTGAACTTTTTACTAGTCAATGTATAATCAATACGTTTTAGCACTCTTACACAAACAATTCTTGACTAAAACAGTTAAAACTTTGCAAATATGTTGTTTAATGTATTAGCTACGACAGGCTTTTTTTATTTTTGCTTAAAATTGTTTAGAAAAAATTTTACAGTCTTCTGAACTTTTTACATTAAAAAACACCTATGCTTGTTTTCGTCAATGTATAATCCATACGTTTTAGCACTCTTACACAAACAATTCTTGACTAAAACAGTTGAAACTTTGCAAATATGGTGTTTAATGTATTGGCTACGACACGCTTTTTTTATTTTTGTTTAAAATTGTTTAGAAAAAAATTTACGGTCTTCTGAACTTTTTACATTAAAAAACACCTATGCTTGCTTTCGTCAATGTATAATCAATACGTTTTAGCACTCTTACACAAACAATTCTTGACTAAAACAGTTAAAACTTTGCAAATATGTTGTTTAATGTATTGGCTACGACACGCTTTTTTTATTTTTGCTTAAAAATGTTTAGAAAAAATTTTACGGTCTTCTGAACTTTTTACATTAAAAAACACCTATGCTTGTTTTCGTCAATGTATAATCCATACGTTTTAGCACTCTTACACAAACAATTCTTGACTAAAACAGTTGAAACTTTGCAAATATGTTGTTTAATGTATTGGCTACGACACGCTTTTTTTATTTTTGCTTAAAATTGTTTAGAAAAAAATTTACGGTCTTCTGAACTTTTTACATTAAAAAACACCTATGCTTGCTTTCGTCAATGTATAATCAATAAGTTTTAGCACTCTTACACAAACAATTCTTGACTAAAACAGTTAAAACTTTGCAAATATGTTGTTTAATGTATTGGCTACGACACGCTTTTTTTATTTTTGCTTAAAATTGTTTACAAAAAATTTTACAGTCTTCTGAACTTTTTACTAGTCAATGTATAATCCATAGGTTTTAGCACTCTTACACAAACAATTCTTGACTAAAACAGTAAAAACTTTGCAAATATGTTGTTTAATGTATTGGCTACGACACGCTTTTTTTATTTTTGCTTAAAATTGTTTAGAAAAAATTTTACAGTCTTCTGAACTTTTTACTAGTCAATGTATAATCCATACGTTTTAGCACTCTTACACAAACAATTCTTGACTAAAACAGTTAAAACTATGCAAATATGTTGTTTAATGTATTGTCTACGACACGCTTTTTTTATTTTTGCTTAAAATTGTTTAGAAAAAATTATACGGTCTTCTGAACTTTTTACATTAAAAAACACCTATGCTTGCTTTCATCAATGTATAATCCATACGTTTTAGCACTCTTACACAAACAATTCTTGACTAAAACAGTTAAAACTTTGCAAAAATGTTGTTTAATGTATTGGCTACGACACGCTTTTTTTATTTTTGCTTAAAATTGTTGAGAAAAAATTTTACAGTCTTCTGAACTTTTTACTAGTCGATGTATAATCCATACGTTTTAGCACTCTTACACAAACAATTCTTGACTAAAAGAGTTAAAACTTTGCAAATATGTTGTTTAATGTATTGGCTACGAGACGCTTTTTTTATTTTTGCTTAAAATTGTTTAGAAAAAATTTTACAGTCTTCTGAACTTTTTACATTAAAAAACACCTATGCTTGTTTTCGTCAATGTATAATCCATACGTTTTAGCACTCTTACACAAACAATTCTTGACTAAAACAGTTGAAACTTTGCAAATATGGTGTTTAATGTATTGGCTACGACACGCTTTTTTTATTTTTGTTTAAAATTGTTTAGAAAAAAATTTACGGTCTTCTGAACTTTTTACATTAAAAAACACCTATGCTTGCTTTCGTCAATGTATAATCAATACGTTTTAGCACTCTTACACAAACAATTCTTGACTAAAACAGTTAAAACTTTGCAAATATGTTGTTTAATGTATTGGCTACGACACGCTTTTTTTATTTTTGCTTAAAAATGTTTAGAAAAAATTTTACGGTCTTCTGAACTTTTTACATTAAAAAACACCTATGCTTGTTTTCGTCAATGTATAATCCATACGTTTTAGCACTCTTACACAAACAATTCTTGACTAAAACAGTTGAAACTTTGCAAATATGTTGTTTAATGTATTGGCTACGACACGCTTTTTTTATTTTTGCTTAAAATTGTTTAGAAAAAAATTTACGGTCTTCTGAACTTTTTACATTAAAAAACACCTATGCTTGCTTTCGTCAATGTATAATCAATACGTTTTAGCACTCTTACACAAACAATTCTTGACTAAAACAGTTAAAACTTTGCAAATATGTTGTTTAATGTATTGGCTACGACACGCTTTTTTTATTTTTGCTTAAAAATGTTTAGAAAAAATTTTACGGTCTTCTGAACTTTTTACATTAAAAAACACCTATGCTTGTTTTCGTCAATGTATAATCCATACGTTTTAGCACTCTTACACAAACAATTCTTGACTAAAACAGTTGAAACTTTGCAAATATGTTGTTTAATGTATTGGCTACGAGACGCTTTTTTTATTTTTGCTTAAAATTGTTTAGATAAAATTCTACAGTCTTCTGAACTTTTAACATTAAAAAACACCTATGCTTGCTTTCGTCAATGTATAATCCATACGTTTTAGCACTCTTACACAAACAATTCTTGACTAAAACAGTTAAAACTTTGCAAATATGTTGTTTAATGTATTGGCTACGACACGCTTTTTTTATTTTTGCTTAAAATTGTTTAGAAAAAATTTTACAGTCTTCTGAACTTATTACATTAAAAAACACCTATGCTTGCTTTCGTCAATGTATAATCCATACGTTTTAGCACTCTTACACAAACAATTCTAGACTAAAACAGTTAAAACTTTGCAAAAATGTTGTTTAATGTATTGGCTACGACACACTTTTTTTATTTTTGCTTAAAATTGTTGAGAAAAAATTTTACAGTCTTCTGAACTTTTTACTAGTCAATGTATAATCCATACGTTTTAGCACTCTTACACAAACAATTCTTGACTAAAACAGTTAAAACTTTGCAAATATGTTGTTTAATGTATTGGCTACGACACGCTTTTTTTATTTTTGCTTAAAATTGTTTAGAAAAAAATTTACAGTCTTCTGAACTTTTTACATTAAAAAACACCTATGCTTGCTTTCGTCAATGTATAATCCATACGTTTTAGCACTCTTACACAAACAATTCTTGACTAAAACAGTTAAAACTTTGCAAATATGTTGTTTAATGTATTGGCTACGACACGCTATTTTTATTTTTGCTTAAAATTGTTTAGAAAAAATTTTACAGTCTTCTGAACTTTTTACTAGTCAATGTATAATCCATACGTTTTAGCACTCTTACACAAACAATTCTTGACTAAAACAGTTAAAACTTTGCAAATATGTTGTTTAATGTATTGGCTACGACACGCTTTTTTTTATTTTTGCTTAAAATTGTTTAGAAAAAATTTTACGGTCTTCTGAACTTTTTACTAGTCAATGTATAATCCATACGTTTTAGCACTCTTACACAAACAATTCTTGACTAAAACAGTTAAAACTTTGCAAATATGTTGTTTAATGTATTGGCTACGACACGCTTTTTTTATTTTTGCTTAAAATTGTTTAGAAAAAATTTTACGGTCTTCTGAACTTTTTACATTAAAAAACACCTATGCTTGCTTTCGTCAATGTATAATCCATACGTTTTAGCACTCTTAAACAAACAATTCTTGACTAAAACAGTAAAAACTTTGCAAATATGTTGTTTAATGTATTGGCTACGACACGCTTTTTTTATTTTTGCTTAAAATTGTTTAGAAAAAATTTTACAGTCTTCTGAACTTTTTACTAGTCAATGTATAATCCATACATTTTAGCACTCTTACACAAACAATTCTTGACTAAAACAGTTAAAACTTTGCAAATATGTTGTTTAATGTATTGGCTACGACACGCTTTTTTTATTTTTGCTTAAAATTGTTTAGAAAAAATTTTACGGTCTTCTGAACTTATTACATTAAAAAACACCTATGCCTGCTTTCGTCAATGTATAATCCATACGTTTTAGCACTCTTACACAAACAATTCTTGACTAAAACAGTTAAAACTTTGCAAAAATGTTGTTTAATGTATTGGCTACGACACGCTTTTTTTATTTTTGCTTAAAATTGTTGAGAAAAAATTTTACAGTCTTCTGAACTTTTTACTAGTCAATGTATAATCCATACGTTTTAGCACTCTTACACAAACAATTCTTGACTAAAACAGTTAAAATTTTGCAAATATGTTGTTTAATGTATTGGCTACGACACGCTTTTTTTATTTTTGCTTAAAATTGTTTAGAAAAAATTTTACAGTCTTCTGAACTTTTTACATTAAAAAACACCTATGCTTGCTTTCGTCAATGTATAATCCATACGTTTTAGCACTCTTACACAAACAATTCTTGACTAAAACAGTTAAAACTTTGCAAATATGTTGTTTAATGTATTGGCTACGACACGCTTTTTTTATTTTTGCTTAAAATTGTTTAGAAAAAATTTTACAGTCTTCTGAACTTTTTACTAGTCAATGTATAATCCATACGTTTTAGCACTCTTACACAAACAATTCTTGACTAAAACAGTTAAAACTTTGCAAATATGTTGTTTAATGTATTAGCTACGACACGCTTTTTTTTATTTTTGCTTAAAATTGTTTAGAAAAAATTTTACAGTCTTCTGAACTTTTTACATTAAAAAACACCCATGCTTGCTTTCGTCAATGTATAATCCATACGTTTTAGCACTCTTACACAAACAATTCTTGACTAAAACAGTTAAAACTTTGCAAATATGTTGTTTAATGTATTGGCTACGACACGCTTTTTTTATTTTTGCTTAAAATTGTTTAGAAAAAATTTTACGGTCTTCTGAACTTTTTACATTAAAAAACACCTATGCTTGCTTTCGTCAATGTATAATCCATACGTTTTAGCACTCTTACACAAACAATTCTTGACTAAAACAGTTAAAACTTTGCAAACATGTTGTTTAATGTATTGGCTACGACACGCTTTTTTTATTTTTGCTTAAAATTGTTGAGAAAAAATTTTACAGTCTTCTGAACTTTTTACTAGTCAATGTATAATCCATACGTTTTAGCACTCTTACACAAACAATTCCTGACTAAAACAGTTAAAACTTTGCAAATATGTTGTTTAATGTATTGGCTACGACACGCTTTTTTTATTTTTGCTTAAAATTGTTTAGAAAAAATTTTACGGTCTTCTGAACTTTTTACATTAAAAAACACCTATGCTTGCTTTCGTCAATGTATAATCCATACGTTTTAGCACTCTTACACAAACAATTCTTGACTAAAACAGTTAAAACTTTGCAAATATGTTGTTTAATGTATTGGCTACGAGACGCTTTTTTTATTTTTGCTTAAAATTGTTTAGAAAAAATTTTACAGTCTTCTGAACTTTTTACATTAAAAAACACCTATGCTTGCTTTCGTCAATGTATAATCCATACGTTTTAGCACTCTTACACAAACAATTCTTGACTAAAACAGTTAAAACTTTGCAAATATGTTGTTTAATGTATTGGCTACGACACGCTTTTTTTATTTTTGCTTAAAATTGTTTAGAAAAAATTTTACGGTCTTCTGAACTTTTTACAATAAAAAACACCTATGCTTGCTTTCGTCAATGTATAATCCATACGTTTTAGCACTCTTACACAAACATTTCTTGACTAAAACAGTTAAAACTTTGCAAATATGTTGTTTAATGTATTGGCTACAACACGCTTTTTTTATTTTTGCTTAAAATTGTTTACAAAAAATTTTACAGTATTCTGAACTTTTTACTAGTCAATGTATAATCCATACGTTTTAGCACTCTTACACAAACAATTCTTGACTAAAACAGTTAAAACTTTGCAAATATGTTGTTTAATGTATTGGCTACGACACGCTTTTTTAATTTTTGCTTAAAATTGTTTAGAAAAAATTTTACAGTCTTATGAACTTTTTACTAGTCAATGTATAATCCATACGTTTTAGCACTCTTACACAAACAATTCTTGACTAAAACAGTTAAAACTTTGCAAATATGTTGTTTAATGTATTGGCTACGACACGCTTTTTTTATTTTTGCTTAAAATTGTTTAGAAAAAATTATACGGTCTTCTGAACTTTTTACATTAAAAAACACCTATGCTTGCTTTCGTCAATGTATAATCCATACGTTTTAGCACTCTTACACAAACAATTCTTGACTAAAACAGTTAAAACTTTGCAAAAATGTTGTTTAATGTATTGGCTACGACACGCTTTTTTTATTTTTGCTTAAAATTGTTGAGAAAAAATTTTACAGTCTTCTGAACTTTTTACTAGTCAATGTATAATCCATACGTTTTAGCACTCTTACACAAACAATTCTTGAGTAAAAGAGTTAAAACTTTGCAAATATGTTGTTTAATGTATTGGCTACGACACGCTTTTTTATTTTTGCTTAAAATTATTTAGAAAAAATTTTACAGTCTTCTGAACTTTTTACTAGTCAATGTATAATCAATACGTTTTAGTACTCTTACACAAACAATTCTTGACTAAAACAGTTAAAACTTTGCAAATATGTTGTTTAATGTATTAGCTACGACACGCTTTTTTTATTTTTGCTTAAAATTGTTTAGAAAAAATTTTACAGTCTTCTGAACTTTTATATAAAAAACACCTATGCTTGTTTTCGTCAATGTATAATCCATACGTTTTAGCACTCTTACACAAACAATTCTTGACTAAAACAGTTGAAACTTTGCAAATATGTTGTTTAATGTATTGGCTACGACACGCTTTTTTTATTTTTGCTTAAAATTGTTTAGAAAAAAATTTACGGTCTTCTGAACTTTTTACATTAAAAAACACCTATGCTTGCTTTCGTCAATGTATAATCAATACGTTTTAGCACTCTTACACAAACAATTCTTGACTAAAACAGTTAAAACTTTGCAAATATGTTGTTTAATGTATTGGCTACGAGACTCTTTTTTTATTTTTGCTTAAAAATGTTTAGAAAAAATTTTACGGTCTTCTGAACTTTTTACATTAAAAAACACCTATGCTTGCTTTCGTCAATGTATAATCCATACGTTTTAGCACTCTTACACAAACAATTTTTGACTAAAACAGTTAAAACTTTGCAAATATGTTGTTTAATGTATTGGCTACGACACGTTTTTTTTATTTTTGCTTAAAATTGTTTAGAAAAAATTTTACAGTCTTCTGAACTTTTTACATTAAAAAACACCTATGCTTGCTTTCGTCACTGATAATCCATACGTTTTAGCACTCTTACACAAACAATTCTTGACTAAAACAGTTAAAACTTTGCAAATATGTTGTTTAATGTATTGGCTACGACACGCTTTTTTTATTTTTGCTTAAAATTGTTACAAAAAATTTTACAGTCTTCTGAACTTTTTACTAGTCAATGTATAATCCATAATTTTTAGCACTCTTACACAAACAATTCTTGACTAAAACAGTTAAAACTTTGCAAATATATTGTTTAATGTATTGGCTACGACACGCTTTTTTTATTTTTGCTTAAAATTGTTTAGAAAAAATTTTACAGTCTTCTGAACTTTTTACATTAAAAAAAACCTATGCTTGCTTTCGTCAATGTATAATCCATACGTTTTAGCACTCTTACACAAACAATTCTTGACTAAAACAGTTAAAACTTTGCAAATATGTTGTTTAATGTATTGGCTACGACACGCTTTTTTTATTTTTGCTTAAAATTGTTTAGAAAAAATTTTACAGTCTTCTGAACTTTTTACTAGTCAATGTATAATCCATACGTTTTAGCACTCTTACACAAACAATTCTTGACTAAAACAGTTAAAACTTTGCAAATATGTTGTTTAATGTATTGGCTACGACACGCTTTTTTTATTTTTGCTTAAAATTGTTTAGAAAAAATTTTACAGTCTTCTGAACTTTTTACATTAAAAAACACCTATGCTTGCTTTCGTCAATGTATAATCCATACGTTTTAGCACTCTTACACAAACAATTCTTGACTAAAACAGTTAAAACTTTGCAAATATGTTGTTTAATGTATTGGCTACGACACGCTATTTTTATTTTTGCTTTAAATTGTTTAGAAAAAATTTTACGGTCTTCTGAACTTTTTACATTAAAAAACACCTATGCTTGCTTTCGTCAATGTATAATCCATACGTTTTAGCACTCTTACACAAACAATTCTTGACTAAAACAGTTAAAACTTTGCAAATATGTTGTTTAATGTATTGGCTACGACACGCTTTTTTTATTTTTGCTTAAAATTGTTTAGAAAAAATTTTACAGTCTTCTGAACTTTTTACTAGTCAATGTATAATCCATACGTTTTAGCACTCTTACACAAACAATTCTTGACTAAAACAGTTAAAACTTTGCAAATATGTTGTTTAATGTATTGGCTACGACACGCTTTTTTTATTTTTGCTTAAAATTGTTGAGAAAAAATTTTACAGTCTTCTGAACTTTTTACTAGTCAATGTATAATCCATACGTTTTAGCACTCTTACACAAACAATTCTTGACTAAAAGAGTTAAAACTTTGCAAATATGTTGTTTAATGTATTGGCTACGACACGCTTTTTTTATTTTTGCTTAAAATTGTTTAGAAAAAATTTTACAGTCTTCTGAACTTTTTACTAGTCAATGTATAATCAATACGTTTTAGCACTCTTACACAAACAATTCTTGACTAAAACAGTTAAAACTTTGCAAATATGTTGTTTAATGTATTAGCTACGACACGCTTTTTTTATTTTTGCTTAAAATTGTTTAGAAAAAATTTTACAGTCTTCTGAACTTTTTACATTAAAAAACACCTATGCTTGTTTTCGTTAATGTATAATCCATACGTTTTAGCACTCTTACACAAACAATTCTTGACTAAAACAGTTGAAACTTTGCAAATATGTTGTTTAATGTATTGGCTACGACACACTTTTTTTATTTTTGCTTAAAATTGTTTAGAAAAAAATTTACGGTCTTCTGAACTTTTTACATTAAAAAACACCTATGCTTGCTTTCGTCAATGTATAATCAATACGTTTTAGCACTCTTACACAAACAATTCTTGACTAAAACAGTTAAAACTTTGCAAATATGTTGTTTAATGTATTGGCTACGAGACTCTTTTTTTATTTTTGCTTAAAAATGTTTAGAAAAAATTTTACGGTTTTCTGAACTTTTTACATTAAAAAACACCTATGCTTGCTTTCGTCAATGTATAATCCATACGTTTTAGCACTCTTACACAAACAATTCTTGACTAAAACAGTTAAAACTTTGCAAATATGTTGTTTAATGTATTGGCTACGACACGCTTTTTTTATTTTTGCTTAAAATTGTTTAGAAAAAATTTTACAGTCTTCTGAACTTTTTACATTAAAAAACAACTATGCTTGCTTTCGTCAATGTATAATCCATACGTTTTAGCACTCTTACACAAACAATTCTTGACTAAAACAGTTAAAACTTTGCAAATATGTTGTTTAATGTATTGGCTACGACACGCTTTTTTTATTTTTGCTTAAAATTGTTACAAAAAATTTTACAGTCTTCTGAACTTTTTACTAGTCAATGTATAATTCATACGTTTTAGCACTCTTACACAAACAATTCTTGACTAAAACAGTTAAAACTTTGCAAATATATTGTTTAATGTATTGGCTACGACACGCTTTTTTTATTTTTGCTTAAAATTGTTTAGAAAAAATTTTA
The DNA here is from genome assembly GCF_965202585.1 of Thalia democratica. Taxonomy (NCBI): domain Eukaryota; kingdom Metazoa; phylum Chordata; class Thaliacea; order Salpida; family Salpidae; genus Thalia; species Thalia democratica. The sequence goes on from NC_139172.1 coordinate 56,691,961, forward strand.
CAGTCTTCTGAACTTTTTACATTAAAAAACACCTATGCTTGCTTTCGTCAATGTATAATCTATACGTTTTAGCACTCTTACACAAACAATTCTTGACTTAAACAGTTAAAACTTTGCAAATATGTTGTTTAATGTATTGGCTACGACACGCTTTTTTTATTTTTGCTTAAAATTGTTTAGAAAAAATTTTACAGTCTTCTGAACTTTTTACATTAAAAAACACCTATGCTTGCTTTCGTCAATGTATAATCCATACGTTTTAGCACTCTTACACAAACAATTCTTGACTAAAACAGTTAAAACTTTGCAAATATGTTGTTTAATGTATTGGCTACGACACGCTTTTTTTATTTTTGCTTAAAATAGTTTAGAAAAAATTTTACGGTCTTCTGAACTTTTTACATTAAAAAACACCTATGCTTGCTTTCGTCAATGTATAATCCATACGTTTTAGCACTCTTACACAAACAATTCTTGACTAAAACAGTTAAAACTTTGCAAAAATGTTGTTTAATGTATTGGCTACGACACGCTTTTTTTATTTTTGCTTAAAAATGTTTAGAAAAAATTTTACGGTCTTCTGAACTTTTTACATTAAAAAACACCTATACTTGCTTTCGTCAATGTATAATCCATACGTTTTAGCACTCTTACACAAACAATTCTTGACTAAAACAGTTAAAACTTTGCAAATATGTTGTTTAATGTATTGGCTACGACACGCTTTTTTTATTTTTGCTTAAAATTGTTTAGAAAAAATTTTACAGTCTTCTGAACTTTTTACATTAAAAAACACCTATGCTTGCTTTCGTCAATGTATAATCCATACGTTTTAGCACTCTTACACAAACAATTCTTGACTAAAACAGTTAAAACTTTGCAAATATGTTGTTTAATGTATTGGCTACGACACGCTTTTTTTATTTTTGCTTAAAATTGTTTACAAAAAATTTTACAGTCTTCTGAACTTTTTACTAGTCAATGTATAATCCATAGGTTTTAGCACTCTTACACAAACAATTCTTGACTAAAACAGTAAAAACTTTGCAAATATGTTGTTTAATGTATTGGCTACGACACGCTTTTTTTATTTTTGCTTAAAATTGTTTAGAAAAAATTTTACAGTCTTCTGAACTTTTTACATTAAAAAACACCTATGCTTGCTTTCGTCAATGTATAATCCATACGTTTTAGCACTCTTACACAAACAATTCTTGACTAAAACAATTAAAACTTTGCAAATATGTTGTTCAATGTATTGGCTACGACACGCTTTTTTTATTTTTGCTTAAAATTGTTTACAAAAAATTTTACAGTCTTCTGAACTTTTTACTAGTCAATGTATAATCCATACGTTTTAGCACTCTTACACAAACAATTCTTGACTAAAACAGTAAAAACTTTGCAAATACGTGTTTAATGTATTGGCTACGACACGCTTTTTTTATTTTTGCTTAAAATTGTTTAGAAAAAATTTTACGGTCTTCTGAACTTTTTACAATAAAAAACACCTATGCTTGCTTTCGTCAATGTATAATCCATACGTTTTACCACTCTTACACAAACATTTCTTGACTAAAACAGTTAAAACTTTGCAAATATGTTGTTTAATGTATTGGCTACGACACGCTTTTTTTATTTTTGCTTAAAAATGTTTAGAAAAAATTTTACGGTCTTCTGAACTTTTTACATTAAAAAACACCTATGCTTGCTTTCGTCAATGTATAATCCATACGTTTTAGCACTCTTACACAAACAATTCTTGACTAAAACAGTTAAAACTTTGCAAATATGTTGTTTAATGTATTGGCTACGACACGCTTTTTTTATTTTTGCTTAAAATTGTTTAGAAAAAATTTTACAGTCTTCTGAACTTTTTACATTAAAAAACACCTATGCTTGCTTTCGTCAATGTATAATCCATACGTTTTAGCACTCTTACACAAACAATTCTTGACTAAAACAGTTAAAACTTTGCAAATATGTTGTTTAATGGTTTGGCTACGACACGCTTTTTTTATTTTTGCTTAAAATTGTTTACAAAAAATTTTACAGTCTTCTGAACTTTTTACTAGTCAATGTATAATCCATAGGTTTTAGCACTCTTACACAAACAATTCTTGACTAAAACAGTAAAAACTTTGCAAATATGTTGTTTAATGTATTGGCTACGACACGCTTTTTTTATTTTTGCTTAAAATTGTTTAGAAAAAATTTTACAGTCTTCTGAACTTTTTACATTAAAAAACACCTATGCTTGCTTTCGTCAATGTATAATCCATACGTTTTAGCACTCTTACACAAACAATTCTTGACTAAAACAATTAAAACTTTGCAAATATGTTGTTCAATGTATTGGCTACGACACGCTTTTTTTATTTTTGCTTAAAATTGTTTACAAAAAATTTTACAGTCTTCTGAACTTTTTACTAGTCAATGTATAATCCATACGTTTTAGCACTCTTACACAAACAATTCTTGACTAAAACAGTAAAAACTTTGCAAATATGTTGTTTAATGTATTGGCTACGACACGCTTTTTTTATTTTTGCTTAAAATTGTTTAGAAAAAATTTTACGGTCTTCTGAACTTTTTACAATAAAAAACACCTATGCTTGCTTTCGTCAATGTATAATCCATACGTTTTAGCACTCTTACACAAACATTTCTTGACTAAAACAGTTAAAACTTTGCAAATATGTTGTTTAATGTATTGGCTACGACACGCTTTTTTTATTTTTGCTTAAAATTGTTTAGAAAAAATTTTACAGTCTTCTGAACTTTTTACTAGTCAATGTATAATCCATACGTTTTGGCACTCTTACACAAACAATTCTTGACTAAAACAGTTACTACTTTGCAAATATGTTGTTTAATGTATTGGCTACGAGACGCTTTTTTTATTTTTGCTTAAAATTGTTTAGATAAAATTTTACAGTCTTCTGAACTTTTAACATTAAAAAACACCTATGCTTGCTTTCGTCAATGTATAATCCATACGTTTTAGCACTCTTACACAAACAATTCTTGACTAAAACAGTTAAAACTTTGCAAATATGTTGTTTAATGTATTGGCTACGACACGCTTTTTTTATTTTTGCTTAAAATTGTTTAGAAAAAATTTTAGAGTCTTCTGAACTTTTTACTAGTCAATGTATAATCCATACGTTTTGGCACTCTTACACAAACAATTCTTGACTAAAACAGTTAAAACTTTGCAAATATGTTGTTTAATGTATTGGCTACGACACGCTTTTTTTATTTTTGCTTAAAATTGTTTAGAAAAAATTTTACAGTCTTCTGAACTTTTTACTAGTCAATGTATAATCCATACGTTTTAGCACTCTTACACAAACAATTCTTGACTAAAACAGTTAAAACTTTGCAAATATGTTGTTTAATGTATTGGCTACGACACGCTTTTTTTATTTTTGCTTAAAATTGTTTAGAAAAAATTTTACGGTCTTCTGAACTTTTTACATTAAAAAACACCTATGCTTGCTTTCGTCAATGTATAATCCATACGTTTTAGCACTCTTACACAAACAATTCTTGACTAAAACAGTTAAAACTTTGCAAATATGTTGTTTAATGTATTGGCTACGACACGCTTTTTTTATTTTTGCTTAAAATTGTTTAGAAAAAATTTTACAGTCTTCTGAACTTTTTACTAGTCAATGTATAATCCATACATTTTAGCACTCTTACACAAACAATTCTTGACTAAAACAGTTAAAACTTTGCAAATATGTTGATTAATGTATTGACTACGACACGCTTTTTTTATTTTTGCTTAAAATTGTTTAGAAAAAATTTTACGGTCTTCTGAACTTTTTACATTAAAAAACACCTATGCTTGCTTTCGTCAATGTATAATCCATACGTTTTAGCACTCTTACACAAACAATTCTTGACTAAAACAGTTAAAACTTTGCAAAAATGTTGTTTAATGTATTGGCTACGACACGCTTTTTTTATTTTTGCTTAAAATTGTTGAGAAAACATTTTACAGTCTTCTGAACTTTTTACTAGTCAATGTATAATCCATACGTTTTAGCACTCTTACACAAACAATTCTTGACTAAAACAGTTAAAACTTTGCAAATATGTTGTTTAATGTATTGGGTACGACACGCTTTTTTTATTTTTGCTTAAAATTGTTTAGAAAAAATTTTACAGTCTTCTGAACTTTTTACTAGTCAATGTATAATCCATACGTTTTAGCACTCTTACACAAACAATTCTTGACTAAAACAGTTAAAACTTTGCAAATATGTTGATTAATGTATTAGCTACAACACGCTTTTTTTATTTTTGCTTAAAATTGTTTAGAAAAAATTTTACAGTCTTCTGAACTTTTTACATTAAAAAACACCTATGCTTGCTTTCGTCAATGTATAATCCATACGTTTTAGCACTCTTACACAAACAATTCTTGACTAAAACAGTTAAAACTTTGCAAACATGTTGTTTAATGTATTGGCTACGACACGCTTTTTTTATTTTTGCTTAAAATTGTTTAGAAAAAATTTTACAGTCTTCTGAACTTTTTACATTAAAAAACACCTATGCTTGCTTTCGTCAATGTATACTCCATACGTTTTAGCACTCTTACACAAACAATTCTTGACTAAAACAGTTAAAACTTTGCAAATATGTTGTTTAATGTATTGGTTACGACACGCTTTTTTTATTTTTGCTTAAAATTGTTTAGAAAAAATTTTACGTTCTTCTGAACTTTTTACTAGTCAATGTATAATCCATACGTTTTAGCACTCTTACACAAACAATTCTTGACTAAAACAGTTAAAACTTTGCAAAAATGTTGTTTAATGTATTGGCTACGACACGCTTTTTTTATTTTTGCTTAAAAATGTTTAGAAAAAATTTTACGGTCTTCTGAACTTTTTACATTAATTAACACCTATGCTTGCTTTCGTCAATGTATAATCCATACGTTTTAGCACTCTTACACAAACAATTCTTGACTAAAACAGTTAAAATTTTGCAAATATGTTGTTTAATGTATTGGCTACGACACACTTTTTTTATTTTTGCTTAAAATTGTTTAGAAAAAATTTTACAGTCTTCTGAACTTTTTACATTAAAAAACACCTATGCTTGCTTTCGTCAATGTATAATCCATACGTTTTAGCACTCTTACACAAACAATTCTTGACTAAAACAGTTAAAACTTAGCAAATATGTTGTTTAATGTATTGGCTACGACACGCTTTTTTTATTTTTGCTTAAAATTGTTTAGAAAAAATTTTACGTTCTTCTGAACTTTTTACTAGTCAATGTATAATCCATACGTTTTAGCACTCTTACACAAACAATTCTTGACTAAAACAGTTAAAACTTTGCAAAAATGTTGTTTAATGTATTGGCTACGACACGCTTTTTTTATTTTTGCTTAAAAATGTTTAGAAAAAATTTTACGGTCTTCTGAACTTTTTACATTAATTAACACCTATGCTTGCTTTCGTCAATGTATAATCCATACGTTTTAGCACTCTTACACAAACATTTCTTGACTAAAACAGTTAAAATTTTGCAAATATGTTGTTTAATGTATTGGCTACGACACACTTTTTTTATTTTTGCTTAAAATTGTTTAGAAAAAATTTTACAGTCTTCTGAACTTTTTACATTAAAAAACACCTATGCTTGCTTTCGTCAATGTATAATCCATACGTTTTAGCACTCTTACACAAACAAATCTTGACTAAAACAGTTAAAATTTTGCAAATATGTTGTTTAATGTATTGGCTACGACACACTTTTTTTATTTTTGCTTAAAATTATTTAGAAAAAATTTTACAGTCTTCTGAACTTTTTACATTAAAAAACACCTATGCTTGCTTTCGTCAATGTATAATCCATACGTTTTAGCACTCTTACACAAACAATTCTTGACTAAAACAGTTAAAACTTTGCAAATATGTTGTTTAATGTATTGGCTACGACACGCTTTTTTTATTTTTGCTTAAAATTGTTTAGAAAAAATTTTACGTTCTTCTGAACTTTTTACTAGTCAATGTATAATCCATACGTTTTAGCACTCTTACACAAACAATTCTTGACTAAAACAGTTAAAACTTTGCAAATATGTTGTTTAATGTATTGGCTACGACACGCTTTTTTTATTTTTGCTTAAAATTGTTTAGAAAAAATTTTACAGTCTTCTGAACTTTTTACATTAAAAAACACCTATGCTTGCTTTCGTCAATGTATATACCATACGTTTTAGCTTTCTTACACAAACAATTCTTGACTAAAACAGTTAAAACTTTGCAAATATGTTGTTTTATGTATTGGCTACGACACGCTTCTTTTATTTTTGCTTAAAATTGTTTACAAAAAAATTTACAGTCTTCTGAACTTTTTACTAGTCAATGTATAATCCATACGTTTTAGCACTCTTACACAAACAATTCTTGACTAAAACAGTTAAAACTTTGCAAATATGTTGTTTAATGTATTGGCAACGACACGCTTTTTATATTTTTGCTTAAAATTGTTTAGAAAAAATTTTACAGTCTTCTGAACTTTTTACATTAAAAAACACCTATGCTTGCTTTCGTCAATGTATAATCCATACGTTTTAGCACTCTTACACAAACAATTCTAGACTAAATCAGTTAAAACTTTGCAAATATGTTGTTTAATGTATTGGCTACGACATGGTTTTTTTATTTTTGCTTATAATTGTTTAGAAAAAATTTTACGGTCTTCTGAACTTTTTACATTAAAAAACACCTATGCTTGCTTTCGTCAATGTATACTCCATACGTTTTAGCACTCTTACACAAACAATTCTTGACTAAAACAGTTAAAACTTTGCAAATATGTTGTTTAATGTATTGGCTACGACACGCTTTTTTTATTTTTGCTTAAAATTGTTTAGAAAAAATTTTACGTTCTTCTGAACTTTTTACTAGTCAATGTATAATCCATACGTTTTAGCACTCTTACACAAACAATTCTTGACTAAAACAGTTAAAACTTTGCAAAAATGTTGTTTAATGTATTGGCTACGACACGCTTTTTTTATTTTTGCTTAAAAATTTTTAGAAAAAATTTTACGGTCTTCTGAACTTTTTACATTAATTAACACCTATGCTTGCTTTCGTCAATGTATAATCCATACGTTTTAGCACTCTTACACAAACAATTCTTGACTAAAACAGTTAAATTTTTGCAAATATGTTGTTTAATGTATTGGCTACGACACACTTTTTTTATTTTTGCTTAAAATTGTTTAGAAAAAATTTTACAGTCTTCTGAACTTTTTACATTAAAAAACACCTATGCTTGCTTTCGTCAATGTATAATCCATACGTTTTAGCACTCTTACACAAACAATTCTTGACTAAAACAGTTAAAACTTAGCAAATATGTTGTTTAATGTATTGGCTACGACACGCTTTTTTTATTTTTGCTTAAAATTGTTTAGAAAAAATTTTACGTTCTTCTGAACTTTTTACTAGTCAATGTATAATCCATACGTTTTAGCACTCTTACACAAACAATTCTTGACTAAAACAGTTAAAACTTTGCAAAAATGTTGTTTAATGTATTGGCTACGACACGCTTTTTTTATTTTTGCTTAAAAATGTTTAGAAAAAATTTTACGGTCTTCTGAACTTTTTACATTAATTAACACCTATGCTTGCTTTCGTCAATGTATAATCCATACGTTTTAGCACTCTTACACAAACAATTCTTGACTAAAACAGTTAAAATTTTGCAAATATGTTGTTTAATGTATTGGCTACGACACACTTTTTTTATTTTTGCTTAAAATTGTTTAGAAAAAATTTTACAGTCTTCTGAACTTTTTACATTAAAAAACACCTATGCTTGCTTTCGTCAATGTATAATCCATACGTTTTAGCACTCTTACACAAACAATTCTTGACTAAAACAGTTAAAACTTAGCAAATATGTTGTTTAATGTATTGGCTACGACACGCTTTTTTTATTTTTGCTTAAAATTGTTTAGAAAAAATTTTACAGTCTTCTGAACTTTTTACATTAAAAAACACCTATGCTTGCTTTCGTCAATGTATAATCCATACGTTTTAGCACTCTTACACAAACAATTCTTGACTAAAACAGTTAAAACTTTGCAAATATGTTGTTTAATGTATTGGCTACGACACGCTTTTTTTATTTTTGCTTAAAATTGTTTACAAAAAATTTTACAGTCTTCTGAACTTTTTACTAGTCAATGTATAATCCATACGTTTTAGCACTCTTACACAAACAATTCTTGACTAAAACAGTTAAAACTTAGCAAATATGTTGTTTAATGTATTGGCTACGAGATGCTTTTTTTATTTTTGCTTAAAATTGTTTAGAAAAAATTTTACAGTCTTCTGAACTTTTTACATTAAAAAACACCTATGCTTGCTTTCGTCAATGTATAATCCATACGTTTTAGCACTCTTACACAAACAATTCTTGACTAAAACAGTTAAAACTTTGCAAATATGTTGTTTAATGTATTGGCTACGACAAGCTTTTTTTATTTTTGCTTAAAATTGTTTAGAAAAATTTTTACGGTCTTCTGAACTTTTTACAATAAAAAACACCTATGCTTGCTTTCGTCAATGTATAATCCATACGTTTTAGCACTCTTACACAAACAATTCTTGACTAAAACAGTTAAAACTTTGCATATATGTTGTTTAATGTATTGGCTACGACACGCTTTTTTTATTTTTGCTTAAAATTGTTTAGAAAAAATTTTAAAGTCTTCTGAACTTTTTACTAGTCAATGTATAATCCATACGTTTTTGCACTCTTACACAAACAATTCTTGACTAAAACAGTTAAAACTTTGCAAATATGTTGTTTAATGTATTGGCTACGACACGCTTTTTTTATTTTTGCTTAAAATTGTTTAGAAAAAATTTCACGGTCTTATGAATTTTTTCCATTAAAAAACACCTATGCTTGCTTTCGTCAATGTATAATCCATACGTTTTAGCACTCTTACACAAACAATTCTTGACTAAAACAGTTAAAACTTTGCAAATATGTTGTTTAATGTATTGGCTACGACACGCTTTTTTATTTTTGCTTAAAATTGTTTAGAAAAAATTTTACGGTCTTCTGATCTTTTTACATTAAAAAACACCTATGCTTGCTTTCGTCAATGTATAATTCATACGTTTTAGCACTCTTACACAAACAATTCTTGACTAAAACAGTTAAAACTTTGCAAAAATGTTGTTTAATGTATTGGCTACGACACGCTTTTTTTATTTTTGCTTAAAATTGTTGAGAAAAAATTTTAGGGTCTTCTGAACTTTTTACATTAAAAAACACCTATGCTTGCTTTCGTCAATGTATAATCCATACGTTTTAGCACTCTTACACAAACAATTCTTGACTAAAACAGTTAAAACTTTGCAAATATGTTGTTTAATGTATTGGCTACGACACGGTTTTTTTATTTTTGCTTAAAATTGTTTAGAAAAAACTTTACGGTCTTCTGAACTTTTTACATTAAAAAACACCTATGCTTGTTTCGTCAATGTATAATCCATACGTTTTAGCACTCTTACACAAACAATTCTTGACCTAAACAGTTAAAACTTTGCAAACATGTTGTTTAATGTATTGGCTACGACACGCTTTTTTTATTTTTGCTTAAAAACGTTTAGAAAAAATTTTACGGTCTTCTGAACTTTTTACCTTAAAAAACACCTATGCTTGCTTTCGTCAATGTATAATCCATACGTTTTAGCACTCTTACACAAACAATTCTTGACTAAAACAGTTAAAACTTTGCAAATATGTTGTTTAATGTATTGGCTACGACACGCTTTTTTTATTTTTGCTTAAAATTGTTTAGAAAAAATTTTACAGTCTTCTGAACTTTTTACATTAAAAAACACCTATGCTTGCTTTCGTCAATGTATAATCCATACGTTTTAGCACTCTTACACAAACAATTCTTGACTAAAACAGTTAAAACTTAGCAAATATGTTGTTTAATGTATTGGCTACGACACGCTTTTTTTATTTTTGCTTAAAATTGTTTAGAAAAAATTTTACAGTCTTCTGAACTTTTTACATTAAAAAACACCTATGCTTGCTTACGTCAATGTATAATCCATACGTTTTAGCACTCTTACACAAACAATTCTTGACTAAAACAGTTAAAACTTTGCAAATATGTTGTTTAATGTATTGGCTACGACACGCTTTTTTTATTTTTGCTTAAAATTGTTTACAAAAAATTTTACAGTCTTCTGAACTTTTTACTAGTCAATGTATAATCCATACGTTTAAGCACTCTTACACAAACAATTCTTGACTAAAACAGTTAAAACTTTGCAAATATGTTGTTTAATGTATTGGCTACGAGACGCTTTTTTTAATTTTGCTTAAAATTGTTTAGAAAAAATTTTACAGTCTTCTGAACTTTTTACATTAAAAAACACCTATGCTTGCTTTCGTCAATGTATAATCCATACGTTTTAGCACTCTTACACAAACAATTCTTGACTAAAACAGTTAAAACTTTGCAAATATGTTGTTTAATGTATTGGCTACGACACGCTTTTTTATTTTTGCTTAAAATTGTTTAGAAAAAATTTTACGGTCTTCTGAACTTTTTACAATAAAAAACACCTATGCTTGCTTTCGTCAATGTATAATCCATACGTTTTAGCACTCTTACACAAACATTTCTTGACTAAAACAGTTAAAACTTTGCAAATATGTTGTTTAATGTATTGGCTACGACACGCTTTTTTTATTTTTGCTTAAAATTGTTTAGAAAAAATTTTACAGTCTTCTGAACTTTTTACTAGTCAATGTATAATCCATACGTTTTGGCACTCTTACACAAACAATTCTTGACTAAAACACTTAAAACTTTGCAAATATGTTATTTAATGTATTGGCTACGACACGCTTTTTTTATTTTTGCTTAAAAATGTTTAGAAAAAATTTTACAGTCTTCTGAACTTTTTACTAGTCAATGTATAATCCATACGTTTTGGCACTCTTACACAAACAATTCTTGACTAAAACAGTTAAAACTTTGCAAATATGTTGTTTAATGTATTGGCTACGACACGCTTTTTTATTTTTGCTTAAAATTGTTTAGAAAAAATTTTACAGTCTTCTGAACTTTTTACTAGTCAATGTATAATCCATACGTTTTAGCACTCTTACACAAACAATTCTTGACTAAAACAGTTAAAACTTTGCAAATATGTTGTTTAATGTATTGGCTACGACACGCTTTTTTTATTTTTGCTTAAAATTGTTTAGAAAAAATTTTACACTCTTCTGAACTTTTTACTAGTCAATGTATAATCCATACGTTTTATCACTCTTACACAAACAATTCTTTACTAAAACAGTTAAAACTTTGCAAATATGTTGTTTAATGTAATGGCTACGACACGCTTTTTTTATTTTTGCTTAAAATTGTTTAGAAAAAAATTTACGGTCTTCTGAACTTTTTACATTAAAAAACACCTATGCTTGCTTTCGTCAATGTATAATCCATACGTTTTAGCACTCTTACACAAACAATTCTTGACTAAAACAGTTAAAACTTTGCAAATATGTTGTTTAATGTATTGGCTACGACACGCTTTTTTTATTTTTGCTTAAAAATGTTTAGAAAAAATTTTACGGTCTTCTGAACTTTTTACATTAATAAACACCTATGCTTGCTTTCGTCAATGTATAATCCATACGTTTTAGCACTCTTACACAAACAATTCTTGACTAAAACAGTTAAAACTTTGCAAATATGTTGTTTAATGTATTGGCTACGACACACATTTTTAATTTTTGCTTAAAATTGTTTAGAAAAAATTTTACAGTCTTCTGAACTTTTTACATTAAAAAACACCTATGCTTGCTTTCGTCAATGTATAATCCATACGTTTTAGCACTCTTACATAAACAATTCTTGACTAAAACAGTTAAAACTTAGCAAATATGTTGTTTAATTTATTGGCTACGACACGCTTTTTTTATTTTTGCTTAAAATTGTTTAGAAAAAATTTTACAGTCTTCTGAACTTTTTACTAGTCAATGTATAACCCATACGTTTTAGCACTCTTACACAAACAATTCTTGACTAAAACAGTTAAAACTTTGCAAATATGTTGTTTAATGTATTGGCTACGACACGCTTTTTTTATTTTTGCTTAAAATTGTTTAGAAAAAATTTTACGGTCTTCTGAACTTTTTACTAGTCAATGTATAATCCATACGTTTTAGCACTCTTACACAAACAATTCTTGACTAAAACAGTTAAAACTTTGCAAATATGTTGTTTAATGTATTGGCTACGACAAGCTTTTTTTATTTTTGCTTAAAATTGTTTAGAGAAAATTTTACGGTCTTCTGAACTTTTTACATTAAAAAACACCTATGCTTGCTTTCGTCAATGTATAATCCATACGTTTTAGCACTCTTACACAAACAATTCTTGATTAAAACAGTTAAAACTTTGCAAATATGTTGTTAATGTATTGGCTACGACACGCTTTTTTATTTTTGCTTAAAATTGTTTAGAAAACATTTTACGGTCTTCTGAACTTTTTACATTAAAAAACACCTATGCTTGCTTTCGTCAATGTATATACCATACGTTTTAGCACTCTTACACAAACAATTCTTGACTAAAACAGTTAAAACTTTGCAAATATGTTGTTTTATGTATTGGCTACGACACGCTTTTTTTATTTTTGCTTAAAATTGTTTACAAAAAATTTTACAGTCTTCTGAACTTTTTACTAGTCAATGTATAATCCATACGTTTTAGCACTCTTACACAAACAATTCTTGACTAAAACAGTTAAAACTTTGCAAATATGTTGTTTAATGTATTGGCAACGACACGCTTTTTTTATTTTTGCTTAAAATTGTTTAGAAAAAAATTTTACAGTCTTCTGAACTTTTAACATTAAAAAACACCTATGCTTGCTTTCGTCAATGTATAATCCATACGTTTTAGCACTCTTACACAAACAATTCTAGACTAAATCAGTTAAAACTTTGCAAATATGTTGTTTAATGTATTGGCTACGACACGGTTTTTTTATTTTTGCTTATAATTGTTTAGAAAAAATTTTACGGTCTTCTGAACTTTTTACATTAAAAAACACCTATGCTTGCTTTCGTCAATGTATACTCCATACGTTTTAGCACTCTTACACAAACAATTCTTGACTAAAACAGTTAAAACTTTGCAAAAATGTTGTTTAATGTATTGGCTACGACACGCTTTTTTTATTTTTGCTTAAAAATGTTTAGAAAAAATTTTACGGTCTTCTGAACTTTTTACATTAATTAACACCTATGCTTGCTTTCGTCAATGTATAATCCATACGTTTTAGCACTCTTACACAAACAATTCTTGACTAAAACAGTTAAAATTTTGCAAATATGTTGTTTAATGTATTGGCTACGACACACTTTTTTTATTTTTGCTTAAAATTGTTTAGAAAAAATTTTACAGTCTTCTGAACTTTTTACATTAAAAAACACCTATGCTTGCTTTCGTCAATGTATAATCCATACGTTTTAGCACTCTTACACAAACAATTCTTGACTAAAACAGTTAAAACTTAGCAAATATGTTGTTTAATGTATTGGCTACGACACGCTTTTTTTATTTTTGCTTAAAATTGTTTAGAAAAAATTTTACGTTCTTCTGAACTTTTTACTAGTCAATGTATAATCCATACGTTTTAGCACTCTTACACAAACAATTCTTGACTAAAACAGTTAAAACTTTGCAAAAATGTTGTTTAATGTATTGGCTACGACACGCTTTTTTTATTTTTGCTTAAAAATGTTTAGAAAAAATTTTACGGTCTTCTGAACTTTTTACATTAATTAACACCTATGCTTGCTTTCGTCAATGTATAATCCATACGTTTTAGCACTCTTACACAAAGAATTCTTGACTAAAACAGTTAAAATTTTGCAAATATGTTGTTTAATGTATTGGCTACGACACACTTTTTTTATTTTTGCTTAAAATTGTTTAGAAAAAATTTTACAGTCTTCTGAATTTTTTACATTAAAAAACACCTATGCTTGCTTTCGTCAATGTATAATCCATACGTTTTAGCACTCTTACACAAACAATTCTTGACTAAAACAGTTAAAACTTAGCAAATATGTTGTTTAATGTATTGGCTACGACACGCTTTTTTTATTTTTGCTTAAAATTGTTTAGAAAAAATTTTACAGTCTTCTGAACTTTTTACATTAAAAAACACCTATGCTTGCTTTCGTCAATGTATAATCCATACGTTTTAGCACTCTTACACAAACAATTCTTGACTAAAACAGTTAAAACTTTGCAAATATGTTGTTTAATGTATTGGCTACGACACGCTTTTTTTATTTTTGCTTAAAATTGTTTACAAAAAATTTTACAGTCTTCTGAACTTTTTACTAGTCAATGTATAATCCATACGTTTTAGCACTCTTACACAAACAATTCTTGACTAAAACAAATAAAACTTAGCAAATATGTTGTTTAATGTATTGGCTACGAGATGTTTTTTTTATTTTTGCTTAAAATTGTTTAGAAAAAATTTTACAGTCTTCTGAACTTTTTACATTAAAAAACACCTATGCTTGCTTTCGTCAATGTATAATCCATACGTTTTAGCACTCTTACACAAATAATTCTTGACTAAAACAGTTAAAACTTTGCAAATATGTTGTTTAATGTATTGGCTACGACAAGCTTTTTTTATTTTTGCTTAAAATTGTTTAGAAAAAATTTTACGGTCTTCTGAACTTTTTACAATAAAAAACACCTATGCTTGCTTTCGTCAATGTATAATCCATACGTTTTAGCACTCTTACACAAACAATTCTTGACTAAAACAGTTAAAACTTTGCAAATATGTTGTTTAATGTATTGGCTACGACACGCTTTTTTTATTTTTGCTTAAAATTGTTTAGAAAAAATTTTAAAGTCTTCTGAACTTTTTACTAGTCAATGTATAATCCATATGTTTTGGCACTCTTACACAAACAATTCTTGACTAAAACAGTTAAAACTTTGCAAATATGTTGTTTAATGTATTGGCTACGACACGCTTTTTTTATTTTTGCTTAAAATTGTTTAGAAAAAATTTCACGGTCTTATGAACTTTTTACATTAAAAAACACCTATGCTTGCTTTCGTCAATGTATAATCCATACGTTTTAGCACTCTTACACAAACAATTCTTGACTAAAACAGTTAAAACTTTGCAAATATGTTGTTTAATGTATTGGCTACGACACGCTTTTTTATTTTTGCTTAAAATTGTTTAGAAAAAATTTTACGGTCTTCTGATCTTTTTACATTAAAAAACACCTATGCTTGCTTTCGTCAATGTATAATTCATACGTTTTAGCACTCTTACACAAACAATTCTTGACTAAAACAGTTAAAACTTTGCAAAAATGTTGTTTAATGTATTGGCTACGACACGCTTTTTTTATTTTTGCTTAAAATTGTTGAGAAAAAATTTTACGGTCTTCTGAACTTTTTACATTAAAAAACACCTATGCTTGCTTTCGTCAATGTATAATCCATACGTTTTAGCACTCTTACACAAACAATTCTTGACTAAAACAGTTAAAACTTTGCAAATATGTTGTTTAATGTATTGGCTACGACACGGTTTTTTTATTTTTGCTTAAAATTGTTTAGAAAAAACTTTACGGTCTTCTGAACTTTTTACATTAAAAAACACCTATGCTTGTTTCGTCAATGTATAATCCATACGTTTTAGCACTCTTACACAAACAATTCTTGACCTAAACAGTTAAAACTTTGCAAAAATGTTGTTTAATGTATTGGCTACGACACGCTTTTTTTATTTTTGCTTAAAAATGTTTAGAAAAAATTTTACGGTTTCTGAACTTTTTACCTTAAAAAACACCTATGCTTGCTTTCGTCAATGTATAATCCATACGTTTTAGCACTCTTACACAAACAATTCTTGACTAAAACAGTTAAAACTTTGCAAATATGTTGTGTAATGTATTGGCTACGACACGCTTTTTTTATTTTTGCTTAAAATTGTTTAGAAAAAATTTTACAGTCTTCTGAACTTTTTACATTAAAAAACACCTATGCTTGCTTTCGTCAATGTATAATCCATACGTTTTAGCACTCTTACACAAACAATTCTTGACTAAAACAGTTAAAACTTAGCAAATATGTTGTTTAATGTATTGGCTACGACACGCTTTTTTTATTTTTGCTTAAAATTGTTTAGAAAAAATTTTACAGTCTTCTGAACTTTTTACATTAAAAAACACCTATGCTTGCTTACGTCAATGTATAATCCATACGTTTTAGCACTCTTACACAAACAATTCTTGACTAAAACAGTTAAAACTTTGCAAATATGTTGTTTAATGTATTGGCTACGACACGCTTTTTTTATTTTTGCTTAAAATTGTTTACAAAAAATTTTACAGTCTTCTGAACTTTTTACTAGTCAATGTATAATCCATACGTTTAAGCACTCTTACACAAACAATTCTTGACTAAAACAGTTAAAACTTTGCAAATATGTTGTTTAATGTATTGGCTACGAGACGCTTTTTTTATTTTTGCTTTAAATTGTTTAGAAAAAATTTTACAGTCTTCTGAACTTTTTACATTAAAAAACACCTATGCTTGCTTTCGTCAATGTATAATCCATACGTTTTAGCACTCTTACACAAACAATTCTTGACTAAAACAGTTAAAACTTTGCAAATATGTTGTTTAATGTATTGGCTACGACACGCTTTTTTTATTTTTGCTTAAAATTGTTTAGAAAAAATTTTACGGTCTTCTGAACTTTTTACAATAAAAAACACCTATGCTTGCTTTCGTCAATGTATAATCCATACGTTTTAGCACTCTTACACAAACATTTCTTGACTAAAACAGTTAAAAATTTGCAAATATGTTGTTTAATGTATTGGCTACGACACGCTTTTTTTATTTTTGCTTAAAATTGTTTAGAAAAATTTTTACAGTCTTCTGAACTTTTTACTAGTCAATGTATAATCCATACGTTTTGGCACTCTTACACAAACAATTCTTGACTAAAACACTTAAAACTTTGCAAATATGTTGTTTAATGTATTGGCTACGACACGCTATTTTTATTTTTGCTTAAAAATGTTTAGAAAAAATTTTACAGTCTTCTGAACTTTTTACTAGTCAATGTATAATCCATACGTTTTGGCACTCTTACACAAACAATTCTTGACTAAAACAGTTAAAACTTTGCAAATATGTTGTTTAATGTATTGGCTACGACACGCTTTTTTTATTTTTGCTTAAAATTGTTTAGAAAAAATTTTACAGTCTTCTGAACTTTTTACTAGTCAATGTATAATCCATACGTTTTAGCACTCTTACACAAACAATTCTTGACTAAAACAGTTAAAACTTTGCAAATATGTTGTTTAATGTATTGGCTACGACACGCTTTTTTTATTTTTGCTTAAAATTGTTTAGAAAAAATTTTACACTCTTCTGAACTTTTTACTAGTCAATGTATAATCCATACGTTTTAGCACTCTTACACAAACAATTCTTGACTAAAACAGTTAAAACTTTGCAAATATGTTGTTTAATGTAATGGCTACGACACGCTTTTTTTATTTTTGCTTAAAATTGTTTAGAAAAAATTTTACAGTCTTATGAACTTTTTACTAGTCAATGTATAATCCATACGTTTTAGCACTCTTACACAAACAATTCTTGACTAAAACAGTTAAAACTTTGCAAATATGTTGTTTAATGTATTGGCTACGACACGCTTTTTTTATTTTTGCTTAAAATTGTTTAGAAAAAATTATACGGTCTTCTGAACTTTTTACATTAAAAAACACCTATGCTTGCTTTCGTCAATGTATAATCCATACGTTTTAGCACTCTTACACAAACAATTCTTGACTAAAACAGTTAAAACTTTGCAAAAATGTTGTTTAATATATTGGCTACGACACGCTTGTTTTATTTTTGCTTAAAATTGTTGAGAAAAAATTTTACAGTCTTCTGAACTTTTTACTAGTCAATGTATAATCCATACGTTTTAGCACTCTTACACAAACAATTCTTGACTAAAAGAGTTAAAACTTTCCAAATATGTTGTTTAATGTATTGGCTACGACACGCTTTTTTTATTTTTGCTTAAAATTGTTTAGAAAAAATTTTACACTCTTCTGAACTTTTTACTAGTCAATGTATAATCCATACGTTTTAGCACTCTTACACAAACAATTCTTGACTAAAACAGTTAAAACTTTGCAAATATGTTGTTTAATGTATTAGCTACGACACGCTTTTTTTTTTTTTGCTTAAAATTGTTTAGAAAAAATTTTACAGTCTTCTGAACTTTTTACATTAAAAAACACCTATGCTTGTTTTCGTCAATGTATAATCCATACGTTTTAGCACTCTTACACAAACAATTCTTGACTAAAACAGTTAAAACTTTGCAAATATGTTGTTTAATGTATTGGCTACGACACGCTTTTTTTATTTTTGCTTAAAATTGTTTAGAAAAAATTTTACGGTCTTCTGAACTTTTTACATTAAAAAACACCTATGCTTGCTTTCGTCAATGTATAATCAATACGTTTTAGCACTCTTACACAAACAATTCTTGACTAAAACAGTTAAAACTTTGCAAATATGTTGTTTAATGTATTGGCTACGACACGCTTTTTTTATTTTTGCTTAAAAATGTTTAATAAAAATTTTACGGTCTTCTGAACTTTTTACATTAAAAAACACCTATGCTTGCTTTCGTCAATGTATAATCCATACGTTTTAGCACTCTTACACAAACAATTCTTGACTAAAACAGTTAAAACTTTGCAAATATGTTGTTTAATGTATTGGCTACGACACGCTTTTTTTATTTTTGCTTAAAATTGTTTAGAAAAAATTTTACAGTCTTCTGAACTTTTTACATTAAAAAACACCTATGCTTGCTTTCGTCAATGTATAATCCATACGTTTTAGCACTCTTACACAAACAATTCTTGACTAAAACAGTTAAAACTTAGCAAATATGTTGTTTAATGTATTGGCTACGACACGCTTTTTTTATTTTTGCTTAAAATTGTTTAGAAAAAATTTTACAGTCTTCTGAACTTTTTACATTAAAAAACACCTATGCTTGCTTTCGTCAATGTATAATCCATACGTTTTAGCACTCTTACACAAACAATTCTTGACTAAAACAGTTAAAACTTTGCAAATATGTTGTTTAATGTATTGGCTACGACACGCTTTTTTTATTTTTGCTTAAAATTGTTACAAAAAATTTTACAGTCTTCTGAACTTTTTACTAGTCAATGTATAATCCATACGTTTTAGCACTCTTACACAAACAATTCTTGACTAAAACAGTTAAAACTTTGCAAATATGTTGTTTAATGTATTGGCTACGACACGCTTTTTTTATTTTTGCTTAAAATTGTTTAGAAAAAATTTTACAGTCTTCTGAACTTTTTACTAGTCAATGTATAATCCATACGTTTTAGCACTCTTACACAAACAATTCTTGACTAAAACAGTTAAAACTTTGCAAACATGTTGTTTAATGTATTGGCTACGACACGCTTTTTTTATTTTTGCTTAAAATTGATTAGAAAAAATTTTACAGCCTTCTGAACTTTTTACATTAAAAAACACCTATGCTTGCTTTCGTCAATGTATAATCCATACGTTTTAGCACTCTTACACAAACAATTCTTGACTAAAACAGTTAAAACTTTGCAAACATGTTGTTTAATGTATTGGCTACGACACGCTTTTTTTATTTTTGCTTAAAATTGTTTAGAAAAAATTTTACAGTCTTCTGAACTTTTTACTAGTCAATGTATAACCCATACGTTTTAGCACTCTTTCACAAACAATTCTTGACTAAAACAGTTAAAACTTTGCAAACATGTTGTTTAATGTATTGGCTACGACACGCTTTTTTTATTTTTGCTTAAAATTGATTAGAAAAAATTTTACAGCCTTCTGAACTTTTTACATTAAAAAACACCTATGCTTGCTTTCGTCAATGTATAATCCATACGTTTTAGCACTCTTAAACAAACAATTCTTGACTAAAACAGTTAAAACTTTGCAAACATGTTGTTTAATGTATTGGCTACGACACGCTTTTTTTATTTTTGCTTAAAATTGTTTAGAAAAAATTTTACAGTCTTCTGAACTTTTTACTAGTCAATGTATAATCCATACGTTTTAGCACTCTTACACAAACAATTCTTGACTAAAACAGTTAAAACTTTGCAAATATGTTGTTTAATGTATTGGCTACGACAAGCTTTTTTTGTTTTTGCTTAAAATTGTTTAGAAAAAATTTTACAATCTTCTGAACTTTTTACATTAAAAAACACCTATGCTTGCTTTCGTCAATGTATAATCAATACGTTTTAGCACTCTTACACAAACAATTCTTGACTAAAACAGTTAAAACTTTGCAAATATGTTGTTTAATGTATTGGCTACGACACGCTTTTTTTATTTTTGCTTAAAAAGGTTTAGAAAAAATTTTACGGTCTTCTGAACTTTTTACATTAAAAAACACCTATGCTTGCTTTCGTCAATGTATAATCCATACGTTTTAGCACTCTTACACAAACAATTCTTGACTAAAACAGTTAAAACTTTGCAAATATGTTGTTTAATGTATTGGCTACGACACGCTTTTTTTATTTTTGCTTAAAATTGTTTAGAAAAAATTTTACAGTCTTCTGAACTTTTTACATTAAAAAACACCTATGCTTGCTTTCGTCAATGTATAATCCATACGTTTTAGCACTCTTACACAAACAATTCTTGACTAAAACAGTTAAAACTTAGCAAATATGTTGTTAAATGTATTGGCTACGACACGCTTTTTTTATTTTTGCTTAAAATTGATTAGAAAAAATTTTACAGCCTTCTGAACTTTTTACATTAAAAAACACCTATGCTTGCTTTCGTCAATGTATAATCCATACGTTTTAGCACTCTTACACAAACAATTCTTGACTAAAACAGTTAAAACTTTGCAAATATGTTGTTTAATGTATTGGCTACGACACGCTTTTTTTATTTTTGCTTAAAGTTGTTACAAAAAATTTTACAGTCTTCTGAACTTTTTACTAGTCAATGTATAATCCATACGTTTTAGCACTCTTACACAAACAATTCTTGACTAAAACAGTTAAAACTTTGCAAATATGTTGTTTAATGTATTGGCTACGACACGCTTTTTTTATTTTTGCTTAAAATTGTTTAGAAAAAATTTTACAGTCTTCTGAACTTTTTACTAGTCAATGTATAATCCATACGTTTTAGCACTCTTACACAAACAATTCTTGACTAAAACAGTTAAAACTTTGCAAACATGTTGTTTAATGTATTGGCTACGACACGCTTTTTTTATTTTTGCTTAAAATTGATTAGAAAAAATTTTACAGCCTTCTGAACTTTTTACATTAAAAAACACCTATGCTTGCTTTCGTCAATGTATAATCCATACGTTTTAGCACTCTTACACAAACAATTCTTGACTAAAACAGTTAAAACTTTGCAAACATGTTGTTTAATGTATTGGCTACGACACGCTTTTTTTATTTTTGCTTAAAATTGTTTAGAAAAAATTTTACAGTCTTCTGAACTTTTTACTAGTCAATGTATAACCCATACGTTTTAGCACTCTTTCACAAACAATTCTTGACTAAAACAGTTAAAACTTTGCAAACATGTTGTTTAATGTATTGGCTACGACACGCTCTTTTTATTTTTGCTTAAAATTGATTAGAAAAATTTTTACAGCCTTCTGAACTTTTTACATTAAAAAACACCTATGCTTGCTTTCGTCAATGTATAATCCATACGTTTTAGCACTCTTACACAAACAATTCTTGACTAAAAGAGTTAAAACTTTCCAAATATGTTGTTTAATGTATTGGCTACGACACGCTTTTTTTATTTTTGCTTAAAATTGTTTAGAAAAAATTTTACAGTCTTCTGAACTTTTTACTAGTCAATGTAAAATCCATACGTTTTAGCACTCTTACACAAACAATTCTTGACTAAAACAGTTAAAACTTTGCAAATATGTTGTTTAATGTATTAGCTACGACACGCTTTTTTTATTTTTGCTTAAAATTGTTTAGAAAAAATTTTACAGTCTTCTGAACTTTTTACATTAAAAAACACCTATGCTTGTTTTCGTCAATGTATAATCCATACGTTTTAGCACTCTTACACAAACAATTCTTGACTAAAACAGTTAAAACTTTGCAAATATGTTGTTTAATGTATTGGCTACGACACGCTTTTTTTATTTTTGCTTAAAATTGTTTAGAAAAAATTTTACGGTCTTCTGAACTTTTTACATTAAAAAACACCTATGCTTGCTTTCGTCAATGTATAATCAATACGTTTTAGCACTCTTACACAAACAATTCTTGACTAAAACAGTTAAAACTTTGCAAATATGTTGTTTAATGTATTGGCTACGACACGCTTTTTTTATTTTTGCTTAAAAATGTTTAGAAAAAATTTTACGGTCTTCTGAACTTTTTACATTAAAAAACACCTATGCTTGCTTTCGTCAATGTATAATCCATACGTTTTAGCACTCTTACACAAACAATTCTTGACTAAAACAGTTAAAACTTTGCAAATATGTTGTTTAATGTATTGGCTACGACACGCTTTTTTTATTTTTGCTTAAAATTGTTTAGAAAAAATTTTACAGTCTTCTGAACTTTTTACATTAAAAAACACCTATGCTTGCTTTCGTCAATGTATAATCCATACGTTTTAGCACTCTTACACAAACAATTCTTGACTAAAACAGTTAAAACTTAGCAAATATGTTGTTTAATGTATTGGCTACGACACGCTTTTTTTATTTTTGCTTAAAATTGTTTAGAAAAAATTTTACAGTCTTCTGAACTTTTTACATTAAAAAACACCTATGCTTGCTTTCGTCAATGTATAATCCATACGTTTTAGCACTCTTACACAAACAATTCTTGACTAAAACAGTTAAAACTTTGCAAATATGTTGTTTAATGTATTTGCTACGACACGCTTTTTTTATTTTTGCTTAAAGTTGTTACAAAAAATTTTACAGTCTTCTGAACTTTTTACTAGTCAATGTATAATCCATACGTTTTAGCACTCTTACACAAACAATTCTTGACTAAAACAGTTAAAACTTTGCAAATATGTTGTTTAATGTATTGGCTACGACACGCTTTTTTTATTTTTGCTTAAAATTGTTTAGAAAAAATTTTACAGTCTTCTGAACTTTTTACATTAAAAAACACCTATGCTTGCTTTCGTCAATGTATAATCCATACGTTTTAGCACTCTTACACAAACAATTCTTGACTAAAACAGTTAAAACTTAGCAAATATGTTGTTTAATGTATTGGCTACGACACGCTTTTTTTATTTTTGCTTAAAATTGTTTAGAAAAAATTTTACAGTCTTCTGAACTTTTTACATTAAAAAACACCTATGCTTGCTTTCGTCAATGTATAATCCATACGTTTTAGCACTCTTACACAAACAATTCTTGACTAAAACAGTTAAAACTTTGCAAATATGTTGTTTAATGTATTGGCGACGACACGCTTTTTTTATTTTTGCTTTAAATTGTTTAGAAAAAATTTTACGGTCTTCTGAACTTTTTACATTAAAAAACACCTATGCTTGCTTTCGTCAATGTATAATCCATACGTTTTAGCACTCTTACACAAACAATTCTTGACTAAAACAGTTAAAACTTTGCAAAAATGTTGTTTAATGTATTGGCTACGACACGCTTTTTTTATTTTTGCTTAAAAATGTTTAGAAAAAATTTTACGGTCTTCTGAACTTTTTACATTAAAAAACACCTATGCTTGCTTTCGTCAATGTATAATCCATACGTTTTAGCACTCTTACACAAACAATTCTTGACTAAAACAGTTAAAACTTTGCAAATATGTTGTTTAATGTATTAGCTACGACACGCTTTTTTTATTTTTGCTTAAAATTGTTTAGAAAAAATTTTACAGTCTTCTGAACTTTTTACATTAAAAAACACCTATGCTTGCTTTCGTCAATGTATAATCCACACGTTTTAGCACTCTTACACAAACAATTCTTGACTAAAACAGTTAAAACTTTGCAAATATGTTGTTTAATGTATTGGCTACGACACGCTTTTTTTATTTTTGCTTAAAATTGTTTACAAAAAATTTTACAGTCTTCTGAACTTTTTACTAGTCAATGTATAATCCATACGTTTTAGCACTCTTACACAAACAATTCTTGACTAAAACAGTTAAAACTTTGCAAATATGTTGTTTAATGTATTGGCTACGAGACGCTTTTTTAATTTTTGCTTAAAATTGTTTAGAAAAAATTTTACAGTCTTCTGAACTTTTTACATTAAAAAACACCTATGCTTGCTTTCGTCAATGTATAATCCATACGTTTTAGCACTCTTACACAAACAATTCTTGACTAAAACAGTTAAAACTTTGCAAATATGTTGTTTAATGTATTGGCTACGACACGCTTTTTTTATTTTTGCTTAAATTGTTTAGAAAAAATTTTACGGTCTTCTGAACTTTTTACAATAAAAAAAACCTATGTTTGCTTTCGTCAATGTATAATCCATACGTTTTAGCACTCTTACACAAACATTTCTTGACTAAAACAGTTAAAACTTTGCAAATATGTTATTTAATGTATTGGCTACGAGACGCTTTTTTTATTTTTGCTTAAAATTGTTTTGAAAAAATTTTACAGTCTTCTGAACTTTTTACATTAAAAAACACCTATGCTCGCTTTCGTCAATGTATGATCCATACGTTTTAGCACTCTTACACAAACAATTCTTGACTAAAACAGTTAAAACTTTGCAAATATGTTGTTTAATGTATTGGCTACGACACGCTTTTTTTATTTTTGCTTAAAATTGTTTAGAAAAAATTTTACAGTCTTCTGAACTTTTTACTAGTCAATGTATAATCCATACGTTTTGGCACTCTTACACAAACAATTTTTGACTAAAACAGTTAAAACTTTGCAAATATGTTGTTTAATGTATTGGCTACGACATGCTTTTTCTATTTTTGCTTAAAATTGTTTAGAAAAAATTTTACAGTCTTCTGAACTTTTTACTAGTCAATGTATAATCCATACGTTTTAGCACTCTTACACAAACAATTCTTGACTAAAACAGTTAAAACTTTGCAAAAATGTTGTTTAATGTATTGGCTACGACACGCTTTTTTTATTTTTGCTTAAAAATGTTTAGAAAAAATTTTACAGTCTTCTGAACTTTTTACATTAAAAAACACCTATGCTTGCTTTCGTCAATGTATAATCCATACGTTTTAGCACTCTTACACAAACAATTCTTGACTAAAACAGTTAAAACTTTGCAAATATGTTGTTTAATGTATTGGCTACGACACGCTTTTTTTATTTTTGCTTAAAATTGTTTAGAAAAAATTTTACAGTCTTCTGAACTTTTTACTAGTCAATGTATAATCCATACGTTTTAGCACTCTTACACAAACAATTCTTGACTAAAACAGTTAAAACTTTACAAATATGTTGTTAAATGTATTGGCTACGACACGCTTTTTTATTTTTGCTTAAAATTGTTTAGAAAAAATTTTACGGTCTTCTGAACTTTTTACATTAAAAAACACCTATGCTTGCTTTCGTCAATGTATAATCCATACGTTTTAGCACTCTTACACAAACAATTCTTGACTAAAACAGTTAAAACTTTGCAAAAATGTTGTTTAATGTATTGGCTACGACACGCTTTTTTTATTTTTGCTTAAAAATGTTTAGAAAAAATTTTACGGTCTTCTGAACTTTTTACATTAAAAAACACCTATGCTTGCTTTCGTCAATGTATAGTCCATACGTTTTAGCACTCTTACACAAACAATTCTTGACTAAAACAGTTAAAACTTTGCAAATATGTTGTTTAATGTATTGGCTACGACACGCTTTTTTTATTTTTGCTTAAAATTGTTTAGAAAAAATTTTACAGTCTTCTGAACTTTTTACTAGTCAATGTATAATCCATGCGTTTTAGCACTCTTACACAAACAATTCTTGACTAAAACAGTTAAAACTTTGCAAATATGTTGTTTAATGTATTGGCTACGACACGTTTTTTTTTTTTTTGCTTAAAATTGTTTAGAAAAAATTTTACGGTCTTCTGAACTTTTTACATTAAAAAACACCTATGCTTGCTTTCGTCAATGTATAATCCATACGTTTTAGCACTCTTACACAAACAATTCTTGACTAAAACAGTTAAAACTTTGCAAAAATGTTGTTTAATGTATTGGCTACGACACGCTTTTTTTATTTTTGCTTAAAATTGTTGAAAAAAAATTTTACAGTCTTCTGAACTTTTTACTAGTCAATGTATAATCCATACGTTTTAGCACTCTTACACAAACAATTCTTGACTAAAACAGTTAAAACTTTGCAAATATGTTGTTTAATGTATTGGCTACGACACGCTTTTTTTATTTTTGCTTAAAATTGTTTAGAAAAAATTTTACAGTCTTCTGAACTTTTTACTAGTCAATGTATAATCCATACGTTTTAGCACTCTTACACAAACAATTCTTGACTAAAACAGTTAAAACTTTGCAAATATGTTGTTTAATGTATTAGCTACAACACGCTTTTTTATTTTTGCTTAAAATTGTTTAGAAAAAATTTTACAGTCTTCTGAACTTTTTACATTAAAAAACACCTATGCTTGCTTTCGTCAATGTATAATCCATACGTTTTAGCACTCTTACACAAACAATTCTTGACTAAAACAGTTAAAACTTTGCAAATATGTTGTTTAATGTATTGGCTACGACACGCTTTTTTTATTTTTGCTTAAAATTGTTTAGAAAAAATTTTACGGTCTTCTGAACTTTTTACATTAAAAAACACCTATGCTTGCTTTCGTCAATGTATAATCCATACGTTTTAGCACTCTTACACAAACAATTCTTGACTAAAACAGTTAAAACTTTGCAAATATGTTGTTTAATGTAATTGCTACGACACGCTTTTTTTATTTTTGCTTAAAAATGTTTAGAAAAAAATTTTACGGTCTTCTGAACTTTTTACATTAATGAACACCTATGCTTGCTTTCGTCAATGTATAATCCATACGTTTTAGCACTCTTACACAAACAATTCTTGACTAAAACAGTTAAAACTTTGCAAATATGTTGTTTAATGTATTGGCTACGAGATGCTTTTTTTATTTTTGCTTAAAATTGTTTAGAAAAAATTTTACAGTCTTCTGAACTTTTTACATTAAAAAACACCTATGCTTGCTTTCGTCAATGTATAATCCATACGTTTTAGCACTCTTACACAAACAATTCTTGACTAAAACAGTTAAAACTTAGCAAATATGTTGTTTAATTTATTGGCTACGACACGCTTTTTTTATTTTTGCTTAAAATTGTTTAGGAAAAATTTTACAGTCTTCTGAACTTTTTACATTAAAAAACACCTATGCTTGCTTTCGTCAATGTATAATCCATACGTTTTAGCACTCTTACACAAACAATTCTTGACTAAAACAGTTAAAACTTTGCAAATATGTTGTTTAATGTATTGGCTACGACACGCTTTTTTTATTTTTGCTTAAAATTGTTTACAAAAAATTTTACAGTCTTCTGAACTTTTTACTAGTCAATGTATAATCCATACGTTTTAGCACTCTTAAACAAACAATTCTTGACTAAAACAGTTAAAACTTTGCAAATATGTTGTTTAATGTATTGGCTAGGAGACTTTTTTTTTTTTTTTGCTTAAAATTGTTCAGAAAAAATTTTACAGTCTTCTGAACTTTTTACATTAAAAAACACCTATGCTTGCTTTCGTCAATGTATAATCCATACGTTTTAGCACTCTTACACAAACAGTTCTTGACTAAAACAGTTAAAACTTTGCAAATATGTTGTTTAATGTATTGGCTACGACACGCTTTTTTTATTTTTGCTTAAAATTGTTTGAAAAAATTTTACGGTCTTCTGAACTTTTTACAATAAAAAACACCTATGCTTGCTTTCGTCAATGTATAATCCATACGTTTTAGCACTCTTACACAAACATTTCTTGACTAAAACAGTTAAAACTTTGCAAATATGTTGTTTAATGTATTGGCTACGACACGCTTTTTTTATTTTTGCTTAAAATTGTTTAGAAAAAATTTTACAGTCTTCTGAACTTTTTACTAGTCAATGTATAATCCATACGTTTTGGCACTCTTACACAAACAATTCTTGACTAAAACAGTTAAAACTTTACAAATATGTTGTTTAATGTATTGGCTACGACACGCTTTTTTTATTTTTGCTTAAAATTGTTTAGAAAAAATTTTACAGTCTTCTGAACTTTTTACTAGTCAATGTATAATCCATACGTTTTAGCACTCTTACACAAACAATTCTTGACTAAAACAGTTAAAACTTTGCAAATATGTTGTTTAATGTATTGGCTACGACACGCTTTTTTTATTTTTGCTTAAAATTGTTTAGAAAAAATTTTACGGTCTTCTGAACTTTTTACAATAAATAACACCTATGCTTGCTTTCGTCAATGTATAATCCATACGTTTGAGCACTCTTACACAAACATTTCTTGACTAAAACAGTTAAAACTTTGCAAATATGTTGTTTAATGTATTAACTACGACACGCTTTTTTTATTTTTGCTTAAAATTGTTTAGAAAAAATTTTACAGTCTTCTGAACTTTTTACTAGTCAATGTATAATCCATACGTTTTGGCACTCTTACACAAACAATTCTTGACTAAAACAGTTAAATTTTTGCAAATATGTTGTTTAATGTATTGGCTACGACACGCTTTTTTTATTTTTGCTTAAAATTGTTTGAAAAAATTTTACGGTCTTCTGAACTTTTTACAATAAAAAACACCTATGCTTGCTTTCGTCAATGTATAATCCATACGTTTTAGCACTCTTACACAAACATTTCTTGACTAAAACAGTTAAAACTTTGCAAATATGTTGTTTAATGTATTGGCTACGACACGCTTTTTTTATTTTTGCTTAAAATTGTTTAGAAAAAATTTTACAGTCTTCTGAACTTTTTACTAGTCAATGTATAATCCATACGTTTTGGCACTCTTACACAAACAATTCTTGACTAAAACAGTTAAAACTTTGCAAATATGTTGTGTAATGTATTGGCTACGACACGCTTTTTTTATTTTTGCTTAAAATTGTTTAGAAAAAATTTTACAGTCTTCTGAACTTTTTACTAGTCAATGTATAATCCATACGTTTTAGCACTCTTACACAAACAATTCTTGACTAAAACAGTTAAAACTTTGCAAATATGTTGTTTAATGTATTGGCTACGACACGCTTTTTTTATTTTTGCTTAAAATTGTTTAGAAAAAATTTTACGGTCTTCTGAACTTTTTACATTAAAAAACACCTATGCTTGCTTTCGTCAATGTATAATCCATACGTTTTAGCACTCTTACACAAACAATTCTTGACTAAAACAGTTAAAACTTTGCAAATATGTTGTTTAATGTATTGGCTACGACACGCTTTTTTTATTTTTGCTTAAAATTGTTTAGAAAAAATTTTACAGTCTTCTTAACTTTTTACTAGTCAATGTATAATCCATACGTTTTAGCACTCTTACACAAACAATTCTTGACTAAAACAGTTAAAACTTTGCAAATATGTTGTTTAATGTATTGGCTACGACACGCTTTTTTTATTTTTGCTTAAAATTGTTTGAAAAAATTTTACGGTCTTCTGAACTTTTTACAATAAATAACACCTTTGCTTGCTTTCGTCAATGTATAATCCATACGTTTGAGCACTCTTACACAAACATTTCTTGACTAAAACAGTTAAAACTTTGCAAATATGTTGTTTAATGTATTAACTACGACACGCTTTTTTTATTTTTGCTTAAAATTGTTTAGAATAAATTTTACAGTCTTTTGAACTTTTTACTAGTCAATGTATAATCCATACGTTTTGGCACTCTTACACAAACAATTCTTGACTAAAACAGTTAAATTTTTGCAAATATGTTGTTTAATGTATTGGCTACGACACGCTTTTTTTATTTTTGCTTAAAATTATTTAGAAAAATTTTTACAGTCTTCTGAACTTTTTACTAGTCAATGTATAATCCATACGTTTTAGCACTCTTACACAAACAATTCTTGACTAAAACAGTTAAAACTTTGCAAATATGTTGTTTAATGTATTGGCTACGACACACTATTTTTATTTTTGCTTAAAATTGTTTAGAAAACATTTTACGGTCTTCTGAACTTTTTACATTAAAAAACACCTATGCTTGCTTTCGTCAATGTATAATCCATACGTTTTAGCACTCTTACACAAACAATTCTTGACTAAAACAGTTAAAACTTTGCAAATATGTTATTTAATGTATTGGCTACGACACGCTTTTTTTATTTTTGCTTAAAATTGTTTAGAAAAAATTTTACAGTCTTCTGAACTTTTTACAAGTCAATGTATAATCCATACATTTTAGCACTCTTACACAAACAATTCTTGACTAAAACAGTTAAAACTTTGCAAATATGTTGTTTAATGTATTGGCTACGACACGCTTTTTTTATTTTTGCTTAAAATTGTTTAGAAAAAATTTTACGGTCTTCTGAACTTTTTACATTAAAAAACACCTATGCTTGCTTTCGTCAATGTATAATCCATACGTTTTAGCACTCTTACACAAACAATTCTTGACTAAAACAGTTAAAACTTTGCAAATATGTTGTTTAATGTATTGGCTACGACACGCTTTTTTTATTTTTGCTTAAAATTGTTTAGAAAAAATTTTACAGTCTTCTGAACTTTTTACATTAAAAAACACCTATGCTTGCTTTCGTCAATGTATAATCCATACGTTTTAGCACTCTTACACAAACAATTCTTGACTAAAACAGTTAAAACTTTGCAAATATGTTGTTTAATGTATTGGCTACGACACGCTTTTTTTTATTTTTGCTTAAAATTGTTTAGAAAAAATTTTACAGTCTTCTGAACTTTTTACATTAAAAAACACCTATGCTTGCTTTCGTCAATGTATAATCCATACGTTTTAGCACTCTTACACAAACAATTCTTGACTAAAACAGTTAAAACTTAGCAAATATGTTGTTTAATGTATTGGCTACGACACGCTTTTTTTATTTTTGCTTAAAATTGTTTAGAAAAAATTTTACAGTCTTCTGAACTTTTTACATTAAAAAACACCTATGCTTGCTTTCGTCAATGTATAATCCATACGTTTTAGCACTCTTACACAAACAATTCTTGACTAAAACAGTTAAAACTTTGCAAATATGTTGTTTAATGTATTGGCTACGACACGCTTTTTTTATTTTTGCTTAAAATTGTTTAGAAAAAATTTTACAGTCTTTTGAACTTTTTACATTAAAAAACACCTATGCTTGCTTTCGTCAATGTATAATCCATACGTTTTAGCACTCTTACACAAACAATTCTTGACTAAAACAGTTAAAACTTAGCAAATATGTTGTTTAATTTATTGGCTACGACACGCTTTTTTTATTTTTGCTTAAAATTGTTTAGAAAAAATTTTACAGACTTCTGAACTTTTTACATTAAAAAACACCTATGCTTGCTTTCGTCAATGTATAATCCATACGTTTTAGCACTCTTACACAAACAATTCTTGACTAAAACAGTTAAAACTTTGCAAATATGTTGTTTAATGTATAGGCTACGACACGCTTTTTTTATTTTTGCTTAAAATTGTTTACAAAAAATTTTACAGTCTTCTGAACTTTTTACTAGTCAATGTATAATCCATACGTTTTAGCACTCTTAAACAAACAATTCTTGACTAAAACAGTTAAAACTTTGCAAATATGTTGTTTAATGTATTGGCTAGGAGACTTTTTTTTAATATTTTTGCTTAAAATTGTTTAGAAAAAATTTTACAGTCTTCTGAACTTTTTACATTAAAAAACACCTATGCTTGCTTTCGTCAATGTATAATCCATAGGTTTTAGCACTCTTACACAAACAGTTCTTGACTAAAACAGTTAAAACTTTGCAAATATGTTGTTTAATGTATTGGCTACGACACGCATTTTTTATTTTTGCTTAAATTTGTTTG
Source organism: Thalia democratica (assembly GCF_965202585.1). Taxonomy (NCBI): domain Eukaryota; kingdom Metazoa; phylum Chordata; class Thaliacea; order Salpida; family Salpidae; genus Thalia; species Thalia democratica. The sequence goes on from NC_139172.1 coordinate 56,724,206, forward strand.
AAAAAATTTTACGGTCTTCTGAACTTTTTACAATAAAAAACACCTATGCTTGCTTTCGTCAATGTATAATCCATACGTTTTAGCACTCTTACACAAACATTTCTTGACTAAAACAGTTAAAACTTTGCAAATATGTTGTTTAATGTATTGGCTACGACACGCTTTTTTTATTTTTGCTTAAAATTGTTTAGAAAAAATTTTACAGTCTTCTGAACTTTTTACATTAAAAAACACCTATGCTTGCTTTCGTCAATGTATAATCCATACGTTTTAGCACTCTTACACGAACAATTCTTGACTAAAACAGTTAAAACTTAGCAAATATGTTGTTTAATTTATTGGCTACGACACGCTTTTTTTATTTTTGCTTAAAATTGTTTAGAAAAAATTTTACAGTCTTCTGAACTTTTTACATTAAAAAACACTTATGCTTGCTTTCGTCAATGTATAATCCATACGTTTTAGCACTCTTACACAAACAATTCTTGACTAAAACAGTTAAAACTTTGCAAATATGTTGTTTAATGTATAGGCTACGACACACTTTTTTTATTTTTGCTTAAAATTGTTTACAAAAAATTTTACAGTCTTCTGAACTTTTTACTAGTCAATGTATAATCCATACGTTTTAGCACTCTTAAACAAACAATTCTTGACTAAAACAGTTAAAACTTTGCAAATATGTTGTTTAATGTATTGGCTAGGAGACTTTTTTTTTATTTTTGCTTAAAATTGTTTAGAAAAAATTTTACAGTCTTCTGAACTTTTTACATTAAAAAACACCTATGCTTGCTTTCGTCAATGTATAATCCATACGTTTTAGCACTCTTACACAAACATTTCTTGACTAAAACAGTTAAAACTTTGCAAATATGTTGTTTAATGTATTGGCTACGACACGCTTTTTTTATTTTTGCTTAAAATTGTTTAGAAAAAATTTTACAGTCTTCTGAACTTTTTACATTAAAAAACACCTATGCTTGCTTTCGTCAATGTATAATCCATACGTTTTAGCACTCTTACACAAACAATTCTTGACTAAAACAGTTAAAACTTAGCAAATATGTTGTTTAATTTATTGGCTACGACACGCTTTTTTTATTTTTGCTTAAAATTGTTTAGAAAAAATTTTACAGTCTTCTGAACTTTTTACATTAAAAAACACTTATGCTTGCTTTCGTCAATGTATAATCCATACGTTTTAGCACTCTTACACAAACAATTCTTGACTAAAACAGTTAAAACTTTGCAAATATGTTGTTTAATGTATAGGCTACGACACACTTTTTTTATTTTTGCTTAAAATTGTTTACAAAAAATTTTACAGTCTTCTGAACTTTTTACTAGTCAATGTATAATCCATACGTTTTAGCACTCTTAAACAAACAATTCTTGACTAAAACAGTTAAAACTTTGCAAATATGTTGTTTAATGTATTGGCTAGGAGACTTTTTTTTTATTTTTGCTTAAAATTGTTTAGAAAAAATTTTACAGTCTTCTGAACTTTTTACATTAAAAAACACCTATGCTTGCTTTCGTCAATGTATAATCCATACGTTTTAGCACTCTTACACAAACAGTTCTTGACTAAAACAGTTAAAACTTTGCAAATATGTTGTTTAATGTATTGGCTACGACACGCTTTTTTTATTTTTGCTTAAATTTGTTTGAAAAAATTTTACGGTCTTCTGAACTTTTTACAATAAAAAACACCTATGCTTGCTTTCGTCAATGTATAATCCATACGTTTTAGCACTCTTACACAAACATTTCTTGACTAAAACAGTTAAAACTTTGCAAATATGTTGTTTAATGTATTGGCTACGACACGCTTTTTTTATTTTTGCTTAAAATTGTTTAGAAAAAATTTTACAGTCTTCTGAACTTTTTACTAGTCAATGTATAATCCATACGTTTTAGCACTCTTACACAAACAATTCTTGACTAAAACAGTTAAAACTTTGCAAATATGTTGTTTAATGTATTGGCTACGACACGCTTATTTATTTTTGCTTAAAATTGTTTAGAAAAAATTTTACAGTCTTCTGAACTTTTTACTAGTCAATGTATAATCCATACGTTTTAGCACTCTTACACAAACAATTCTTGACTAAAACAGTTAAAACTTTGCAAATATGTTGTTTAATGTATTGGCTACGACACGCTTTTTTTATTTTTGCTTAAAATTGTTTGAAAAAATTTTACGGTCTTCTTAACTTTTTACAATAAAAAACACCTATGCTTGCTTTCGTCAATGTATAATCCATACGTTTGAGCACTCTTACACAAACATTTCTTGACTAAAACAGTTAAAACTTTGCAAATATGTTGTTTAATGTATTAACTACGACACGCTTTTTTTATTTTTGCTTAAAATTGTTTAGAAAAAATTTTACAGTCTTCTGAACTTTTTACTAGTCAATGTAAAATCCATACGTTTTGGCACTCTTACACAAACAATTCTTGACTAAAACAGTTAAATTTTTGCAAATATGTTGTTTAATGTATTGGCTACGACACGCTTATTTATTTTTGCTTAAAATTGTTTAGAAAAATTTTTACAGTCTTCTGAACTTTTTACTAGTCAATGTATAATCCATACGTTTTAGCACTCTTACACAAACATTTCTTGACTAAAACAGTTAAAACTTTGCAAATATATTGTTTAATGTATTGGCTACGACACGCTTTTTTTATTTTTGCTTAAAATTGTTTAGAAAAAATTTTACAGTCTTCTGAACTTTTTACATTAAAAAACACCTATGCTTGCTTTCGTCAATGTATAATCCATACGTTTTAGCACTCTTACACAAACAATTCTTGACTAAAACAGTTAAAACTTAGCAAATATGTTGTTTAATTTATTGGCTACGACACGCTTTTTTTATTTTTGCTTAAAATTGTTTAGAAAAAATTTTACAGTCTTCTGAACTTTTTACATTAAAAAACACTTATGCTTGCTTTCGTCAATGTATAATCCATACGTTTTAGCACTCTTACACAAACAATTCTTGACTAAAACAGTTAAAACTTTGCAAATATGTTGTTTAATGTATAGGCTACGACACACTTTTTTTATTTTTGCTTAAAATTGTTTACAAAAAATTTTACAGTCTTCTGAACTTTTTACTAGTCAATGTATAATCCATATGTTTTAGCACTCTTACACAAACAATTCTTGACTAAAACAGTTAAAACTTTGCAAACATGTTGTTTAATGTATTGGCTACGACACGCTTTTTTTATTTTTGCTTAAAATTGTTTAGAAAAAATTTTACAGTCTTCTGAACTTTTTACATTAAAAAACACCTATGCTTGCTTTCGTCAATGTATAATCCATACGTTTTAGCACTCTTACACAAACAGTTCTTGACTAAAACAGTTAAAACTTTGCAAATATGTTGTTTAATGTATTGGCTACGACACGCTTTTTTTATTTTTGCTTAAATTTGTTTGAAAAAATTTTACGGTCTTCTGAACTTTTTACAATAAAAAACACCTATGCTTGCTTTCGTCAATGTATAATCCATACGTTTTAGCACTCTTACACAAACATTTCTTGACTAAAACAGTTAAAACTTTGCAAATATGTTGTTTAATGTATTGGCTACGACACGCTTTTTTTATTTTTGCTTAAAATTGTTTAGAAAAAATTTTACAGTCTTCTGAACTTTTTACTAGTCAATGTATAATCCATACGTTTTAGCACTCTTACACAAACAATTCTTGACTAAAACAGTTAAAACTTTGCAAATATGTTGTTTAATGTATTGGCTACGACACGCTTTTTTATTTTTGCTTAAAATTGTTTAGAAAAAATTTTACAGTCTTCTGAACTTTTTACTAGTCAATGTATAATCCATACGTTTTAGCACTCTTACACAAACAATTCTTGACTAAAACAGTTAAAACTTTGCAAATATGTTGTTTAATGTATTGGCTACGACACGCTTTTTTTATTTTTGCTTAAAATTGTTTGAAAAAATTTTACGGTCTTCTTAACTTTTTACAATAAAAAACACCTATGCTTGCTTTCTTCAATGTATAATCCATACGTTTGAGCACTCTTACACAAACATTTCTTGACTAAAACAGTTAAAACTTTGCAAATATGTTGTTTAATGTATTAACTACGACACGCTTTTTTTATTTTTGCTTAAAATTGTTTAGAAAAAATTTTACAGTCTTCTGAACTTTTTACTAGTCAATGTAAAATCCATACGTTTTGGCACTCTTACACAAACAATTCTTGACTAAAACAGTTAAATTTTTGCAAATATGTTGTTTAATGTATTGGCTACGACACGCTTATTTATTTTTGCTTAAAATTGTTTAGAAAAATTTTTACAGTCTTCTGAACTTTTTACTAGTCAATGTATAATCCATACGTTTTAGCACTCTTACACAAACAATTCTTGACTAAAACAGTTAAAACTTTGCAAATATGTTGTTTAATGTATTGGCTACGACACACTATTTTTATTTTTGCTTAAAATTGTTTAGAAAAAATTTTACGGTCTTCTGAACTTTTTACATTAAAAAACACCTATGCTTGCTTTCGTCAATGTATAATCCATACGTTTTAGCACTCTTACACAAACAATTCTTGACTAAAACAGTTAAAACTTTGCAAATATGTTGTTTAATGTATTGGCTACGACACGCTTTTTTTATTTTTGCTTAAAATTGTTTAGAAAAAATTTTACAGTCTTCTGAACTTTTTACAAGTCAATGTATAATCCATACGTTTTAGCACTCTTACACAAACAATTCTTGACTAAAACAGTTAAAACTTTGCAAATATGTTGTTTAATGTATTGGCTACGACACGCTTTTTTTATTTTTGCTTAAAATTGATTAGAAAAAATTTTACGGTCTTCTGAACATTTTACATTAAAAAACACCTATACTTGCTTTCGTCAATGTATAATCCATACGTTTTAGCACTCTTACACAAACAATTCTTGACTAAAACAGTTAAAACTTTGCAAATATGTTGTTTAATGTATTGGCTACGACACGCTTTTTTTTATTTTTGCTTAAAATTGTTTAGAAAAAATTTTACAGTCTTCTGAACTTTTTACATTAAAAAACACCTATGCTTGCTTTCGTCAATGTATAATCCATACGTTTTAGCACTCTTACACAAACAATTCTTGACTAAAACAGTTAAAACTTTGCAAATATGTTGTTTAATGTATTGGCTACGACACGCTTTTTTTATTTTTGCTTAAAATTGTTTAGAAAAAATTTTACAGTCTTCTGAACTTTTTACATTAAAAAACACCTATGCTTGCTTTTATCAATGTATAATCCATACGTTTTAGCACTCTTACACAAACAATTCTTGATTAAAACAGTTAAAACTTTGCAAATATGTTGTTTAATGTATTGGCTACGACACGCTTTTTTTATTTTTGCTTAAAATTGTTTAGAAAAAATTTTACGGTCTTCTGAACATTTTACATTAAAAAACACCTATGCTTGCTTTCGTCAATGTATAATCCATACGTTTTAGCACTCTTACACAAACAATTCTTGACTAAAACAGTTAAAACTTTGCAAATATGTTGTTTAATGTATTGGCTACGACACGCTTTTTTTATTTTTGCTTAAAATTGTTTAGAAAAAATTTTACAGTCTTCTGAACTTTTTACATTAAAAAACACCTATGCTTGCTTTCGTCAATGTATAATCCATACGTTTTAGCACTCTTACACAAACAATTCTTGACTAAAACAGTTAAAACTTTGCAAATATGTTGTTTAATGTATTGGCTACGACACGCTTTTTATATTTTTGCTTAAAATTGTTTAGAAAAAATTTTACAGTCTTCTGAACTTTTTACATTAAAAAACACCTATGCTTGCTTTCGTCAATGTATAATCCATACGTTTTAGCACTCTTACACAAACAATTCTTGACTAAAACAGTTAAAACTTTGCAAATATGTTGTTTAATGTATTGGCTACGACACGCTTTTTTTATTTTTGCTTAAAATTGTTTAGAAAAAATTTTACAGTCTTCTGAACTTTTTACATTAAAAAACACCTATGCTTGCTTTAGTCAATGTATGATCCATACGTTTTAGCACTCTTACACAAACAATTCTTGACTAAAACAGTTAAAACTTTGCAAATATGTTGTTTAATGTATTGGCTACGACACGCTTTTTTTATTTTTGCTTAAAATTGTTTAGAAAAAATTTTACAGTCTTCTGAACTTTTTACTAGTCAATGTATAATCCATACGTTTTGGCACTCTTACACAAACAATTCTTGACTAAAACAGTTAAAACTTTGCAAATATGTTGTTTAATGTATTGGCTACGACACGCTTTTTTTATTTTTGCTTAAAATTGTTTAGAAAAAATTTTACAGTCTTCTGAACTTTTTACTAGTCAATGTATAATCCATACGTTTTAGCACTCTTACACAAACAATTCTTGACTAAAACAGTTAAAACTTTGCAAAAATGTTGTTTAATGTATTGGCTACGACACGCTTTTTTTATTTTTGCTTAAAAATGTTTAGAAAAAATTTTACGGTCTTCTGAACTTTTTACATTAAAAAACACCTATGCTTGCTTTCGTCAATGTATAATCCATACGTTTTAGCACTCTTACACAAACAATTCTTGACTAAAACAGTTAAAACTTTGCAAATATGTTGTTTAATGTATTGGCTACGACACGCTTTTTTTATTTTTGCTTAAAATTGTTTAGAAAAAATTTTACAGTCTTCTGAACTTTTTACTAGTCAATGTATAATCCATACGTTTTAGCACTCTTACACAAACAATTCTTGACTAAAACAGTTAAAACTTTGCAAATATGTTGTTTAATGTATTGGCTACGACACGCTTTTTTTTTTTTTTTGCTTAAAATTGTTTAGAAAAAATTTTACAGTCTTCCGAACTTTTTACATTAAAAAACACCTATGCTTGCTTTCGTCAATGTATAATCCATACGTTTTAGCACTCTTACACAAACAATTCTTGACTAAAACAGTTAAAACTTTGCAAATATGTTGTTTAATGTATTGGCTACGACACGCTTTTTTTATTTTTGCTTAAAATTGTTTAGAAAAAATTTTACAGTCTTCTGAACTTTTTACATTAAAAAACACCTATGCTTGCTTTTGTCAATGTATAATCCATACGTTTTAGCACTCTTACACAAACAATTCTTGACTAAAACAGTTAAAACTTTGCAAATATGTTGTTTAATGTATTGGCTACGACACGCTTTTTTTATTTTTGCTTAAAATTGTTTAGAAAAAATTTTACGGTCTTCTGAACATTTTACATTAAAAAACACCTATGCTTGCTTTCGTCAATGTATAATCCATACGTTTTAGCACTCTTACACAAACAATTCTTGACTAAAACAGTTAAAACTTTGCAAATATGTTGTTTAATGTATTGGCTACGACACGCTTTTTTTATTTTTGCTTAAAATTGTTTAGAAAAAATTTTACAGTCTTCTGAACTTTTTACATTAAAAAACACCTATGCTTGCTTTCGTCAATGTATAATCCATACGTTTTAGCACTCTTACACAAACAATTCTTGACTAAAACAGTTAAAACTTTGCAAATATGTTGTTTAATGTATTGGCTACGACACGCTTTTTTTATTTTTGCTTAAAATTGTTTAGAAAAAATTTTACAGTCTTCTGAACTTTTTACATTAAAAAACACCTATGCTTGCTTTCGTCAATGTATAATCCATACGTTTTAGCACTCTTACACAAACAATTCTTGACTAAAACAGTTAAAACTTTGCAAATATGTTGTTTAATGTATTGGCTACGACACGCTTTTTTTATTTTTGCTTAAAATTGTTTAGAAAAAATTTTACAGTCTTCTGAACTTTTTACATTAAAAAACACCTATGCTTGCTTTCGTCAATGTATGATCCATACGTTTTAGCACTCTTACACAAACAATTCTTGACTAAAACAGTTAAAACTTTGCAAATATGTTGTTTAATGTATTGGCTACGACACGCTTTTTTTATTTTTGCTTAAAATTGTTTAGAAAAAATTTTACAGTCTTCTGAACTTTTTACTAGTCAATGTATAATCCATACGTTTTGGCACTCTTACACAAACAATTCTTGACTAAAACAGTTAAAACTTTGCAAATATGTTGTTTAATGTATTGGCTACGACACGCTTTTTTTATTTTTGCTTAAAATTGTTTAGAAAAAATTTTACAGTCTTCTGAACTTTTTACTAGTCAATGTATAATCCATACGTTTTAGCACTCTTACACAAACAATTCTTGACTAAAACAGTTAAAACTTTGCAAAAATGTTGTTTAATGTATTGGCTACGACACGCTTTTTTTATTTTTGCTTAAAAATGTTTAGAAAAAATTTTACGGTCTTTTGAACTTTTTACATTAAAAAACACCTATGCTTGCTTTCGTCAATGTATAATCCATACGTTTTAGCACTCTTACACAAACAATTCTTGACTAAAACAGTTAAAACTTTGCAAATATGTTGTTTAATGTATTGGCTACGACACGCTTTTTTTATTTTTGCTTAAAATTGTTTAGAAAAAATATTACAGTCTTCTGAACTTTTTACATTAAAAAACACCTATGCTTGCTTTCGTCAATGTATAATCCATACGTTTTAGCACTCTTACACAAACAATTCTTGACTAAAACAGTTAAAACTTTGCAAATATGTTGTTTAATGTATTGGCTACGACACGCTTTTTTTATTTTTGCTTAAAATTGTTTAGAAAAAATTTTACAGTCTTCTGAACTTTTTACATTAAAAAACACCTATGCTTGCTTTCGTCAATGTATAATCCATACGTTTTAGCACTCTTACACAAACAATTCTTGACTAAAACAGTTAAAACTTTGCAAATATGTTGTTTAATGTATTGGCTACGACACGCTTTTTTTATTTTTGCTTAAAATTGTTTAGAAAAAATTTTACAGTCTTCTGAACTTTTTACATTAAAAAACACCTATGCTTGCTTTCGTCAATGTATGATCCATACGTTTTAGCACTCTTACACAAACAATTCTTGACTAAAACAGTTAAAACTTTGCAAATATGTTGTTTAATGTATTGGCTACGACACGCTTTTTTTATTTTTGCTTAAAATTGTTTAGAAAAAATTTTACAGTCTTCTGAACTTTTTACTAGTCAATGTATAATCCATACGTTTTGGCACTCTTACACAAACAATTCTTGACTAAAACAGTTAAAACTTTGCAAATATGTTGTTTAATGTATTGGCTACGACACGCTTTTTTTATTTTTGCTTAAAATTGTTTAGAAAAAATTTTACAGTCTTCTGAACTTTTTACTAGTCAATGTATAATCCATACGTTTTAGCACTCTTACACAAACAATTCTTGACTAAAACAGTTAAAACTTTGCAAAAATGTTGTTTAATGTATTGGCTACGACACGCTTTTTTTATTTTTGCTTAAAAATGTTTAGAAAAAATTTTACGGTCTTTTGAACTTTTTACATTAAAAAACACCTATGCTTGCTTTCGTCAATGTATAATCCATACGTTTTAGCACTCTTACACAAACAATTCTTGACTAAAACAGTTAAAACTTTGCAAATATGTTGTTTAATGTATTGGCTACGACACGCTTTTTTTATTTTTGCTTAAAATTGTTTAGAAAAAATTTTACAGTCTTCTGAACTTTTTACTAGTCAATGTATAATCCATACGTTTTAGCACTCTTACACAAACAATTCTTGACTAAAACAGTTAAAACTTTGCAAATATGTTGTTTAATGTATTGGCTACGACACGCTTTTTTTATTTTTGCTTAAAATTGTTTAGAAAAAATTTTACGGTCTTCTGAACTTTTTACATTAAAAAACACCTATGCTTGCTTTCGTCAATGTATAATCCATACGTTTTAGCACTCTTACACAAACAATTCTTGACTAAAACAGTTAAAACTTTGCAAAAATGTTGTTTAATGTATTGGCTACGACACGCTTTTTTTATTTTTGCTTAAAATTGTTGAAAAAAAATTTTACAGTCTTCTGAACTTTTTACTAGTCAATGTATAATCCATACGTTTTAGCACTCTTACACAAACAATTCTTGACTAAAACAGTTAAAACTTTGCAAATATGTTGTTAAATGTATTGGCTACGACACGCTTTTTTTATTTTTGCTTAAAATTGTTTAGAAAAAATTTTACAGTCTTCTGAACTTTTTACTAGTCAATGTATAATCCATACGTTTTAGCACTCTTACACAAACAATTCTTGACTAAAACAGTTAAAACTTTGCAAATATGTTGTTTAATGTATTAGCTACAACACGCTTTTTTATTTTTGCTTAAAATTGTTTAGAAAAAATTTTACAGTCTTCTGAACTTTTTACTAGTCAATGTATAATCCATACGTTTTAGAACTCTTACACAAACAATTCTTGACTAAAACAGTTAAAACTTTGCAAATATGTTGTTTAATGTATTAGCTACAACACGCTTTTTTATTTTTGCTTAAAATTGTTTAGAAAAAATTTTACAGTCTTCTGAACTTTTTACATTAAAAAACACCTATGCTTGCTTTCGTCAATGTATAATCCATACGTTTTAGCACTCTTACACAAACAATTCTTGACTAAAACAGTTAAAACTTTGCAAATATGTTGTTTAATGTATTGGCTACGACACGCTTTTTTTATTTTTGCTTAAAATTGTTTAGAAAAAATTTTACGGTCTTCTGAACTTTTTACATTAAAAAACACCTATGCTTGCTTTCGTCAATGTATAATCCATACGTTTTAGCACTCTTACACAAACAATTCTTGACTAAAACAGTTAAAACTTTGCAAATATGTTGTTTAATGTATTTGCTACGACACGCTTTTTTTATTTTTGCTTAAAAATGTTTAGAAAAAAATTTTACGGTCTTCTGAACTTTTTACATTAACAAACACCTATGCTTGCTTTCGTCAATGTATAATCCATACGTTTTTGCACTCTTACACAAACAATTCTTGACTAAAACAGTTAAAACTTTGCAAATATGTTGTTTAATGTATTGGCTACGACACGCTTTTTTTATTTTTGCTTAAAATTGTTTAAAAAAAAATTTTACAGTCTTCTGAACTTTTTACATTAAAAAACACCTATGCTTGCTTTCGTCAATGTATAATCCATACGTTTTAGCACTCTTACACAAACAATTCTTGACTAAAACAGTTAAAACTTTGCAAATATGTTGTTTAATTTATTGGCTACGACACGCTTTTTATATTTTTGCTTAAAATTGTTTAGAAAAAATGTTACAGTCTTCTGAACTTTTTACATTAAAAAACACCTATGCTTGCTTTCGTCAATGTATAATCCATACGTTTTAGCACTCTTACACAAACAATTCTTGACTAAAACAGTTAAAACTTTGCAAATATGTTGTTTAATGTATTGGCTACGACACGCTTTTTTTATTTTTGCTTAAAATTGTTTACAAAAAATTTTACAGTCTTCTGAACTTTTTACTAGTCAATGTATAATCCATACGTTTTAGCACTCTTAAACAAACAATTCTTGACTAAAACAGTTAAAACTTTGCAAATATGTTGTTTAATGTATTGGCTACGACACGCTTTTTTTATTTTTGCTTAAAATTGTTTAGAAAAAATTTTACAGTCTTCTGAAATTTTACATTAAAAAACACCTATGCTTGCTTTCATCAATGTATAATCCATACGTTTTAGCACTCTTACACAAACAGTTCTTTACTAAAACAGTTAAAACTTTGCAAATATGTTGTTTAATGTATTGGCTACGACACGCTTTTTTTATTTTTGCTTAAAATTGTTTGAATAAATTTTACGGTCTTCTGAACTTTTTACAATAAAAAACACCTATGCTTGCTTTCGTCAATGTATAATCCATACGTTTTAGCACTCTTACACAAACATTTCTTGAATAAAACAGTTAAAACTTTGCAAATATGTTGTTTAATGTATTGGCTACGACACGCTTTTTTTATTTTTGCTTAAAATTGTTTAGAAAATATTTTACAGTCTTCTGAACTTTTTACTAGTCAATGTATAATCCATACGTTTTGGCACTCTTACACAAACAATTCTTGACTAAAACAGTTAAAACTTTGCAAATATGTTGTTTAATGTATTGGCTACGACACGCTTTTTTTATTTTTGCTTAAAATTGTTTAGAAAAAATTTTACGGTCTTCTGAACTTTTTACTAGTCAATGTATAATCCATACGTTTTAGCACTCTTACACAAACAATTCTTGACTAAAACAGTTAAAACTTTGCAAATATGTTGTTTAATGTATTGGCTACGACACGCTTTTTTTATTTTTGCTTAAAATTGTTTAGAAAAAATTTTACGGTCTTCTGAACTTTTTACATTAAAAAACACCTATGCTTGCTTTCGTCAATGTATAATCCATACGTTTTAGCACTCTTACACAAACAATTCTTGACTAAAACAGTTAATACTTTGCAAATATGTTGTTTAATGTATTGGCTACGACACGCTTTTTTATTTTTGCTTAAAATTGTTTAGAAAAAATTTTACAGTCTTCTGAACTTTTTACTAGTCAATGTATAATCCATACGTTTTAGCACTCTTACACAAACAATTCTTGACTAAAACAGTTAAAACTTTGCAAATATGTTGTTTAATGTATTGGCTACGACACGCTTTTTTTATTTTTGCTTAAAATTGTTTGAAAAAATTTTACGGTCTTCTGAACTTTTTACAATAAATAACACCTATGCTTGCTTTCGTCAATGTATAATCCATACGTTTTAGCACTCTTACACAAACAATTCTTGACTAAAACAGTTAATACTTTGCAAATATGTTGTTTAATGTATTGGCTACGACACGCTTTTTTTATTTTTGCTTAAAATTGTTTAGAAAAAGTTTTACAGTCTTCTGAACTTTTTACTAGTCAATGTATAATCCATACGTTTGAGCACTCTTACACAAACATTTCTTGACTAAAACAGTTAAAACTTTGCAAATATGTTGTTTAATGTATTAACTACGACACGCTTTTTTTATTTTTGCTTAAAATTGTTTAGAAAAAATTCTACAGTATTCTGAACTTTTTACTAGTCAATGTATAATCCATACGTTTTGGCACTCTTACACAAACAATTCTTGACTAAAACAGTTAAATTTTTGCAAATATGTTGTTTAATGTATTGGCTACGACACGCTTTTTTTATTTTTGCTTAAAATTGTTTAGAAAAATTTTACAGTCTTCTGAACTTTTTACTAGTCAATGTATAATCCATACGTTTTAGCACTCTTACACAAACAATTCTTGACTAAAACAGTTAAAACTTTGCAAATATGTTGTTTAATGTATTGGCTACGACACGCTATTTTTATTTTTGCTTAAAATTGTTTAGAAAAAATTTTACGGTCTTCTGAACTTTTTACATTAAAAAACACCTATGCTTGCTTTCGTCAATGTTTAATCCATACGTTTTAGCACTCTTACACAAACAATTCTTGACTAAAACAGTTAAAACTTTGCAAATATGTTGTTTAATGTATTGGCTACGACACGCTTTTTTTATTTTTGCTTAAAATTGTTTAGAAAAAATTTTACAGTCTTCTGAACTTTTTACAAGTCAATGTATAATCCATACGTTTTAGCACTCTTACACAAACAATTCTTGACTAAAACAGTTAAAACTTTGCAAATATGTTGTTTAATGTATTGGCTACGACACGCTTTTTTTATTTTTGCTTAAAATTGTTTAGAAAAAATTTTACGGTCTTCTGAACATTTTACATTAAAAAACACCTATGCTTGCTTTCGTCAATGTATAATCCATACGTTTTAGCACTCTTACACAAACAATTCTTGACTAAAACAGTTAAAACTTTGCAAATATGTTGTTTAATGTATTGGCTACGACACGCTTTTTTTTTTTTTGCTTAAAATTGTTTATAAAAATTTTTACAGTCTTCTGAACTTTTTACATTAAAAAACACCTATGCTTGCTTTCGTCAATGTATAATCCATACGTTTTAGCACTCTTACACAAACAATTCTTGACTAAAACAGTTAAAACTTTGCAAATATGTTGTTTAATGTATTGGCTACGACACGCTTTTTTTATTTTTGCTTAAAATTGTTTAGAAAAAATTTTACAGTCTTCTGAACTTTTTACATTAAAAAACACCTATGCTTGCTTTCGTCAATGTATAATCCATACGTTTTAGCACTTTTACACAAACAATTCTTGACTAAAACAGTTAAAACTTAGCAAATATGTTGTTTAATTTATTGGCTACGACACGCTTTTTTTATTTTTGCTTAAAATTGTTTAGAAAAAATTTTACAGTCTTCTGAACTTTTTACATTAAAAAACACCTATGCTTGCTTTCGTCAATGTATAATCCATACGTTTTAGCACTCTTACACAAACAATTCTTGACTAAAACAGTTAAAACTTTGCAAATATGTTGTTTAATGTATTGGCTACGACACGCTTTTTTTATTTTTGCTTAAAATTGTTTAGAAAAAATTTTACAGTCTTCTGAACTTTTTACATTAAAAAACACCTATGCTTGCTTTCGTCAATGTATAATCCATACGTTTTAGCACTCTTACACAAACAATTCTTGACTAAAACAGTTAAAACTTAGCAAATATGTTGTTTAATGTATTGGCTACGACACGCTTTTTTTATTTTTGCTTAAAATTGATTAGAAAAAATTTTACAGTCTTCTGAACTTTTTACATTAAAAAACACCTATGCTTGCTTTCGTCAATGTATAATCCATACGTTTTAGCACTCTTACACAAACAATTCTTGACTAAAACAGTTAAAACTTTGCAAATATGTTGTTTAATGTATTGGCTACGACACGCTTTTTTTATTTTTGCTTAAAATTGTTTACAAAAAATTTTACAGTCTTCTGAACTTTTTACTAGTCAATGTATAATCCATACGTTTTAGCACTCTTACACAAACAATTCTTGACTAAAACAGTTAAAACTTTGCAAAAATGTTGTTTAATGTATTGGCTACGACACGCTTTTTTTATTTTTGCTTAAAAATGTTTAGAAAAAATTTTACGGTCTTCTGAACTTTTTACATTAAAAAACACCTATGCTTGCTTTCGTCAATGTATAATCCATACGTTTTAGCACTCTTACACAAACAATTCTTGACTAAAACAGTTAAAACTTTGCAAATATGTTGTTTAATGTATTGGCTACGACACGCTTTTTTTATTTTTGCTTAAAATTGTTTAGAAAAAACTTTACAGTCTTCTGAACTTTTTACTAGTCAATGTATAATCCATAAGTTTTAGCACTCTTACACAAACAATTCTTGACTAAAACAGTTAAAACTTTGCAAACATGTTGTTTAATGTATTGGCTACGACACGCTTTTTTTATTTTTGCTTAAAATTGTTTAGAAAAAATTTTACAGTCTTCTGAACTTTTTACATTAAAAAACACCTATGCTTGCTTTCGTCAATGTATAATCCATACGTTTTAGCACTCTTACACAAACAATTCTTGACTAAAACAGTTAAAACTTTGCAAACATGTTTTTTAATGTATTGGCTACGACACGCTTTTTTTTTTTTTGCTTAAAATTGTTTAGAAAAAATTTTAGCACTCTTACACAAACAATTCTTGACTAAAACAGTTAAAACTTTGCAAACATGTTGTTTAATGTATTGGCTACGACACGCTTTTTTTATTTTTGCTTAAAATTGTTTAGAAAAAATTTTACAGTCTTCTGAACTTTTTACTAGTCAATGTATAATCCATACGTTTTAGCACTCTTACACAAACAATTCTTGACTAAAACAGTTAAAACTTTGCAAACATGTTGTTTAATGTATTGGCTACGACACGTTTTTTTTATTTTTGCTAAAAATTGATTAGAAAAAATTTTACAGTCTTCTGAACTTTTTACTAGTCAATGTATAATCCATACGTTTTAGCACTCTTACACAAACAATTCTTGACTAAAACAGTTAAAACTTTGCAAACATGTTGTTTAATGTATTGGCTACGACACGCTTTTTTTATTTTTGCTTAAAATTGATTAGAAAAAATTTTACAGCCTTCTGAACTTTTTACATTAAAAAACACCTATGCTTGCTTTCGTCAATGTATAATCCATACGTTTTAGCACTCTTAAACAAACAATTCTTGACTAAAACAGTTAAAACTTTGCAAACATGTTGTTTAATGTATTGGCTACGACACGCTTTTTTTATTTTTGCTTAAAATTGTTTAGAAAAAATTTTACAGTCTTCTGAACTTTTTACTAGTCAATGTATAATCCATACGTTTTAGCACTCTCACACAAACAATTCTTGACTAAAACAGTTAAAACTTTGCAAATATGTTGTTTAATGTATTGGCTACGACAAGCTTTTTTTATTTTTGCTTAAAATTGATTAGAAAAGATTTTACAGCCTTTTGAACTTTTTACATTAAAAAACACCTATGCTTGCTTTCGTCAATGTATAATCCATAAGTTTTAGCACTCTTACACAAACAATTCTTGACTAAAACAGTTAAAACTTTGCAAACATGTTGTTTAATGTATTGGCTACGACACGCTTTTTTTATTTTTGCTTAAAATTGTTTAGAAAAAATTTTACAGTCTTCTAAACTTTTTACATTAAAAAACACCTATGCTTGCTTTCGTCAATGTATAATCCATACGTTTTAGCACTCTTAAACAAACAATTCTTTACTAAAACAGTTAAAACTTTGCAAACATGTTGTTTAATGTATTGGCTACGACACGCTTTTTTTATTTTTGCTTAAAATTGTTTAGAAAAAATTTTACAGTCTTCTAAACTTTTTACATTAAAAAACACCTATGCTTGCTTTCGTCGATGTATAATCCATACGTTTTAGCACTCTTAAACAAACAATTCTTTACTAAAACAGTTAAAACTTTGCAAACATGTTGTTTAATGTATTGGCTACGACACGCTTTTTTTATTTTTGCTTAAAATTGTTTAGAAAAAATTTTACAGTCTTCTGAACTTTTTACTAGTCAATGTATAATCCATACGTTTTAGCACTCTTACACAAACAAATCTTGACTAAAACAGTTAAAACTTTGCAAATATGTTGTTTAATGTATTGGCTACGACAAGCTTTTTTTATTTTTGCTGAAAATTGTTTAGAAAAAATTTTAGAGCCTTCTGAACTTTTTACATTAAAAAACACCTATGCTTGCTTTCGTCAATGTATAATCCATACGTTTTAGCACTCTTACACAAACAATTCTTGACTAAAACAGTTAAAACTTTGCAAACATGTTGTTTAATGTATTGGCTACGACACGCTTTTTTTATTTTTGCTTAAAATTGTTTAGAAAAAATTTTACAGTCTTCTGAACTTTTTACTAGTCAATGTATAATCCATACGTTTTAGCACTCTTACACAAACAATTCTTGACTAAAACAGTTAAAACTTTGCAAATATGTTGTTTAATGTATTGGCTACGACACGCTTTTTTTATTTTTGCTTAAAATTGATTAGAAAAAATTTTACAGCCTTCTGAACTTTTTACATTAAAAAACTCCTATGCTTGCTTTCATCAATGTATAATCCATACGTTATAGCACTCTTACACAAACAATTCTTGACTAAAACAGTTAAAACTTTGCAAACATGTTGTTTAATGTATTGGCTACGACACGCTTTTTTTATTTTTGCTTAAAATTGTTTAGAAAAAATTTTACAGTCTTCTGAACTTTTTACTAGTCAATGTATAATCCATACGTTTTAGCACTCTTACACAAACAATTCTTGACTAAAACAGTTAAAACTTTGCAAACATGTTGTTTAATGTATTAGCTACGACACGCTTTTTTTATTTTTGCTTAAAATTGATTAGAAAAGATTTTACAGCCTTCTGAACTTTTTACATTAAAAAACTCCTATGCTTGCTTTCGTCAATGTATAATCCATACGTTTTAGCACTCTTACACAAACAATTCTTGACTAAAACAGTTAAAACTTTGCAAACATGTTGTTTAATGTATTGGCTACGACACGCTTTTTTTATTTTTGCTTAAAATTGTTTAGAAAAAATTTTACAGTCTTCTGAACTTTTTACTAGTCAATGTATAATCCATACGTTTTAGCACTCTTACACAAACAATTCTTGACTAAAACAGTTAAAACTTTGCAAATATGTTGTTTAATGTATTGGCTACGACAAGCTTTTTTTATTTTTGCTTAAAATTGTTTAGAAAAAATTTTACAGCCTTCTGAACTTTTTACATTAAAAAACACCTATGCTTGCTTTCGTCAATGTATAATCCATACGTTTTAGCACTCTTACACAAACAATTCTTGACTAAAACAGTTAAAACTTTGCAAACATGTTGTTTAATGTATTGGCTACGACACGATTTTTTTATTTTTGCTTAAAATTGTTTAGAAAAAATTTTACAGTCTTCTGAACTTTTTACTAGTCAATGTATAATCCATACGTTTTAGCACTCTTACACAAACAATTCTTGACTAAAACAGTTAAAACTTTGCAAATATGTTGTTTAATGTATTGGCTACGACAAGCTTTTTTTATTTTTGCTGAAAATTGTTTAGAAAAAATTTTAGAGCCTTCTGAACTTTTTACATTAAAAAACACCTATGCTTGCTTTCGTCAATGTATAATCCATACGTTTTAGCACTCTTACACAAACAATTCTTGACTAAAACAGTTAAAACTTTGCAAACATGTTGTTTAATGTATTGGCTACGACACGCTTTTTTTATTTTTGCTTAAAATTGTTTAGAAAAAATTTTACAGTCTTCTGAACTTTTTACTAGTCAATGTATAATCCATACGTTTTAGCACTCTTACACAAACAATTCTTGACTAAAACAGTTAAAACTTTGCAAATATGTTGT
Organism: Thalia democratica; assembly: GCF_965202585.1. Classification (NCBI taxonomy): domain Eukaryota; kingdom Metazoa; phylum Chordata; class Thaliacea; order Salpida; family Salpidae; genus Thalia; species Thalia democratica. Next base: position 56,743,120 of record NC_139172.1, read on the forward strand.
TTAATGTATTGGCTACGACACGCTTTTTTTATTTTTGCTTAAAATTGATTAGAAAAAATTTTACAGCCTTCTGAACTTTTTACATTAAAAAACTCCTATGCTTGCTTTCATCAATGTATAATCCATACGTTATAGCACTCTTACACAAACAATTCTTGACTAAAACAGTTAAAACTTTGCAAACATGTTGTTTAATGTATTGGCTACGACACGCTTTTTTTATTTTTGCTTAAAATTGTTTAGAAAAAATTTTACAGTCTTCTGAACTTTTTACTAGTCAATGTATAATCCATACGTTTTAGCACTCTTACACAAACAATTCTTGACTAAAACAGTTAAAACTTTGCAAACATTTTGTTTAATGTATTAGCTACGACACGCTTTTTTTATTTTTGCTTAAAATTGATTAGAAAAGATTTTACAGCCTTCTGAACTTTTTACATTAAAAAACTCCTATGCTTGCTTTCGTCAATGTATAATCCATACGTTTTAGCACTCTTACACAAACAATTCTTGACTAAAACAGTTAAAACTTTGCAAACATGTTGTTTAATGTATTGGCTACGACACGCTTTTTTTATTTTTGCTTAAAATTGTTTAGAAAAAATTTTACAGTCTTCTGAACTTTTTACTAGTCAATGTATAATCCATACGTTTTAGCACTCTTACACAAACAATTCTTGACTAAAACAGTTAAAACTTTGCAAATATGTTGTTTAATGTATTGGCTACGACAAGCTTTTTTTATTTTTGCTTAAAATTGTTTAGAAAAAATTTTACAGCCTTCTGAACTTTTTACATTAAAAAACACCTATGCTTGCTTTCGTCAATGTATAATCCATACGTTTTAGCACTCTTACACAAACAATTCTTGACTAAAACAGTTAAAACTTTGCAAACATGTTGTTTAATGTATTGGCTACGACACGATTTTTTTATTTTTGCTTAAAATTGTTTAGAAAAAATTTTACAGTCTTCTGAACTTTTTACTAGTCAATGTATAATCCATACGTTTTAGCACTCTTACACAAACAATTCTTGACTAAAACAGTTAAAACTTTGCAAACATGTTGTTTAATGTATTGGCTACGACACGCTTTTTTATTTTTGCTTAAAATTGATTAGAAAAAATTTTACAGCCTTCTGAACTTTTTACATTAAAAAACTCCTATGCTTGCTTTCGTCAATGTATAATCCATATGTTTTAGCACTCTTACACAAACAATTCTTGACTAAAACAGTTAAAACTTTGCAAACATGTTGTTTAATGTATTGGCTACGACACGCTTTTTTTATTTTTGCTTAAAATTGTTTAGAAAAAATTTTACAGTCTTCTGAACTTTTTACTAGTCAATGTATAATCCATACGTTTTAGCACTCTTACACAAACAATTCTTGACTAAAACAGTTAAAACTTTGCAAACATGTTGTTTAATGTATTGGCTACGACACGCTTTTTTTATTTTTGCTTAAAATTGATTAGAAAAAATTTTACAGCCTTCTGAACTTTTTACATTAAAAAACTCCTATGCTTGCTTTCGTCAATGTATAATCCATACGTTTTAGCACTCTTACACAAACAATTCTTGACTAAAACAGTTAAAACTTTGCAAACATGTTGTTTAATGTATTGGCTACGACACGCTTTTTTTATTTTTGCTTAAAATTGTTTAGAAAAAATTTTACAGTCTTCTGAACTTTTTACTAGTCAATGTATAATCCATACGTTTTAGCACTCTTACACAAACAATTCTTGACTAAAACAGTTAAAACTTTGCAAACATGTTGTTTAATGTATTGGCTAAGACACGCTTTTTTTATTTTTGCTTAAAATTGATTAGAAAAAAATTTTACAGCCTTCTGAACTTTTTACATTAAAAAACACCTATGCTTGCTTTCGTCAATGTATAATCCATACGTTTTAGCACTCTTACACAAACAATTCTTGACTAAAACAGTTAAAACTTTACAAACATGTTGTTTAATGTATTGGCTACGACACGCTTTTTTTTATTTTTGCTTAAAATTGTTTAGAAAAAATTTTACAGTCTTCTGAACTTTTTACTAGTCAATGTATAATCCATACGTTTTAGCACTCTTACACAAACAATTCTTGACTAAAACAGTTAAAACTTTGCAAACATGTTGTTTAATGTATTGGCTACGACACGCTTTTTTTTATTTTTGCTTAAAATTGTTTAGAAAAAATTTTACAGTCTTCTGAACTTTTTACTAGTCAATGTATAATCCATACGTTTTAGCACTCTTACACAAACAATTCTTGACTAAAACAGTTAAAACTTTGCAAATATGTTGTTTAATGTATTGGCTACGACACGCTTTTTTTATTTTTGCTTAAAATTGTTTACAAAAAATTTTACAGTCTTCTGAACTTTTTACTAGTCAATGTATAATCCATACGTTTTAGCACTCTTACACAAACAATTCTTGACTAAAACAGTTAAAACTTTGCAAACATGTTGTTTAATGTATTGGCTACGACACGCTTTTTTTATTTTTGCTTAAAATTGTTTACAAAAAATTTTACAGTCTTCTGAACTTTTTACTAGTCAATGTATAATCCATACGTTTTAGCACTCTTACACAAACAATTCTTGACTAAAACAGTTAAAACTTTGCAAATATGTTGTTTAATGTATTGGCTACGAGACGCTTTTTTAATTTTTGCTTAAAATTGTTTAGAAAAAATTTTACAGTCTTCTGAACTTTTTACATTAAAAAACACCTATGCTTGCTTTCGTCAATGTATAATCCATACGTTTTAGCACTCTTACACAAACAATTCTTGACTAAAACAGTTAAAACTTTGCAAATATGTTGTTTAATGTATTGGCTACGACACGCTTTTTTTATTTTTGCTTAAATTGTTTAGAAAAAATTTTACGGTCTTCTGAACTTTTTACAATAAAAAAAACCTATGTTTGCTTTCGTCAATGTATAATCCATACGTTTTAGCACTCTTACACAAACATTTCTTGACTAAAACAGTTAAAACTTTGCAAATATGTTATTTAATGTATTGGCTACGAGACGCTTTTTTTATTTTTGCTTAAAATTGTTTTGAAAAAATTTTACAGTCTTCTGAACTTTTTACATTAAAAAACACCTATGCTCGCTTTCGTCAATGTATGATCCATACGTTTTAGCACTCTTACACAAACAATTCTTGACTAAAACAGTTAAAACTTTGCAAATATGTTGTTTAATGTATTGGCTACGACACGCTTTTTTTATTTTTGCTTAAAATTGTTTAGAAAAAATTTTACAGTCTTCTGAACTTTTTACTAGTCAATGTATAATCCATACGTTTTGGCACTCTTACACAAACAATTTTTGACTAAAACAGTTAAAACTTTGCAAATATGTTGTTTAATGTATTGGCTACGACATGCTTTTTCTATTTTTGCTTAAAATTGTTTAGAAAAAATTTTACAGTCTTCTGAACTTTTTACTAGTCAATGTATAATCCATACGTTTTAGCACTCTTACACAAACAATTCTTGACTAAAACAGTTAAAACTTTGCAAAAATGTTGTTTAATGTATTGGCTACGACACGCTTTTTTTATTTTTGCTTAAAAATGTTTAGAAAAAATTTTACAGTCTTCTGAACTTTTTACATTAAAAAACACCTATGCTTGCTTTCGTCAATGTATAATCCATACGTTTTAGCACTCTTACACAAACAATTCTTGACTAAAACAGTTAAAACTTTGCAAATATGTTGTTTAATGTATTGGCTACGACACGCTTTTTTTATTTTTGCTTAAAATTGTTTAGAAAAAATTTTACAGTCTTCTGAACTTTTTACTAGTCAATGTATAATCCATACGTTTTAGCACTCTTACACAAACAATTCTTGACTAAAACAGTTAAAACTTTACAAATATGTTGTTAAATGTATTGGCTACGACACGCTTTTTTATTTTTGCTTAAAATTGTTTAGAAAAAATTTTACGGTCTTCTGAACTTTTTACATTAAAAAACACCTATGCTTGCTTTCGTCAATGTATAATCCATACGTTTTAGCACTCTTACACAAACAATTCTTGACTAAAACAGTTAAAACTTTGCAAAAATGTTGTTTAATGTATTGGCTACGACACGCTTTTTTTATTTTTGCTTAAAAATGTTTAGAAAAAATTTTACGGTCTTCTGAACTTTTTACATTAAAAAACACCTATGCTTGCTTTCGTCAATGTATAGTCCATACGTTTTAGCACTCTTACACAAACAATTCTTGACTAAAACAGTTAAAACTTTGCAAATATGTTGTTTAATGTATTGGCTACGACACGCTTTTTTTATTTTTGCTTAAAATTGTTTAGAAAAAATTTTACAGTCTTCTGAACTTTTTACTAGTCAATGTATAATCCATGCGTTTTAGCACTCTTACACAAACAATTCTTGACTAAAACAGTTAAAACTTTGCAAATATGTTGTTTAATGTATTGGCTACGACACGTTTTTTTTTTTTTTGCTTAAAATTGTTTAGAAAAAATTTTACGGTCTTCTGAACTTTTTACATTAAAAAACACCTATGCTTGCTTTCGTCAATGTATAATCCATACGTTTTAGCACTCTTACACAAACAATTCTTGACTAAAACAGTTAAAACTTTGCAAAAATGTTGTTTAATGTATTGGCTACGACACGCTTTTTTTATTTTTGCTTAAAATTGTTGAAAAAAAATTTTACAGTCTTCTGAACTTTTTACTAGTCAATGTATAATCCATACGTTTTAGCACTCTTACACAAACAATTCTTGACTAAAACAGTTAAAACTTTGCAAATATGTTGTTTAATGTATTGGCTACGACACGCTTTTTTTATTTTTGCTTAAAATTGTTTAGAAAAAATTTTACAGTCTTCTGAACTTTTTACTAGTCAATGTATAATCCATACGTTTTAGCACTCTTACACAAACAATTCTTGACTAAAACAGTTAAAACTTTGCAAATATGTTGTTTAATGTATTAGCTACAACACGCTTTTTTATTTTTGCTTAAAATTGTTTAGAAAAAATTTTACAGTCTTCTGAACTTTTTACATTAAAAAACACCTATGCTTGCTTTCGTCAATGTATAATCCATACGTTTTAGCACTCTTACACAAACAATTCTTGACTAAAACAGTTAAAACTTTGCAAATATGTTGTTTAATGTATTGGCTACGACACGCTTTTTTTATTTTTGCTTAAAATTGTTTAGAAAAAATTTTACGGTCTTCTGAACTTTTTACATTAAAAAACACCTATGCTTGCTTTCGTCAATGTATAATCCATACGTTTTAGCACTCTTACACAAACAATTCTTGACTAAAACAGTTAAAACTTTGCAAATATGTTGTTTAATGTAATTGCTACGACACGCTTTTTTTATTTTTGCTTAAAAATGTTTAGAAAAAAATTTTACGGTCTTCTGAACTTTTTACATTAATGAACACCTATGCTTGCTTTCGTCAATGTATAATCCATACGTTTTAGCACTCTTACACAAACAATTCTTGACTAAAACAGTTAAAACTTTGCAAATATGTTGTTTAATGTATTGGCTACGAGATGCTTTTTTTATTTTTGCTTAAAATTGTTTAGAAAAAATTTTACAGTCTTCTGAACTTTTTACATTAAAAAACACCTATGCTTGCTTTCGTCAATGTATAATCCATACGTTTTAGCACTCTTACACAAACAATTCTTGACTAAAACAGTTAAAACTTAGCAAATATGTTGTTTAATTTATTGGCTACGACACGCTTTTTTTATTTTTGCTTAAAATTGTTTAGGAAAAATTTTACAGTCTTCTGAACTTTTTACATTAAAAAACACCTATGCTTGCTTTCGTCAATGTATAATCCATACGTTTTAGCACTCTTACACAAACAATTCTTGACTAAAACAGTTAAAACTTTGCAAATATGTTGTTTAATGTATTGGCTACGACACGCTTTTTTTATTTTTGCTTAAAATTGTTTACAAAAAATTTTACAGTCTTCTGAACTTTTTACTAGTCAATGTATAATCCATACGTTTTAGCACTCTTAAACAAACAATTCTTGACTAAAACAGTTAAAACTTTGCAAATATGTTGTTTAATGTATTGGCTAGGAGACTTTTTTTTTATTTTTGCTCAAAATTGTTCAGAAAAAATTTTACAGTCTTCTGAACTTTTTACATTAAAAAACACCTATGCTTGCTTTCGTCAATGTATAATCCATACGTTTTAGCACTCTTACACAAACAGTTCTTGACTAAAACAGTTAAAACTTTGCAAATATGTTGTTTAATGTATTGGCTACGACACGCTTTTTTTATTTTTGCTTAAAATTGTTTGAAAAAATTTTACGGTCTTCTGAACTTTTTACAATAAAAAACACCTATGCTTGCTTTCGTCAATGTATAATCCATACGTTTTAGCACTCTTACACAAACATTTCTTGACTAAAACAGTTAAAACTTTGCAAATATGTTGTTTAATGTATTGGCTACGACACGCTTTTTTTATTTTTGCTTAAAATTGTTTAGAAAAAATTTTACAGTCTTCTGAACTTTTTACTAGTCAATGTATAATCCATACGTTTTGGCACTCTTACACAAACAATTCTTGACTAAAACAGTTAAAACTTTACAAATATGTTGTTTAATGTATTGGCTACGACACGCTTTTTTTATTTTTGCTTAAAATTGTTTAGAAAAAATTTTACAGTCTTCTGAACTTTTTACTAGTCAATGTATAATCCATACGTTTTAGCACTCTTACACAAACAATTCTTGACTAAAACAGTTAAAACTTTGCAAATATGTTGTTTAATGTATTGGCTACGACACGCTTTTTTTATTTTTGCTTAAAATTGTTTAGAAAAAATTTTACGGTCTTCTGAACTTTTTACAATAAATAACACCTATGCTTGCTTTCGTCAATGTATAATCCATACGTTTGAGCACTCTTACACAAACATTTCTTGACTAAAACAGTTAAAACTTTGCAAATATGTTGTTTAATGTATTAACTACGACACGCTTTTTTTATTTTTGCTTAAAATTGTTTAGAAAAAATTTTACAGTCTTCTGAACTTTTTACTAGTCAATGTATAATCCATACGTTTTGGCACTCTTACACAAACAATTCTTGACTAAAACAGTTAAATTTTTGCAAATATGTTGTTTAATGTATTGGCTACGACACGCTTTTTTTATTTTTGCTTAAAATTGTTTGAAAAAATTTTACGGTCTTCTGAACTTTTTACAATAAAAAACACCTATGCTTGCTTTCGTCAATGTATAATCCATACGTTTTAGCACTCTTACACAAACATTTCTTGACTAAAACAGTTAAAACTTTGCAAATATGTTGTTTAATGTATTGGCTACGACACGCTTTTTTTATTTTTGCTTAAAATTGTTTAGAAAAAATTTTACAGTCTTCTGAACTTTTTACTAGTCAATGTATAATCCATACGTTTTGGCACTCTTACACAAACAATTCTTGACTAAAACAGTTAAAACTTTGCAAATATGTTGTGTAATGTATTGGCTACGACACGCTTTTTTTATTTTTGCTTAAAATTGTTTAGAAAAAATTTTACAGTCTTCTGAACTTTTTACTAGTCAATGTATAATCCATACGTTTTAGCACTCTTACACAAACAATTCTTGACTAAAACAGTTAAAACTTTGCAAATATGTTGTTTAATGTATTGGCTACGACACGCTTTTTTTATTTTTGCTTAAAATTGTTTAGAAAAAATTTTACGGTCTTCTGAACTTTTTACATTAAAAAACACCTATGCTTGCTTTCGTCAATGTATAATCCATACGTTTTAGCACTCTTACACAAACAATTCTTGACTAAAACAGTTAAAACTTTGCAAATATGTTGTTTAATGTATTGGCTACGACACGCTTTTTTTATTTTTGCTTAAAATTGTTTAGAAAAAATTTTACAGTCTTCTGAACTTTTTACTAGTCAATGTATAATCCATACGTTTTAGCACTCTTACACAAACAATTCTTGACTAAAACAGTTAAAACTTTGCAAATATGTTGTTTAATGTATTGGCTACGACACGCTTTTTTTATTTTTGCTTAAAATTGTTTGAAAAAATTTTACGGTCTTCTGAACTTTTTACAATAAATAACACCTTTGCTTGCTTTCGTCAATGTATAATCCATACGTTTGAGCACTCTTACACAAACATTTCTTGACTAAAACAGTTAAAACTTTGCAAATATGTTGTTTAATGTATTAACTACGACACGCTTTTTTTATTTTTGCTTAAAATTGTTTAGAATAAATTTTACAGTCTTTTGAACTTTTTACTAGTCAATGTATAATCCATACGTTTTGGCACTCTTACACAAACAATTCTTGACTAAAACAGTTAAATTTTTGCAAATATGTTGTTTAATGTATTGGCTACGACACGCTTTTTTTATTTTTGCTTAAAATTATTTAGAAAAATTTTTACAGTCTTCTGAACTTTTTACTAGTCAATGTATAATCCATACGTTTTAGCACTCTTACACAAACAATTCTTGACTAAAACAGTTAAAACTTTGCAAATATGTTGTTTAATGTATTGGCTACGACACACTATTTTTATTTTTGCTTAAAATTGTTTAGAAAACATTTTACGGTCTTCTGAACTTTTTACATTAAAAAACACCTATGCTTGCTTTCGTCAATGTATAATCCATACGTTTTAGCACTCTTACACAAACAATTCTTGACTAAAACAGTTAAAACTTTGCAAATATGTTATTTAATGTATTGGCTACGACACGCTTTTTTTATTTTTGCTTAAAATTGTTTAGAAAAAATTTTACAGTCTTCTGAACTTTTTACAAGTCAATGTATAATCCATACATTTTAGCACTCTTACACAAACAATTCTTGACTAAAACAGTTAAAACTTTGCAAATATGTTGTTTAATGTATTGGCTACGACACGCTTTTTTTATTTTTGCTTAAAATTGTTTAGAAAAAATTTTACGGTCTTCTGAACTTTTTACATTAAAAAACACCTATGCTTGCTTTCGTCAATGTATAATCCATACGTTTTAGCACTCTTACACAAACAATTCTTGACTAAAACAGTTAAAACTTTGCAAATATGTTGTTTAATGTATTGGCTACGACACGCTTTTTTTATTTTTGCTTAAAATTGTTTAGAAAAAATTTTACAGTCTTCTGAACTTTTTACATTAAAAAACACCTATGCTTGCTTTCGTCAATGTATAATCCATACGTTTTAGCACTCTTACACAAACAATTCTTGACTAAAACAGTTAAAACTTTGCAAATATGTTGTTTAATGTATTGGCTACGACACGCTTTTTTTTATTTTTGCTTAAAATTGTTTAGAAAAAATTTTACAGTCTTCTGAACTTTTTACATTAAAAAACACCTATGCTTGCTTTCGTCAATGTATAATCCATACGTTTTAGCACTCTTACACAAACAATTCTTGACTAAAACAGTTAAAACTTAGCAAATATGTTGTTTAATGTATTGGCTACGACACGCTTTTTTTATTTTTGCTTAAAATTGTTTAGAAAAAATTTTACAGTCTTCTGAACTTTTTACATTAAAAAACACCTATGCTTGCTTTCGTCAATGTATAATCCATACGTTTTAGCACTCTTACACAAACAATTCTTGACTAAAACAGTTAAAACTTTGCAAATATGTTGTTTAATGTATTGGCTACGACACGCTTTTTTTATTTTTGCTTAAAATTGTTTAGAAAAAATTTTACAGTCTTTTGAACTTTTTACATTAAAAAACACCTATGCTTGCTTTCGTCAATGTATAATCCATACGTTTTAGCACTCTTACACAAACAATTCTTGACTAAAACAGTTAAAACTTAGCAAATATGTTGTTTAATTTATTGGCTACGACACGCTTTTTTTATTTTTGCTTAAAATTGTTTAGAAAAAATTTTACAGACTTCTGAACTTTTTACATTAAAAAACACCTATGCTTGCTTTCGTCAATGTATAATCCATACGTTTTAGCACTCTTACACAAACAATTCTTGACTAAAACAGTTAAAACTTTGCAAATATGTTGTTTAATGTATAGGCTACGACACGCTTTTTTTATTTTTGCTTAAAATTGTTTACAAAAAATTTTACAGTCTTCTGAACTTTTTACTAGTCAATGTATAATCCATACGTTTTAGCACTCTTAAACAAACAATTCTTGACTAAAACAGTTAAAACTTTGCAAATATGTTGTTTAATGTATTGGCTAGGAGACTTTTTTTTAATATTTTTGCTTAAAATTGTTTAGAAAAAATTTTACAGTCTTCTGAACTTTTTACATTAAAAAACACCTATGCTTGCTTTCGTCAATGTATAATCCATAGGTTTTAGCACTCTTACACAAACAGTTCTTGACTAAAACAGTTAAAACTTTGCAAATATGTTGTTTAATGTATTGGCTACGACACGCATTTTTTATTTTTGCTTAAATTTGTTTGAAAAAATTTTACGGTCTTCTGAACTTTTTACAATAAAAAACACCTATGCTTGCTTTCGTCAATGTATAATCCATACGTTTTAGCACTCTTACACAAACATTTCTTGACTAAAACAGTTAAAACTTTGCAAATATGTTGTTTAATGTATTGGCTACGACACGCTTTTTTTATTTTTGCTTAAAATTGTTTAGAAAAAATTTTACAGTCTTCTGAACTTTTTACATTAAAAAACACCTATGCTTGCTTTCGTCAATGTATAATCCATACGTTTTAGCACTCTTACACGAACAATTCTTGACTAAAACAGTTAAAACTTAGCAAATATGTTGTTTAATTTATTGGCTACGACACGCTTTTTTTATTTTTGCTTAAAATTGTTTAGAAAAAATTTTACAGTCTTCTGAACTTTTTACATTAAAAAACACTTATGCTTGCTTTCGTCAATGTATAATCCATACGTTTTAGCACTCTTACACAAACAATTCTTGACTAAAACAGTTAAAACTTTGCAAATATGTTGTTTAATGTATAGGCTACGACACACTTTTTTTATTTTTGCTTAAAATTGTTTACAAAAAATTTTACAGTCTTCTGAACTTTTTACTAGTCAATGTATAATCCATACGTTTTAGCACTCTTAAACAAACAATTCTTGACTAAAACAGTTAAAACTTTGCAAATATGTTGTTTAATGTATTGGCTAGGAGACTTTTTTTTTATTTTTGCTTAAAATTGTTTAGAAAAAATTTTACAGTCTTCTGAACTTTTTACATTAAAAAACACCTATGCTTGCTTTCGTCAATGTATAATCCATACGTTTTAGCACTCTTACACAAACATTTCTTGACTAAAACAGTTAAAACTTTGCAAATATGTTGTTTAATGTATTGGCTACGACACGCTTTTTTTATTTTTGCTTAAAATTGTTTAGAAAAAATTTTACAGTCTTCTGAACTTTTTACATTAAAAAACACCTATGCTTGCTTTCGTCAATGTATAATCCATACGTTTTAGCACTCTTACACAAACAATTCTTGACTAAAACAGTTAAAACTTAGCAAATATGTTGTTTAATTTATTGGCTACGACACGCTTTTTTTATTTTTGCTTAAAATTATTTAGAAAAAATTTTACAGTCTTCTGAACTTTTTACATTAAAAAACACTTATGCTTGCTTTCGTCAATGTATAATCCATACGTTTTAGCACTCTTACACAAACAATTCTTGACTAAAACAGTTAAAACTTTGCAAATATGTTGTTTAATGTATAGGCTACGACACACTTTTTTTATTTTTGCTTAAAATTGTTTACAAAAAATTTTACAGTCTTCTGAACTTTTTACTAGTCAATGTATAATCCATACGTTTTAGCACTCTTAAACAAACAATTCTTGACTAAAACAGTTAAAACTTTGCAAATATGTTGTTTAATGTATTGGCTAGGAGACTTTTTTTTTATTTTTGCTTAAAATTGTTTAGAAAAAATTTTACAGTCTTCTGAACTTTTTACATTAAAAAACACCTATGCTTGCTTTCGTCAATGTATAATCCATACGTTTTAGCACTCTTACACAAACAGTTCTTGACTAAAACAGTTAAAACTTTGCAAATATGTTGTTTAATGTATTGGCTACGACACGCTTTTTTTATTTTTGCTTAAATTTGTTTGAAAAAATTTTACGGTCTTCTGAACTTTTTACAATAAAAAACACCTATGCTTGCTTTCGTCAATGTATAATCCATACGTTTTAGCACTCTTACACAAACATTTCTTGACTAAAACAGTTAAAACTTTGCAAATATGTTGTTTAATGTATTGGCTACGACACGCTTTTTTTATTTTTGCTTAAAATTGTTTAGAAAAAATTTTACAGTCTTCTGAACTTTTTACTAGTCAATGTATAATCCATACGTTTTAGCACTCTTACACAAACAATTCTTGACTAAAACAGTTAAAACTTTGCAAATATGTTGTTTAATGTATTGGCTACGACACGCTTATTTATTTTTGCTTAAAATTGTTTAGAAAAAATTTTACAGTCTTCTGAACTTTTTACTAGTCAATGTATAATCCATACGTTTTAGCACTCTTACACAAACAATTCTTGACTAAAACAGTTAAAACTTTGCAAATATGTTGTTTAATGTATTGGCTACGACACGCTTTTTTTATTTTTGCTTAAAATTGTTTGAAAAAATTTTACGGTCTTCTTAACTTTTTACAATAAAAAACACCTATGCTTGCTTTCGTCAATGTATAATCCATACGTTTGAGCACTCTTACACAAACATTTCTTGACTAAAACAGTTAAAACTTTGCAAATATGTTGTTTAATGTATTAACTACGACACGCTTTTTTTATTTTTGCTTAAAATTGTTTAGAAAAAATTTTACAGTCTTCTGAACTTTTTACTAGTCAATGTAAAATCCATACGTTTTGGCACTCTTACACAAACAATTCTTGACTAAAACAGTTAAATTTTTGCAAATATGTTGTTTAATGTATTGGCTACGACACGCTTATTTATTTTTGCTTAAAATTGTTTAGAAAAATTTTTACAGTCTTCTGAACTTTTTACTAGTCAATGTATAATCCATACGTTTTAGCACTCTTACACAAACATTTCTTGACTAAAACAGTTAAAACTTTGCAAATATATTGTTTAATGTATTGGCTACGACACGCTTTTTTTATTTTTGCTTAAAATTGTTTAGAAAAAATTTTACAGTCTTCTGAACTTTTTACATTAAAAAACACCTATGCTTGCTTTCGTCAATGTATAATCCATACGTTTTAGCACTCTTACACAAACAATTCTTGACTAAAACAGTTAAAACTTAGCAAATATGTTGTTTAATTTATTGGCTACGACACGCTTTTTTTATTTTTGCTTAAAATTGTTTAGAAAAAATTTTACAGTCTTCTGAACTTTTTACATTAAAAAACACTTATGCTTGCTTTCGTCAATGTATAATCCATACGTTTTAGCACTCTTACACAAACAATTCTTGACTAAAACAGTTAAAACTTTGCAAATATGTTGTTTAATGTATAGGCTACGACACACTTTTTTTATTTTTGCTTAAAATTGTTTACAAAAAATTTTACAGTCTTCTGAACTTTTTACTAGTCAATGTATAATCCATATGTTTTAGCACTCTTACACAAACAATTCTTGACTAAAACAGTTAAAACTTTGCAAACATGTTGTTTAATGTATTGGCTACGACACGCTTTTTTTATTTTTGCTTAAAATTGTTTAGAAAAAATTTTACAGTCTTCTGAACTTTTTACATTAAAAAACACCTATGCTTGCTTTCGTCAATGTATAATCCATACGTTTTAGCACTCTTACACAAACAGTTCTTGACTAAAACAGTTAAAACTTTGCAAATATGTTGTTTAATGTATTGGCTACGACACGCTTTTTTTATTTTTGCTTAAATTTGTTTGAAAAAATTTTACGGTCTTCTGAACTTTTTACAATAAAAAACACCTATGCTTGCTTTCGTCAATGTATAATCCATACGTTTTAGCACTCTTACACAAACATTTCTTGACTAAAACAGTTAAAACTTTGCAAATATGTTGTTTAATGTATTGGCTACGACACGCTTTTTTTATTTTTGCTTAAAATTGTTTAGAAAAAATTTTACAGTCTTCTGAACTTTTTACTAGTCAATGTATAATCCATACGTTTTAGCACTCTTACACAAACAATTCTTGACTAAAACAGTTAAAACTTTGCAAATATGTTGTTTAATGTATTGGCTACGACACGCTTTTTTATTTTTGCTTAAAATTGTTTAGAAAAAATTTTACAGTCTTCTGAACTTTTTACTAGTCAATGTATAATCCATACGTTTTAGCACTCTTACACAAACAATTCTTGACTAAAACAGTTAAAACTTTGCAAATATGTTGTTTAATGTATTGGCTACGACACGCTTTTTTTATTTTTGCTTAAAATTGTTTGAAAAAATTTTACGGTCTTCTTAACTTTTTACAATAAAAAACACCTATGCTTGCTTTCTTCAATGTATAATCCATACGTTTGAGCACTCTTACACAAACATTTCTTGACTAAAACAGTTAAAACTTTGCAAATATGTTGTTTAATGTATTAACTACGACACGCTTTTTTTATTTTTGCTTAAAATTGTTTAGAAAAAATTTTACAGTCTTCTGAACTTTTTACTAGTCAATGTAAAATCCATACGTTTTGGCACTCTTACACAAACAATTCTTGACTAAAACAGTTAAATTTTTGCAAATATGTTGTTTAATGTATTGGCTACGACACGCTTATTTATTTTTGCTTAAAATTGTTTAGAAAAATTTTTACAGTCTTCTGAACTTTTTACTAGTCAATGTATAATCCATACGTTTTAGCACTCTTACACAAACAATTCTTGACTAAAACAGTTAAAACTTTGCAAATATGTTGTTTAATGTATTGGCTACGACACACTATTTTTATTTTTGCTTAAAATTGTTTAGAAAAAATTTTACGGTCTTCTGAACTTTTTACATTAAAAAACACCTATGCTTGCTTTCGTCAATGTATAATCCATACGTTTTAGCACTCTTACACAAACAATTCTTGACTAAAACAGTTAAAACTTTGCAAATATGTTGTTTAATGTATTGGCTACGACACGCTTTTTTTATTTTTGCTTAAAATTGTTTAGAAAAAATTTTACAGTCTTCTGAACTTTTTACAAGTCAATGTATAATCCATACGTTTTAGCACTCTTACACAAACAATTCTTGACTAAAACAGTTAAAACTTTGCAAATATGTTGTTTAATGTATTGGCTACGACACGCTTTTTTTATTTTTGCTTAAAATTGATTAGAAAAAATTTTACGGTCTTCTGAACATTTTACATTAAAAAACACCTATACTTGCTTTCGTCAATGTATAATCCATACGTTTTAGCACTCTTACACAAACAATTCTTGACTAAAACAGTTAAAACTTTGCAAATATGTTGTTTAATGTATTGGCTACGACACGCTTTTTTTTATTTTTGCTTAAAATTGTTTAGAAAAAATTTTACAGTCTTCTGAACTTTTTACATTAAAAAACACCTATGCTTGCTTTCGTCAATGTATAATCCATACGTTTTAGCACTCTTACACAAACAATTCTTGACTAAAACAGTTAAAACTTTGCAAATATGTTGTTTAATGTATTGGCTACGACACGCTTTTTTTATTTTTGCTTAAAATTGTTTAGAAAAAATTTTACAGTCTTCTGAACTTTTTACATTAAAAAACACCTATGCTTGCTTTTATCAATGTATAATCCATACGTTTTAGCACTCTTACACAAACAATTCTTGATTAAAACAGTTAAAACTTTGCAAATATGTTGTTTAATGTATTGGCTACGACACGCTTTTTTTATTTTTGCTTAAAATTGTTTAGAAAAAATTTTACGGTCTTCTGAACATTTTACATTAAAAAACACCTATGCTTGCTTTCGTCAATGTATAATCCATACGTTTTAGCACTCTTACACAAACAATTCTTGACTAAAACAGTTAAAACTTTGCAAATATGTTGTTTAATGTATTGGCTACGACACGCTTTTTTTATTTTTGCTTAAAATTGTTTAGAAAAAATTTTACAGTCTTCTGAACTTTTTACATTAAAAAACACCTATGCTTGCTTTCGTCAATGTATAATCCATACGTTTTAGCACTCTTACACAAACAATTCTTGACTAAAACAGTTAAAACTTTGCAAATATGTTGTTTAATGTATTGGCTACGACACGCTTTTTATATTTTTGCTTAAAATTGTTTAGAAAAAATTTTACAGTCTTCTGAACTTTTTACATTAAAAAACACCTATGCTTGCTTTCGTCAATGTATAATCCATACGTTTTAGCACTCTTACACAAACAATTCTTGACTAAAACAGTTAAAACTTTGCAAATATGTTGTTTAATGTATTGGCTACGACACGCTTTTTTTATTTTTGCTTAAAATTGTTTAGAAAAAATTTTACAGTCTTCTGAACTTTTTACATTAAAAAACACCTATGCTTGCTTTAGTCAATGTATGATCCATACGTTTTAGCACTCTTACACAAACAATTCTTGACTAAAACAGTTAAAACTTTGCAAATATGTTGTTTAATGTATTGGCTACGACACGCTTTTTTTATTTTTGCTTAAAATTGTTTAGAAAAAATTTTACAGTCTTCTGAACTTTTTACTAGTCAATGTATAATCCATACGTTTTGGCACTCTTACACAAACAATTCTTGACTAAAACAGTTAAAACTTTGCAAATATGTTGTTTAATGTATTGGCTACGACACGCTTTTTTTATTTTTGCTTAAAATTGTTTAGAAAAAATTTTACAGTCTTCTGAACTTTTTACTAGTCAATGTATAATCCATACGTTTTAGCACTCTTACACAAACAATTCTTGACTAAAACAGTTAAAACTTTGCAAAAATGTTGTTTAATGTATTGGCTACGACACGCTTTTTTTATTTTTGCTTAAAAATGTTTAGAAAAAATTTTACGGTCTTCTGAACTTTTTACATTAAAAAACACCTATGCTTGCTTTCGTCAATGTATAATCCATACGTTTTAGCACTCTTACACAAACAATTCTTGACTAAAACAGTTAAAACTTTGCAAATATGTTGTTTAATGTATTGGCTACGACACGCTTTTTTTATTTTTGCTTAAAATTGTTTAGAAAAAATTTTACAGTCTTCTGAACTTTTTACTAGTCAATGTATAATCCATACGTTTTAGCACTCTTACACAAACAATTCTTGACTAAAACAGTTAAAACTTTGCAAATATGTTGTTTAATGTATTGGCTACGACACGCTTTTTTTTTTTTTTTGCTTAAAATTGTTTAGAAAAAATTTTACAGTCTTCCGAACTTTTTACATTAAAAAACACCTATGCTTGCTTTCGTCAATGTATAATCCATACGTTTTAGCACTCTTACACAAACAATTCTTGACTAAAACAGTTAAAACTTTGCAAATATGTTGTTTAATGTATTGGCTACGACACGCTTTTTTTATTTTTGCTTAAAATTGTTTAGAAAAAATTTTACAGTCTTCTGAACTTTTTACATTAAAAAACACCTATGCTTGCTTTTGTCAATGTATAATCCATACGTTTTAGCACTCTTACACAAACAATTCTTGACTAAAACAGTTAAAACTTTGCAAATATGTTGTTTAATGTATTGGCTACGACACGCTTTTTTTATTTTTGCTTAAAATTGTTTAGAAAAAATTTTACGGTCTTCTGAACATTTTACATTAAAAAACACCTATGCTTGCTTTCGTCAATGTATAATCCATACGTTTTAGCACTCTTACACAAACAATTCTTGACTAAAACAGTTAAAACTTTGCAAATATGTTGTTTAATGTATTGGCTACGACACGCTTTTTTTATTTTTGCTTAAAATTGTTTAGAAAAAATTTTACAGTCTTCTGAACTTTTTACATTAAAAAACACCTATGCTTGCTTTCGTCAATGTATAATCCATACGTTTTAGCACTCTTACACAAACAATTCTTGACTAAAACAGTTAAAACTTTGCAAATATGTTGTTTAATGTATTGGCTACGACACGCTTTTTTTATTTTTGCTTAAAATTGTTTAGAAAAAATTTTACAGTCTTCTGAACTTTTTACATTAAAAAACACCTATGCTTGCTTTCGTCAATGTATAATCCATACGTTTTAGCACTCTTACACAAACAATTCTTGACTAAAACAGTTAAAACTTTGCAAATATGTTGTTTAATGTATTGGCTACGACACGCTTTTTTTATTTTTGCTTAAAATTGTTTAGAAAAAATTTTACAGTCTTCTGAACTTTTTACATTAAAAAACACCTATGCTTGCTTTCGTCAATGTATGATCCATACGTTTTAGCACTCTTACACAAACAATTCTTGACTAAAACAGTTAAAACTTTGCAAATATGTTGTTTAATGTATTGGCTACGACACGCTTTTTTTATTTTTGCTTAAAATTGTTTAGAAAAAATTTTACAGTCTTCTGAACTTTTTACTAGTCAATGTATAATCCATACGTTTTGGCACTCTTACACAAACAATTCTTGACTAAAACAGTTAAAACTTTGCAAATATGTTGTTTAATGTATTGGCTACGACACGCTTTTTTTATTTTTGCTTAAAATTGTTTAGAAAAAATTTTACAGTCTTCTGAACTTTTTACTAGTCAATGTATAATCCATACGTTTTAGCACTCTTACACAAACAATTCTTGACTAAAACAGTTAAAACTTTGCAAAAATGTTGTTTAATGTATTGGCTACGACACGCTTTTTTTATTTTTGCTTAAAAATGTTTAGAAAAAATTTTACGGTCTTTTGAACTTTTTACATTAAAAAACACCTATGCTTGCTTTCGTCAATGTATAATCCATACGTTTTAGCACTCTTACACAAACAATTCTTGACTAAAACAGTTAAAACTTTGCAAATATGTTGTTTAATGTATTGGCTACGACACGCTTTTTTTATTTTTGCTTAAAATTGTTTAGAAAAAATATTACAGTCTTCTGAACTTTTTACATTAAAAAACACCTATGCTTGCTTTCGTCAATGTATAATCCATACGTTTTAGCACTCTTACACAAACAATTCTTGACTAAAACAGTTAAAACTTTGCAAATATGTTGTTTAATGTATTGGCTACGACACGCTTTTTTTATTTTTGCTTAAAATTGTTTAGAAAAAATTTTACAGTCTTCTGAACTTTTTACATTAAAAAACACCTATGCTTGCTTTCGTCAATGTATAATCCATACGTTTTAGCACTCTTACACAAACAATTCTTGACTAAAACAGTTAAAACTTTGCAAATATGTTGTTTAATGTATTGGCTACGACACGCTTTTTTTATTTTTGCTTAAAATTGTTTAGAAAAAATTTTACAGTCTTCTGAACTTTTTACATTAAAAAACACCTATGCTTGCTTTCGTCAATGTATGATCCATACGTTTTAGCACTCTTACACAAACAATTCTTGACTAAAACAGTTAAAACTTTGCAAATATGTTGTTTAATGTATTGGCTACGACACGCTTTTTTTATTTTTGCTTAAAATTGTTTAGAAAAAATTTTACAGTCTTCTGAACTTTTTACTAGTCAATGTATAATCCATACGTTTTGGCACTCTTACACAAACAATTCTTGACTAAAACAGTTAAAACTTTGCAAATATGTTGTTTAATGTATTGGCTACGACACGCTTTTTTTATTTTTGCTTAAAATTGTTTAGAAAAAATTTTACAGTCTTCTGAACTTTTTACTAGTCAATGTATAATCCATACGTTTTAGCACTCTTACACAAACAATTCTTGACTAAAACAGTTAAAACTTTGCAAAAATGTTGTTTAATGTATTGGCTACGACACGCTTTTTTTATTTTTGCTTAAAAATGTTTAGAAAAAATTTTACGGTCTTTTGAACTTTTTACATTAAAAAACACCTATGCTTGCTTTCGTCAATGTATAATCCATACGTTTTAGCACTCTTACACAAACAATTCTTGACTAAAACAGTTAAAACTTTGCAAATATGTTGTTTAATGTATTGGCTACGACACGCTTTTTTTATTTTTGCTTAAAATTGTTTAGAAAAAATTTTACAGTCTTCTGAACTTTTTACTAGTCAATGTATAATCCATACGTTTTAGCACTCTTACACAAACAATTCTTGACTAAAACAGTTAAAACTTTGCAAATATGTTGTTTAATGTATTGGCTACGACACGCTTTTTTTATTTTTGCTTAAAATTGTTTAGAAAAAATTTTACGGTCTTCTGAACTTTTTACATTAAAAAACACCTATGCTTGCTTTCGTCAATGTATAATCCATACGTTTTAGCACTCTTACACAAACAATTCTTGACTAAAACAGTTAAAACTTTGCAAAAATGTTGTTTAATGTATTGGCTACGACACGCTTTTTTTATTTTTGCTTAAAATTGTTGAAAAAAAATTTTACAGTCTTCTGAACTTTTTACTAGTCAATGTATAATCCATACGTTTTAGCACTCTTACACAAACAATTCTTGACTAAAACAGTTAAAACTTTGCAAATATGTTGTTAAATGTATTGGCTACGACACGCTTTTTTTATTTTTGCTTAAAATTGTTTAGAAAAAATTTTACAGTCTTCTGAACTTTTTACTAGTCAATGTATAATCCATACGTTTTAGCACTCTTACACAAACAATTCTTGACTAAAACAGTTAAAACTTTGCAAATATGTTGTTTAATGTATTAGCTACAACACGCTTTTTTATTTTTGCTTAAAATTGTTTAGAAAAAATTTTACAGTCTTCTGAACTTTTTACTAGTCAATGTATAATCCATACGTTTTAGAACTCTTACACAAACAATTCTTGACTAAAACAGTTAAAACTTTGCAAATATGTTGTTTAATGTATTAGCTACAACACGCTTTTTTATTTTTGCTTAAAATTGTTTAGAAAAAATTTTACAGTCTTCTGAACTTTTTACATTAAAAAACACCTATGCTTGCTTTCGTCAATGTATAATCCATACGTTTTAGCACTCTTACACAAACAATTCTTGACTAAAACAGTTAAAACTTTGCAAATATGTTGTTTAATGTATTGGCTACGACACGCTTTTTTTATTTTTGCTTAAAATTGTTTAGAAAAAATTTTACGGTCTTCTGAACTTTTTACATTAAAAAACACCTATGCTTGCTTTCGTCAATGTATAATCCATACGTTTTAGCACTCTTACACAAACAATTCTTGACTAAAACAGTTAAAACTTTGCAAATATGTTGTTTAATGTATTTGCTACGACACGCTTTTTTTATTTTTGCTTAAAAATGTTTAGAAAAAAATTTTACGGTCTTCTGAACTTTTTACATTAACAAACACCTATGCTTGCTTTCGTCAATGTATAATCCATACGTTTTTGCACTCTTACACAAACAATTCTTGACTAAAACAGTTAAAACTTTGCAAATATGTTGTTTAATGTATTGGCTACGACACGCTTTTTTTATTTTTGCTTAAAATTGTTTAAAAAAAAATTTTACAGTCTTCTGAACTTTTTACATTAAAAAACACCTATGCTTGCTTTCGTCAATGTATAATCCATACGTTTTAGCACTCTTACACAAACAATTCTTGACTAAAACAGTTAAAACTTTGCAAATATGTTGTTTAATTTATTGGCTACGACACGCTTTTTATATTTTTGCTTAAAATTGTTTAGAAAAAATGTTACAGTCTTCTGAACTTTTTACATTAAAAAACACCTATGCTTGCTTTCGTCAATGTATAATCCATACGTTTTAGCACTCTTACACAAACAATTCTTGACTAAAACAGTTAAAACTTTGCAAATATGTTGTTTAATGTATTGGCTACGACACGCTTTTTTTATTTTTGCTTAAAATTGTTTACAAAAAATTTTACAGTCTTCTGAACTTTTTACTAGTCAATGTATAATCCATACGTTTTAGCACTCTTAAACAAACAATTCTTGACTAAAACAGTTAAAACTTTGCAAATATGTTGTTTAATGTATTGGCTACGACACGCTTTTTTTATTTTTGCTTAAAATTGTTTAGAAAAAATTTTACAGTCTTCTGAAATTTTACATTAAAAAACACCTATGCTTGCTTTCATCAATGTATAATCCATACGTTTTAGCACTCTTACACAAACAGTTCTTTACTAAAACAGTTAAAACTTTGCAAATATGTTGTTTAATGTATTGGCTACGACACGCTTTTTTTATTTTTGCTTAAAATTGTTTGAATAAATTTTACGGTCTTCTGAACTTTTTACAATAAAAAACACCTATGCTTGCTTTCGTCAATGTATAATCCATACGTTTTAGCACTCTTACACAAACATTTCTTGAATAAAACAGTTAAAACTTTGCAAATATGTTGTTTAATGTATTGGCTACGACACGCTTTTTTTATTTTTGCTTAAAATTGTTTAGAAAATATTTTACAGTCTTCTGAACTTTTTACTAGTCAATGTATAATCCATACGTTTTGGCACTCTTACACAAACAATTCTTGACTAAAACAGTTAAAACTTTGCAAATATGTTGTTTAATGTATTGGCTACGACACGCTTTTTTTATTTTTGCTTAAAATTGTTTAAAAAAAATTTTACGGTCTTCTGAACTTTTTACTAGTCAATGTATAATCCATACGTTTTAGCACTCTTACACAAACAATTCTTGACTAAAACAGTTAAAACTTTGCAAATATGTTGTTTAATGTATTGGCTACGACACGCTTTTTTTATTTTTGCTTAAAATTGTTTAGAAAAAATTTTACGGTCTTCTGAACTTTTTACATTAAAAAACACCTATGCTTGCTTTCGTCAATGTATAATCCATACGTTTTAGCACTCTTACACAAACAATTCTTGACTAAAACAGTTAATACTTTGCAAATATGTTGTTTAATGTATTGGCTACGACACGCTTTTTTATTTTTGCTTAAAATTGTTTAGAAAAAATTTTACAGTCTTCTGAACTTTTTACTAGTCAATGTATAATCCATACGTTTTAGCACTCTTACACAAACAATTCTTGACTAAAACAGTTAAAACTTTGCAAATATGTTGTTTAATGTATTGGCTACGACACGCTTTTTTTATTTTTGCTTAAAATTGTTTGAAAAAATTTTACGGTCTTCTGAACTTTTTACAATAAATAACACCTATGCTTGCTTTCGTCAATGTATAATCCATACGTTTTAGCACTCTTACACAAACAATTCTTGACTAAAACAGTTAATACTTTGCAAATATGTTGTTTAATGTATTGGCTACGACACGCTTTTTTTATTTTTGCTTAAAATTGTTTAGAAAAAGTTTTACAGTCTTCTGAACTTTTTACTAGTCAATGTATAATCCATACGTTTGAGCACTCTTACACAAACATTTCTTGACTAAAACAGTTAAAACTTTGCAAATATGTTGTTTAATGTATTAACTACGACACGCTTTTTTTATTTTTGCTTAAAATTGTTTAGAAAAAATTCTACAGTATTCTGAACTTTTTACTAGTCAATGTATAATCCATACGTTTTGGCACTCTTACACAAACAATTCTTGACTAAAACAGTTAAATTTTTGCAAATATGTTGTTTAATGTATTGGCTACGACACGCTTTTTTTATTTTTGCTTAAAATTGTTTAGAAAAATTTTACAGTCTTCTGAACTTTTTACTAGTCAATGTATAATCCATACGTTTTAGCACTCTTACACAAACAATTCTTGACTAAAACAGTTAAAACTTTGCAAATATGTTGTTTAATGTATTGGCTACGACACGCTATTTTTATTTTTGCTTAAAATTGTTTAGAAAAAATTTTACGGTCTTCTGAACTTTTTACATTAAAAAACACCTATGCTTGCTTTCGTCAATGTTTAATCCATACGTTTTAGCACTCTTACACAAACAATTCTTGACTAAAACAGTTAAAACTTTGCAAATATGTTGTTTAATGTATTGGCTACGACACGCTTTTTTTATTTTTGCTTAAAATTGTTTAGAAAAAATTTTACAGTCTTCTGAACTTTTTACAAGTCAATGTATAATCCATACGTTTTAGCACTCTTACACAAACAATTCTTGACTAAAACAGTTAAAACTTTGCAAATATGTTGTTTAATGTATTGGCTACGACACGCTTTTTTTATTTTTGCTTAAAATTGTTTAGAAAAAATTTTACGGTCTTCTGAACATTTTACATTAAAAAACACCTATGCTTGCTTTCGTCAATGTATAATCCATACGTTTTAGCACTCTTACACAAACAATTCTTGACTAAAACAGTTAAAACTTTGCAAATATGTTGTTTAATGTATTGGCTACGACACGCTTTTTTTTTTTTTGCTTAAAATTGTTTATAAAAATTTTTACAGTCTTCTGAACTTTTTACATTAAAAAACACCTATGCTTGCTTTCGTCAATGTATAATCCATACGTTTTAGCACTCTTACACAAACAATTCTTGACTAAAACAGTTAAAACTTTGCAAATATGTTGTTTAATGTATTGGCTACGACACGCTTTTTTTATTTTTGCTTAAAATTGTTTAGAAAAAATTTTACAGTCTTCTGAACTTTTTACATTAAAAAACACCTATGCTTGCTTTCGTCAATGTATAATCCATACGTTTTAGCACTTTTACACAAACAATTCTTGACTAAAACAGTTAAAACTTAGCAAATATGTTGTTTAATTTATTGGCTACGACACGCTTTTTTTATTTTTGCTTAAAATTGTTTAGAAAAAATTTTACAGTCTTCTGAACTTTTTACATTAAAAAACACCTATGCTTGCTTTCGTCAATGTATAATCCATACGTTTTAGCACTCTTACACAAACAATTCTTGACTAAAACAGTTAAAACTTTGCAAATATGTTGTTTAATGTATTGGCTACGACACGCTTTTTTTATTTTTGCTTAAAATTGTTTAGAAAAAATTTTACAGTCTTCTGAACTTTTTACATTAAAAAACACCTATGCTTGCTTTCGTCAATGTATAATCCATACGTTTTAGCACTCTTACACAAACAATTCTTGACTAAAACAGTTAAAACTTAGCAAATATGTTGTTTAATGTATTGGCTACGACACGCTTTTTTTATTTTTGCTTAAAATTGATTAGAAAAAATTTTACAGTCTTCTGAACTTTTTACATTAAAAAACACCTATGCTTGCTTTCGTCAATGTATAATCCATACGTTTTAGCACTCTTACACAAACAATTCTTGACTAAAACAGTTAAAACTTTGCAAATATGTTGTTTAATGTATTGGCTACGACACGCTTTTTTTATTTTTGCTTAAAATTGTTTACAAAAAATTTTACAGTCTTCTGAACTTTTTACTAGTCAATGTATAATCCATACGTTTTAGCACTCTTACACAAACAATTCTTGACTAAAACAGTTAAAACTTTGCAAAAATGTTGTTTAATGTATTGGCTACGACACGCTTTTTTTATTTTTGCTTAAAAATGTTTAGAAAAAATTTTACGGTCTTCTGAACTTTTTACATTAAAAAACACCTATGCTTGCTTTCGTCAATGTATAATCCATACGTTTTAGCACTCTTACACAAACAATTCTTGACTAAAACAGTTAAAACTTTGCAAATATGTTGTTTAATGTATTGGCTACGACACGCTTTTTTTATTTTTGCTTAAAATTGTTTAGAAAAAACTTTACAGTCTTCTGAACTTTTTACTAGTCAATGTATAATCCATAAGTTTTAGCACTCTTACACAAACAATTCTTGACTAAAACAGTTAAAACTTTGCAAACATGTTGTTTAATGTATTGGCTACGACACGCTTTTTTTATTTTTGCTTAAAATTGTTTAGAAAAAATTTTACAGTCTTCTGAACTTTTTACATTAAAAAACACCTATGCTTGCTTTCGTCAATGTATAATCCATACGTTTTAGCACTCTTACACAAACAATTCTTGACTAAAACAGTTAAAACTTTGCAAACATGTTTTTTAATGTATTGGCTACGACACGCTTTTTTTTTTTTTGCTTAAAATTGTTTAGAAAAAATTTTAGCACTCTTACACAAACAATTCTTGACTAAAACAGTTAAAACTTTGCAAACATGTTGTTTAATGTATTGGCTACGACACGCTTTTTTTATTTTTGCTTAAAATTGTTTAGAAAAAATTTTACAGTCTTCTGAACTTTTTACTAGTCAATGTATAATCCATACGTTTTAGCACTCTTACACAAACAATTCTTGACTAAAACAGTTAAAACTTTGCAAACATGTTGTTTAATGTATTGGCTACGACACGTTTTTTTTATTTTTGCTAAAAATTGATTAGAAAAAATTTTACAGTCTTCTGAACTTTTTACTAGTCAATGTATAATCCATACGTTTTAGCACTCTTACACAAACAATTCTTGACTAAAACAGTTAAAACTTTGCAAACATGTTGTTTAATGTATTGGCTACGACACGCTTTTTTTATTTTTGCTTAAAATTGATTAGAAAAAATTTTACAGCCTTCTGAACTTTTTACATTAAAAAACACCTATGCTTGCTTTCGTCAATGTATAATCCATACGTTTTAGCACTCTTAAACAAACAATTCTTGACTAAAACAGTTAAAACTTTGCAAACATGTTGTTTAATGTATTGGCTACGACACGCTTTTTTTATTTTTGCTTAAAATTGTTTAGAAAAAATTTTACAGTCTTCTAAACTTTTTACATTAAAAAACACCTATGCTTGCTTTCGTCGATGTATAATCCATACGTTTTAGCACTCTTAAACAAACAATTCTTTACTAAAACAGTTAAAACTTTGCAAACATGTTGTTTAATGTATTGGCTACGACACGCTTTTTTTATTTTTGCTTAAAATTGTTTAGAAAAAATTTTACAGTCTTCTGAACTTTTTACTAGTCAATGTATAATCCATACGTTTTAGCACTCTTACACAAACAAATCTTGACTAAAACAGTTAAAACTTTGCAAATATGTTGTTTAATGTATTGGCTACGACAAGTTTTTTTTATTTTTGCTGAAAATTGTTTAGAAAAAATTTTAGAGCCTTCTGAACTTTTTACATTAAAAAACACCTATGCTTGCTTTCGTCAATGTATAATCCATACGTTTTAGCACTCTTACACAAACAATTCTTGACTAAAACAGTTAAAACTTTGCAAACATGTTGTTTAATGTATTGGCTACGACACGCTTTTTTTATTTTTGCTTAAAATTGTTTAGAAAAAATTTTACAGTCTTCTGAACTTTTTACTAGTCAATGTATAATCCATACGTTTTAGCACTCTTACACAAACAATTCTTGACTAAAACAGTTAAAACTTTGCAAATATGTTGTTTAATGTATTGGCTACGACACGCTTTTTTTATTTTTGCTTAAAATTGATTAGAAAAAATTTTACAGCCTTCTGAACTTTTTACATTAAAAAACTCCTATGCTTGCTTTCATCAATGTATAATCCATACGTTATAGCACTCTTACACAAACAATTCTTGACTAAAACAGTTAAAACTTTGCAAACATGTTGTTTAATGTATTGGCTACGACACGCTTTTTTTATTTTTGCTTAAAATTGTTTAGAAAAAATTTTACAGTCTTCTGAACTTTTTACTAGTCAATGTATAATCCATACGTTTTAGCACTCTTACACAAACAATTCTTGACTAAAACAGTTAAAACTTTGCAAACATGTTGTTTAATGTATTAGCTACGACACGCTTTTTTTATTTTTGCTTAAAATTGATTAGAAAAGATTTTACAGCCTTCTGAACTTTTTACATTAAAAAACTCCTATGCTTGCTTTCGTCAATGTATAATCCATACGTTTTAGCACTCTTACACAAACAATTCTTGACTAAAACAGTTAAAACTTTGCAAACATGTTGTTTAATGTATTGGCTACGACACGCTTTTTTTATTTTTGCTTAAAATTGTTTAGAAAAAATTTTACAGTCTTCTGAACTTTTTACTAGTCAATGTATAATCCATACGTTTTAGCACTCTTACACAAACAATTCTTGACTAAAACAGTTAAAACTTTGCAAATATGTTGTTTAATGTATTGGCTACGACAAGCTTTTTTTATTTTTGCTTAAAATTGTTTAGAAAAAATTTTACAGCCTTCTGAACTTTTTACATTAAAAAACACCTATGCTTGCTTTCGTCAATGTATAATCCATACGTTTTAGCACTCTTACACAAACAATTCTTGACTAAAACAGTTAAAACTTTGCAAACATGTTGTTTAATGTATTGGCTACGACACGATTTTTTTATTTTTGCTTAAAATTGTTTAGAAAAAATTTTACAGTCTTCTGAACTTTTTACTAGTCAATGTATAATCCATACGTTTTAGCACTCTTACACAAACAATTCTTGACTAAAACAGTTAAAACTTTGCAAATATGTTGTTTAATGTATTGGCTACGACAAGCTTTTTTTATTTTTGCTGAAAATTGTTTAGAAAAAATTTTAGAGCCTTCTGAACTTTTTACATTAAAAAACACCTATGCTTGCTTTCGTCAATGTATAATCCATACGTTTTAGCACTCTTACACAAACAATTCTTGACTAAAACAGTTAAAACTTTGCAAACATGTTGTTTAATGTATTGGCTACGACACGCTTTTTTTATTTTTGCTTAAAATTGTTTAGAAAAAATTTTACAGTCTTCTGAACTTTTTACTAGTCAATGTATAATCCATACGTTTTAGCACTCTTACACAAACAATTCTTGACTAAAACAGTTAAAACTTTGCAAATATGTTGTTTAATGTATTGGCTACGACACGCTTTTTTTATTTTTGCTTAAAATTGATTAGAAAAAATTTTACAGCCTTCTGAACTTTTTACATTAAAAAACTCCTATGCTTGCTTTCATCAATGTATAATCCATACGTTATAGCACTCTTACACAAACAATTCTTGACTAAAACAGTTAAAACTTTGCAAACATGTTGTTTAATGTATTGGCTACGACACGCTTTTTTTATTTTTGCTTAAAATTGTTTAGAAAAAATTTTACAGTCTTCTGAACTTTTTACTAGTCAATGTATAATCCATACGTTTTAGCACTCTTACACAAACAATTCTTGACTAAAACAGTTAAAACTTTGCAAACATTTTGTTTAATGTATTAGCTACGACACGCTTTTTTTATTTTTGCTTAAAATTGATTAGAAAAGATTTTACAGCCTTCTGAACTTTTTACATTAAAAAACTCCTATGCTTGCTTTCGTCAATGTATAATCCATACGTTTTAGCACTCTTACACAAACAATTCTTGACTAAAACAGTTAAAACTTTGCAAACATGTTGTTTAATGTATTGGCTACGACACGCTTTTTTTATTTTTGCTTAAAATTGTTTAGAAAAAATTTTACAGTCTTCTGAACTTTTTACTAGTCAATGTATAATCCATACGTTTTAGCACTCTTACACAAACAATTCTTGACTAAAACAGTTAAAACTTTGCAAATATGTTGTTTAATGTATTGGCTACGACAAGCTTTTTTTATTTTTGCTTAAAATTGTTTAGAAAAAATTTTACAGCCTTCTGAACTTTTTACATTAAAAAACACCTATGCTTGCTTTCGTCAATGTATAATCCATACGTTTTAGCACTCTTACACAAACAATTCTTGACTAAAACAGTTAAAACTTTGCAAACATGTTGTTTAATGTATTGGCTACGACACGATTTTTTTATTTTTGCTTAAAATTGTTTAGAAAAAATTTTACAGTCTTCTGAACTTTTTACTAGTCAATGTATAATCCATACGTTTTAGCACTCTTACACAAACAATTCTTGACTAAAACAGTTAAAACTTTGCAAACATGTTGTTTAATGTATTGGCTACGACACGCTTTTTTATTTTTGCTTAAAATTGATTAGAAAAAATTTTACAGCCTTCTGAACTTTTTACATTAAAAAACTCCTATGCTTGCTTTCGTCAATGTATAATCCATATGTTTTAGCACTCTTACACAAACAATTCTTGACTAAAACAGTTAAAACTTTGCAAACATGTTGTTTAATGTATTGGCTACGACACGCTTTTTTTATTTTTGCTTAAAATTGTTTAGAAAAAATTTTACAGTCTTCTGAACTTTTTACTAGTCAATGTATAATCCATACGTTTTAGCACTCTTACACAAACAATTCTTGACTAAAACAGTTAAAACTTTGCAAACATGTTGTTTAATGTATTGGCTACGACACGCTTTTTTTATTTTTGCTTAAAATTGATTAGAAAAAATTTTACAGCCTTCTGAACTTTTTACATTAAAAAACTCCTATGCTTGCTTTCGTCAATGTATAATCCATACGTTTTAGCACTCTTACACAAACAATTCTTGACTAAAACAGTTAAAACTTTGCAAACATGTTGTTTAATGTATTGGCTACGACACGCTTTTTTTATTTTTGCTTAAAATTGTTTAGAAAAAATTTTACAGTCTTCTGAACTTTTTACTAGTCAATGTATAATCCATACGTTTTAGCACTCTTACACAAACAATTCTTGACTAAAACAGTTAAAACTTTGCAAACATGTTGTTTAATGTATTGGCTAAGACACGCTTTTTTTATTTTTGCTTAAAATTGATTAGAAAAAAATTTTACAGCCTTCTGAACTTTTTACATTAAAAAACACCTATGCTTGCTTTCGTCAATGTATAATCCATACGTTTTAGCACTCTTACACAAACAATTCTTGACTAAAACAGTTAAAACTTTACAAACATGTTGTTTAATGTATTGGCTACGACACGCTTTTTTTTATTTTTGCTTAAAATTGTTTAGAAAAAATTTTACAGTCTTCTGAACTTTTTACTAGTCAATGTATAATCCATACGTTTTAGCACTCTTACACAAACAATTCTTGACTAAAACAGTTAAAACTTTGCAAACATGTTGTTTAATGTATTGGCTACGACACGCTTTTTTTTATTTTTGCTTAAAATTGTTTAGAAAAAATTTTACAGTCTTCTGAACTTTTTACTAGTCAATGTATAATCCATACGTTTTAGCACTCTTACACAAACAATTCTTGACTAAAACAGTTAAAACTTTGCAAACATGTTGTTTAATGTATTGGCTACGACACGCTTTTTTTATTTTTGCTTAAAATTGATTAGAAAAAATTTTACATCCTTCTGAACTTTTTACATTAAAAAACACCTATGCTTGCTTTCGTCAATGTATAATCCATACGTTTTAGCACTCTTACACAAACAATTCTTGACTAAAACAGTTAAAACTTTGCAAACATGTTGTTTAATGTATTGGCTACGACACGATTTTTTTATTTTTGCTTAAAATTGTTTAGAAAAAATTTTACAGTCTTCTGAACTTTTTACTAGTCAATGTATAATCCATACGTTTTAGCACTCTTACACAAACAATTCTTGACTAAAACAGTTAAAACTTTGCAAACATGTTGTTTAATGTATTGGCTACGACACGCTTTTTTTATTTTTGCTTAAAATTGATTAGAAAAAATTTTACAGCCTTCTGAACTTTTTACATTAAAAAACTCCTATGCTTGCTTTCGTCAATGTATAATCCATACGTTTTAGCACTCTTACACAAACAATTCTTGACTAAAACAGTTAAAACTTTGCAAACACGTTGTTTAATGTATTGGCTACGACACGCTTTTTTTATTTTTGCTTAAAATTGTTTAGAAAAAATTTTACAGTCTTCTGAACTTTTTACTAGTCAATGTATAATCCATACGTTTTAGCACTCTTACACAAACAATTCTTGACTAAAACAGTTAAAACTTTGCAAACATGTTGTTTAATGTATTGGCTACGACACGCTTTTTTTATTTTTGCTTAAAATTGATTAGAAAAAATTTTACAGCCTTCTGAACATTTTACATTAAAAAACTCCTATGCTTGCTTTCGTCAATGTATAATCCATACGTTTTAGCACTCTTACACAAACAATTCTTGACTAAAACAGTTAAAACTTTGCAAACATGTTGTTTAATGTATTGGCTACGACACGCTTTTTTTATTTTTGCTTAAAATTGTTTAGAAAAAATTTTACAGTCTTCTGAACTTTTTACTAGTCAATGTATAATCCATACGTTTTAGCACTCTTACACAAACAATTCTTGACTAAAACAGTTAAAACTTTGCAAACATGTTGTTTAATGTATTGGCTAAGACACGCTTTTTTTATTTTTGCTTAAAATTGATTAGAAAAAAATTTTACAGCCTTCTGAACTTTTTACATTAAAAAACACCTATGCTTGCTTTCGTCAATGTATAATCCATACGTTTTAGCACTCTTACACAAACAATTCTTGACTAAAACAGTTAAAACTTTACAAACATGTTGTTTAATGTATTGGCTACGACACGCTTTTTTTTATTTTTGCTTAAAATTGTTTAGAAAAAATTTTACAGTCTTCTGAACTTTTTACTAGTCAATGTATAATCCATACGTTTTAGCACTCTTACACAAACAATTCTTGACTAAAACAGTTACAACTTTGCAAACATGTTGTTTAATGTATTGGCTACGACACGCTTTTTTTTATTTTTGCTTAAAATTGTTTAGAAAAAATTTTACAGTCTTCTGAACTTTTTACTAGTCAATGTATAATCCATACGTTTTACCACTCTTACACAAACAATTCTTGACTAAAACAGTTAAAACTTTGCAAACATTGTTTAATGTATTGGCTACGACACGCTTTTTTTATTTTTGCTTAAAATTGTTTAGAAAAAATTTTACAGTCTTCTGAACTTTTTACTAGTCAAAGTATAATCCATACGTTTTAGCACTCTCACACAAACAATTCTTGACTAAAACAGTTAAAACTTTGCAAACATGTTGTTTAATGTATTGGCTACGACACGCTTTTTTTATTTTTGCTTAAAATTGTTTAGAAAAATTTTTACAGTCTTCTGAACTTTTTACTACTCAATGTATAGTCCATACGTTTTATCACTCTTACACAAACAATTCTTGACTAAAACAGTTAAAACTTTGCAAACATGTTGTTTAATGTATTGGCTACGACACGCTTTTTTTATTTTTGCTTAAAATTGTTTAGAAAAAATTTTACAGTCTTCTGAACTTTTTACATTAAAAAACACCTATGCTTGCTTTCGTCAATGTATAATCCATACGTTTTAGCACTCTTACACAAACAATTCTTGACTAAAACAGTTAAAACTTTGCAAATATGTTGTTTAATGTATTGGCTACGACACGCTTTTTTTATTTTTGCTTAAAATTGTTTAGAAAAAATTTTACGGTCTTCTGAACTTTTTACATTAAAAAACACCTATGCTAGCTTTCGTCAATGTATAATCCATACGTTTTACCACTCTTACACAAACAATTCTTGACTAAAACAGTTAAAACTTTGCAAACATGTTGTTTAATGTATTGGCTACGACACGCTTTTTTTATTTTTGCTTAAAATTGTTTAGAAAAAATTTTACAGTCTTCTGAACTTTTTACTAGTCAATGTATAATCCATACGTTTTAGCACTCTTACACAAACAATTCTTGACTAAAACAGTTAAAACTTTGCAAACATGTTGTTTAATGTATTGGCTAAGACACGCTTTTTTTATTTTTGCTTAAAATTGATTAGAAAAAAATTTTACAGCCTTCTGAACTTTTTACATTAAAAAACACCTATGCTTGCTTTCGTCAATGTATAATCCATACGTTTTAGCACTCTTACACAAACAATTCTTGACTAAAACAGTTAAAACTTTACAAACATGTTGTTTAATGTATTGGCTACGACACGCTTTTTTTTATTTTTGCTTAAAATTGTTTAGAAAAAATTTTACAGTCTTCTGAACTTTTTACTAGTCAATGTATAATCCATACGTTTTAGCACTCTTACACAAACAATTCTTGACTAAAACAGTTACAACTTTGCAAACATGTTGTTTAATGTATTGGCTACGACACGCTTTTTTTTATTTTTGCTTAAAATTGTTTAGAAAAAATTTTACAGTCTTCTGAACTTTTTACTAGTCAATGTATAATCCATACGTTTTACCACTCTTACACAAACAATTCTTGACTAAAACAGTTAAAACTTTGCAAACATTGTTTAATGTATTGGCTACGACACGCTTTTTTTATTTTTGCTTAAAATTGTTTAGAAAAAATTTTACAGTCTTCTGAACTTTTTACTAGTCAAAGTATAATCCATACGTTTTAGCACTCTCACACAAACAATTCTTGACTAAAACAGTTAAAACTTTGCAAACATGTTGTTTAATGTATTGGCTACGACACGCTTTTTTTATTTTTGCTTAAAATTGTTTAGAAAAATTTTTACAGTCTTCTGAACTTTTTACTACTCAATGTATAGTCCATACGTTTTATCACTCTTACACAAACAATTCTTGACTAAAACAGTTAAAACTTTGCAAACATGTTGTTTAATGTATTGGCTACGACACGCTTTTTTTATTTTTGCTTAAAATTGTTTAGAAAAAATTTTACAGTCTTCTGAACTTTTTACATTAAAAAACACCTATGCTTGCTTTCGTCAATGTATAATCCATACGTTTTAGCACTCTTACACAAACAATTCTTGACTAAAACAGTTAAAACTTTGCAAATATGTTGTTTAATGTATTGGCTACGACACGCTTTTTTTATTTTTGCTTAAAATTGTTTAGAAAAAATTTTACGGTCTTCTGAACTTTTTACATTAAAAAACACCTATGCTAGCTTTCGTCAATGTATAATCCATACGTTTTACCACTCTTACACAAACAATTCTTGACTAAAACAGTTAAAACTTTGCAAACATGTTGTTTAATGTATTGGCTACGACACGCTTTTTTTATTTTTGCTTAAAATTGTTTAGAAAAAATTTTACAGTCTTCTGAATTTTTTACTAGTCAATGTATAATCCATACGTTTTAGCACTCTCACACAAACAATTCTTGACTAAAACAGTTAAAACTTTGCAAACATGTTGTTTAATGTATTGGCTACGACACGCTTTTTTTATTTTTGCTTAAAATTGTTTAGAAAAATGTTTACAGTCTTCTGAACTTTTTACTAGTCAATGTATAGTCCATACGTTTTAGCACTCTTACACAAACAATTCTTGACTAAAACAGTTAAAACTTTGCAAACATGTTGTTTAATGTATTGGCTACGACACGCTTTTTTTATTTTTGCTTAAAATTGATTAGAAAAAATTTTACGGCCTTCTGAACTTTTTACATTAAAAAACACCTATGCTTGCTTTCGTCAATGTATAATCCATACGTTTTAGCACTCTTACACAAACAATTCTTGACTAAAACAGTTAAAACTTTGCAAACATGTTGTTTAATGTATTGGCTACGACACGCTTTTTTTATTTTTGCTTAAAATTGTTTAGAAAAAATTTTACGGTCTTCTGAACTTTTTACATTAAAAAACACCTATGCTTG
Source organism: Thalia democratica (assembly GCF_965202585.1). Taxonomy (NCBI): domain Eukaryota; kingdom Metazoa; phylum Chordata; class Thaliacea; order Salpida; family Salpidae; genus Thalia; species Thalia democratica. Next base: position 56,778,661 of record NC_139172.1, read on the forward strand.
CTTTCGTCAATGTATAATCCATACGTTTTAGCACTCTTACACAAACAATTCTTGACTAAAACAGTTAAAACTTTGCAAACATGTTGTTTAATGTATTGGCTACGACACGCTTTTTTTATTTTTGCTTAAAATTGTTTAGAAAAAATTTTACAGTCTTCTGAACTTTTTACTAGTCAATGTATAATCCATACGTTTTAGCACTCTTACACAAACAATTCTTGACTAAAACAGTTAAAACTTTGCAAACATGTTGTTTAATGTATTGGCTACGACACGCTTTTTTTATTTTTGCTTAAAATTGATTAGAAAAAATTTTACAGTCTTCTGAACTTTTTACTAGTCAATGTATAATCCATAGGTTTTAGCACTCTTACACAAACAATTCTTAACTAAAACAGTTAAAACTTTGCAAATATGTTGTTTAATGTATTGGCTACGACACGCTTTTTTTATTTTTGCTTAAAATTGTTTAGAAAAAATTTTACAGTCTTCTGAACTTTTTACTAGTCAATGTATAATCCATACGTTTTAGCACTCTTACACAAACAATTCTTGACTAAAACAGTTAAAACTTTGCAAATATGTTGTTTAATGTATTGGCTACGACACGCTTTTTTTATTTTTGCTTAAAATTGTTTAAAAAAAATTTTACAGTCTTCTGAACTTTTTACTAGTCAATGTATAATCCATACGTTTTAGCACTCTTACACAAACAATTCTTGACTAAAACAGTTAAAACTTTGCAAATATGTTGTTTAATGTATTGGCTACGACACGCTTTTTTTATTTTTGCTTAAAATTGTTTAGAAAAAATTTTACACTCTTCTGAACTTTTTACTAGTCAATGTATAATCCATACGTTTTAGCACTCTTACACAAACAATTTTTGACTAAAACAGTTAAAACTTTGCAAATATGTTGTTTAATGTATTGGCTACGACACGCTTTTTTTATTTTTGCTTAAAATTGTTTAGTAAGAATTTTACAGTCTTCTGAACTTTTTACTTGTCAATGTATAATCCATACGTTTTAGCACTCTTACACAAACAATTCTTGACTAAAACAGTTAAAACTTTGCAAACATGTTGTTTAATGTATTGGCTACGACACGCTTTTTTTATTTTTGGTTAACATTGTTTAGAAAAAATTTTACAGTCTTCTGAACTTTTTACTAGTCAATGTATAATCCATACGTTTTAGCACTCTTACACAAACAATTCTTGACTAAAACAGTTAAAACTTTGCAAACATGTTGTTTAATGTATTGGCTACGACACGCTTTTTTTATTTTTGCTTAAAATTGTTTAGAAAAAATTTTACAGTCTTCTGAACTTTTTACTAGTCAATGTATAATCCATACGTTTTAGCACTCTTACACAAACAATTCTTGACTAAAACAGTTAAAACTTTGCAAACATGTTATTTAATGTATTGGCTACGACACGCTTTTTTTATTTTTGCTTAAAATTGTTTAGAAAAAATTTTACAGCCTTATGAACTTTTTACATTAAAAAACACCTATGCTTGCTTTCGTCAATGTATAATCCATACGTTTTAGCACTCTTACACAAACAATTCTTGACTAAAACAGTTAAAACTTTGCAAATATGTTGTTTAATGTATTGGCTACGACACGCTTTTTTTATTTTTGCTTAAAATTGTTTAGAAAAATTTTACAGTCTTCTGAACTTTTTACTAGTCAATGTATAATCCATACGTTTTAGCACTCTTACACAAACAATTCTAGACTAAATCAGTTAAAACTTTGCAAATATGTTGTTTAATGTATTGGCTACGACACGCTTTTTTTATTTTTGCTTAAAATTGTTTAGAAAAAATTTTACAGTCTTCTGAACTTTTTACTAGTCAATGTATAATCCATACGTTTTAGCACTCTTACACAAACAATTCTTGACTAAAACAGTTAAAACTTTGCAAACATGTTGTTTAATGTATTGGCTACGACACGCTTTTTTTATTTTTGCTTAAAATTGTTTAGAAAAAATTTTACGGTCTTCTGAACTTTTTACATTAAAAAACACCTATGCTTGCTTTCGTCAATGTATAATCCATACGTTTTAGCACTCTTACACAAACAATTCTTGACTAAAACAGTTAAAACTTTGCAAACATGTTGTTTAATGTATTGGCTACGACACGCTTTTTTTATTTTTGCTTAAAATTGTTTAGAAAAAATTTTACGGTCTTCTGAACTTTTTACATTAAAAAACACCTATGCTTGCTTTCGTCAATGTATAATCCATACGTTTTAGCACTCTTACACAAACAATTCTTGACTAAAACAGTTAAAACTTTGCAAACATGTTGTTTAATGTATTGGCTACGACACGCTTTTTTTATTTTTGCTTAAAATTGTTTAGAAAAAATTTTACAGTCTTCTGAACTTTTTACTAGTCAATGTATAATCCATACGTTTTAGCACTCTTACACAAACAATTCTTGACTAAAACAGTTAAAACTTTGCAAACATGTTGTTTAATGTATTGGCTACGACACGCTTTTTTTATTTTTGCTTAAAATTGATTAGAAAAAATTTTACAGTCTTCTGAACTTTTTACTAGTCAATGTATAATCCATAGGTTTTAGCACTCTTACACAAACAATTCTTAACTAAAACAGTTAAAACTTTGCAAATATGTTGTTTAATGTATTGGCTACGACACGCTTTTTTTATTTTTGCTTAAAATTGTTTAGAAAAAATTTTACAGTCTTCTGAACTTTTTACTAGTCAATGTATAATCCATACGTTTTAGCACTCTTACACAAACAATTCTTGACTAAAACAGTTAAAACTTTGCAAATATGTTGTTTAATGTATTGGCTACGACACGCTTTTTTTATTTTTGCTTAAAATTGTTTAAAAAAAATTTTACAGTCTTCTGAACTTTTTACTAGTCAATGTATAATCCATACGTTTTAGCACTCTTACACAAACAATTCTTGACTAAAACAGTTAAAACTTTGCAAATATGTTGTTTAATGTATTGGCTACGACACGCTTTTTTTATTTTTGCTTAAAATTGTTTAGAAAAAATTTTACACTCTTCTGAACTTTTTACTAGTCAATGTATAATCCATACGTTTTAGCACTCTTACACAAACAATTTTTGACTAAAACAGTTAAAACTTTGCAAATATGTTGTTTAATGTATTGGCTACGACACGCTTTTTTTATTTTTGCTTAAAATTGTTTAGTAAGAATTTTACAGTCTTCTGAACTTTTTACTTGTCAATGTATAATCCATACGTTTTAGCACTCTTACACAAACAATTCTTGACTAAAACAGTTAAAACTTTGCAAACATGTTGTTTAATGTATTGGCTACGACACGCTTTTTTTATTTTTGCTTAACATTGTTTAGAAAAAATTTTACAGTCTTCTGAACTTTTTACTAGTCAATGTATAATCCATACGTTTTAGCACTCTTACACAAACAATTCTTGACTAAAACAGTTAAAACTTTGCAAACATGTTGTTTAATGTATTGGCTACGACACGCTTTTTTTATTTTTGCTTAAAATTGTTTAGAAAAAATTTTACAGTCTTCTGAACTTTTTACTAGTCAATGTATAATCCATACGTTTTAGCACTCTTACACAAACAATTCTTGACTAAAACAGTTAAAACTTTGCAAACATGTTATTTAATGTATTGGCTACGACACGCTTTTTTTATTTTTGCTTAAAATTGTTTAGAAAAAATTTTACAGCCTTATGAACTTTTTACATTAAAAAACACCTATGCTTGCTTTCGTCAATGTATAATCCATACGTTTTAGCACTCTTACACAAACAATTCTTGACTAAAACAGTTAAAACTTTGCAAATATGTTGTTTAATGTATTGGCTACGACACGCTTTTTTTATTTTTGCTTAAAATTGTTTAGAAAAATTTTACAGTCTTCTGAACTTTTTACTAGTCAATGTATAATCCATACGTTTTAGCACTCTTACACAAACAATTCTAGACTAAATCAGTTAAAACTTTGCAAATATGTTGTTTAATGTATTGGCTACGACACGCTTTTTTTATTTTTGCTTAAAATTGTTTAGAAAAAATTTTACAGTCTTCTGAACTTTTTACTAGTCAATGTATAATCCATACGTTTTAGCACTCTTACACAAACAATTCTTGACTAAAACAGTTAAAACTTTGCAAATATGTTGTTTAATGTATTGGCTACGACACGCTTTTTTTATTTTTGCTTAAAATTGTTTAGTAAAAATTTTACAGTCTTCTGAACTTTTTACTAGTCAATGTATAATCCATACGTTTTAGCACTCTTACACAAACAATTCTTGACTAAAACAGTTAAAACTTTGCAAACATGTTGTTTAATGTATTGGCTAAGACACGCTTTTTTTATTTTTGCTTAAAATTGTTTAGAAAAAATTTTACAGCATTCTGAGCTTTTTACATTAAAAAACACCTATGCTTGCTTTCGTCAATGTATAATCCATACGTTTTAGCACTCTTACACAAACAATTCTCGACTAAAACAGTTAAAACTTTGCAAATATGTTGTTTAATGTATAGGCTACGACACGCTTTTTTTATTTTTGCTTAAAATTGTTTAGAAAAAATTTTACAGTCTTCTGAACTTTTTACTAGTCAATGTATAATCCATACGTTTTAGCACTCTTACACAAACAATTCTTGACTAAAACAGTTAAAACTTTGCAAATATGTTGTTTAATGTATTGGCTACGACACGCTTTTTTTATTTTTGCTTAAAATTGTTTAGAAAAAATTTTACAGTCTTCTGAACTTTTTACTAGTCAATGTATAATCCATACGTATTAGCACTCTTACACAAACAATTCTTGACTAAAACAGTTAAAACTTTGCAAACATGTTGTTTAATGTATTGGCTACGACACGCTTTTTTTATTTTTGCTTAAAATTGTTTAGAAAAAATTTTACAGCCTTCTGAACTTTTTATATTAAAAAACACCTATGCTTGCTTTCGTCAATGTATAATCCATACGTTTTAGCACTCTTACACAAACAGTTCTTGACTAAAACAGTTAAAACTTTGCAAATATGTTGTTTAATGTATTGGCTATGACACGCTTTTTTATTTTTGCTTAAAATTGTTTAGAAAAAATTTTACAGTCTTCTGAACTTTTTACTAGTCAATGTATAATCCATACGTTTTAGCACATTTACACAAACAATTCTTGACTAAAACAGTTAAAACTTTGCAAATATGTTGTTTAATGTATTGGCTACGACACGCTTTTTTTATTTTTGCTTAAAATTGTTTAGAAAAAATTTTACAGTCTTCTGAACTTTTTACTAGTCAATGTATAATCCATACGTTTTAGCACTCTTACACAAACAATTCTTGACTAAAACCGTTAAAACTTTGCAAACATGTTGTTTAATGTATTGGTTACGACACGCTTTTTTTATTTTTGCTTTAAATTGATTAGAAAAAATTTTACAGCCTTCTGAACTTTTTACATTAAAAAACACCTATGCTTGCTTTCGTCAATGTATAATCCATTCGTTTTAGCACTCTTACACAAACAATTCTTGACTAAAACAGTTAAAACTTTGCAAACATGTTGTTAAATGTATTGGTTACGACACGCTTTTTTTATTTTTGCTTAAAATTGATTAGAAAAAATTTTACAGCCTTCTGAACTTTTTACATTAAAAAACACCTATGCTTGCTTTCGTCAATGTATAATCCATACGTTTTAGCACTCTTACACAAACAATTCTTGAATAAAACAGTTAAAACTTTGCAAATATTTTGTTGTTTAATGTATTGGCTACGACACGCTTTTTTTATTTTTGCTTAAAATTGTTTAGAAAAAATTTTACAGTCTTCTTAACTTTTTACATTAAGAAACACCTATGCTTGCTTTCGTCAATGTATAATCCATACGTTTTAGCACTCTTACACAAACAATTCTTGACTAAAACAGTTAAAACTTTGCAAATATGTTTCTTAATGTATTGGCTACGACACGCTTATTTTATTTTTGCTTAAAATTGTTTAGAAAAAATTTTACGGTCTTCTGAACTTTTTACATTAAAAAACACCTATGCTTGCTTTCGTCAATGTATAATCCATACGTTTTAGCACTCTTACACAAACAATTCTTGACTAAAACAGTTAAAACTTTGCAAATATGTTGTTTAATGTATTGGCTACGACACGCTTTTTTCATTTTTGCTTAAAATTGTTTAGAAAAAATTTTACAGTCTTCTGAACTTTTGACTAGTCAATGTATAATCCATACGTTTTAGCACTCTTACACAAACAATTCTTGACTTAAACTGTTTAAACTTTGCAAATATGTTGTTTAATGTATTGGCTACGACACGCTTTTTTTATTTTTGCTTGAAATTGTTTAGAAAAAATTTTACAGTCTTCTGAACTTTTTACTAGTCAATGTATAATCCATACGTTTTAGCACTCTTACACAAACGATTCTTGACTAAAACAGTTAAAACTTTGCAAATATGTTGTTTAATGTATTGGCTACGACAAGCTTTTTTTATTTTTGCTTAAAATTGTTTAGAAAAAATTTTACAGTCTTCTGAACTTTTTACTAGTCAATGTATAATCCATACGTTTTAGCACTCTTACACAAACAATTCTTGACTAAAACAGTTAAAACTTTGCAAACATGTTGTTAAATGTATTGGCTACGACACGCTTTTTTTATTTTTGCTTAAAATTGTTTAGAAAAAATTTTACAGTCTTCTGAACTTTTTACATTAAAAAACACCTATGCTTTCTTTCGTCAATGTATAATCCATACGTTTTAGCACTCTTACACAAACAATTCTTGACTAAAACAGTTAAAACTTTGCAAATATGTTGTTTAATGGATTGGCTACGACACGCTTTTTTTATTTTTGCTTAAAATTGTTTAGAAAAAAATTTACAGTCTTCTGAACTTTTTACTAGTCAATGTATAATCCATACGTTTTAGCACTCTTACACAAACAATTCTTGACTAAAACAGTTAAAACTTTGCAAATATGTTGTTTGATGTATTGGCTACAACACGCTTTTTTTATTTTTGCTTAAAATTGTTTAGAAAAAATTTTACAGTCTTCTGAACTTTTTACTAGTCAATGTATAATCCACACGTTTTAGCACTCTTACACAAACAATTCTTGACTAAAACAGTTAAAACTTTGCAAACATGTTGTTTAATGTATTGGCTACGACACGCTTTTTTTATTTTTGCTTAAAATTGTTTAGAAAAAATTTTACAGTCTTCTTAACTTTTTACATTAAGAAACACCTATGCTTGCTTTCGTCAATGTATAATCCATACGTTTTAGCACTCTTACACAAACAATTCTTGACTAAAACAGTTAAAACTTTGCAAATATGTTTCTTAATGTATTGGCTACGACACGCTTATTTTATTTTTGCTTAAAATTGTTTAGAAAAAATTTTACAGTCTTCTGAACTTTTTACATTAAAAAACACCTATGCTTGCTTTCGTCAATGTATAATCCATAAGTTTTAGCACTCTTACGCAAACAATTCTTGACTAAAACAGTTAAAACTTTGCAAATATGTTGTTTAATGTATTGGCTACGACACGCTTTTTTTATTTTTGCTTAAAATTGTTTAGAAAAAATTTTACAGTCTTCTGAACTTTTTACTAGTCAATGTATAATCCATACGTTTTAGCACTCTTACACAAACAATTCTTGACTTAAACAGTTAAAACTTTGCAAATATGTTGTTTAATGTATTGGCTACGACACGCTTTTTTTATTTTTGCTTGAAATTGTTTAGAAAAAATTTTACAGTCTTCTGAACTTTTTACTAGTCAATATATAATCCATACGTTTTAGCACTCTTACACAAACAATTCTTGACTAAAACAGTTAAAACTTTGCAAATATGTTGTTGAATGTATTGGCTACGACACGCTTTTTTTATTTTTGCTTAAAATTGTTTAGAAAAAATTTTACAGTCTTCTGAACTTTTTACATTAAAAAACACCTATGCTTGCTTTCGTCAATGTATAATCCATACGTTTTTAGCACTCTTCCACAAACAATTCTTGACTAAAACAGTTAAAACTTTGCAAATATGTTGTTTAATGTATTGGCTACGACACGCTTTTTTTATTTTTGCTTAAAATTGTTTAGAAAAAATTTTACAGTCTTCTGAACTTTTTACTAGTCAATGTATAATCCATAAGTTTTAGCACTCTTACACAAACAATTCTTGACTAAAACAGTTAAAACTTTGCAAATATGTTGTTCAATGTATTGGCTACGACATGCTTTTTTTATTTTTGCTTAAAATTGTTTAGAAAAAATTTTACAGTCATCTGAACTTTTTACATTAAAAAACACCTATGCTTGCTTTCGTCAATGTATAATCCATACGTTTTAGCACTCTTACACAAACAATTCTTGACTAAAACAGTTAAAACTTTGCAAATATGTTGTTTAATGTATTGGCTACGACACGTTTTTTTTATTTTTGCTTAAATTGTTTAGAAAAAATTTTACAGTCTTCTGAACTTTTTACATTGAAAAACACCTATGCTTGCTTTCGTCAATGTATAATCCATACGTTTTAGCACTCTTATACAAACAATTCTTGACTAAAACAGTTAAAACTTTGCAAACATGTTGTTTAATGTATTGGCTACGACACGCTTTTTTTATTTTTGCTTAAAATTGTTTAGAAAAAATTTTACAGTCTTCTGAACTTTTTACTAGTCAATGTATAATCCATACGTTTTAGCACTTTTACACAAACAATTCTTGACTAAAACAGTTAAAACTTGGCAAATATGTTGTTTAATGTATTGGCTACGACACGTTTTTTTTATTTTTGCTTAAATTGTTTAGAAAAAATTTTACAGTCTTCTGAACTTTTTACATTGAAAAACACCTATGCTTGCTTTCGTCAATGTATAATCCATACGTTTTAGCACTCTTATACAAACAATTCTTGACTAAAACAGTTAAAACTTTGCAAATATGTTGTTTAATGTATTGGCTACGACACGGTTTTTTATTTTTGCTTAAAATTGTTTAGAAAAAATTTTACGGTCTCATGAACTTTTTACATTAAAAAACACTTATTTTTGCTTTCGTCAATGTATAATCCATACGTTTTAGCACTCTTACACAAACAATTCTTGACTAAAACAGTTGAAACTTTGCAAACATGTTGTTTAATGTATTGGCTACGACACGCTTTTTTTATTTTTGCTTAAAATTGTTTAGAAAAAATTTTACAGTCTTCTGAACTTTTTACTAGTCAATGTATAATCCATACGTTTTAGCACTCTTACACAAACAATTCTTGACTAAAACAGTTAAAACTTTGCAAATATGTTGTTTAATGTATTGGCTACGACACGCTTTTTTTATTTTTGCTTAAAATTGTTTAGAAAAAATTTTACAGTCTTCTAAACTTTTTACATTAAAAAACACCTATGCTTGCTTTCGTCAATGTATAATCCATACGTTTTAGCACTCTTACACAAACAATTCTTGACTAAAACAGTTAAAACTTTGCAAACATGTTGTTTAATGTATTGGCTACGACACGCTTTTTTTATTTTTGCTTGAAATTGTTTTGAAAAAATTTTACAGTCTTCTGAACTTTTTACTAGTCAATGTATAATCCATACGTTTTAGCACTCTTACACAAACAATTCTTGACTAAAACAGTTAAAACTTTGCAAATATGTTGTTTAATGTATTGGCTACGACACGCTTTTTTTATTTTTGCTTAAAATTGTTTAGAAAAAATTTTACAGTCTTCTGAACTTTTTACTAGTCAATGTATAATCCATACGTTTTAGCACTCTTACACAAACAATTCTTGACTAAAACAGTTAAAACTTGGCAAATATGTTGTTTAATGTATTGGCTACGACACGTTTTTTTTATTTTTGCTTAAAATTGTTTAGAAAAAATTTTACAGTCTTCTGAACTTTTTACATTAAAAAACACCTATGCTTGCTTTCGTCAATGTATAATCCATACGTTTTAGCACTCTTACACAAACAATTCTTGACTAAAACAGTTAAAACTTTGCAAATATGTTGTTTAATTTATTGGCTACGACACGCTTTTTTTATTTTTGCTTAAAATTGTTTAGAAAAAATTTTACGGTCTTCTGAACTTTTTACATTAAAAAACACCTATGCTTGCTTTCGTCAATGTATAATCCATACGTTTTAGCACTCTTACACAAACAATTCTTGACTAAAACAGTTAAAACTTTGCAAAAATGTTGTTTAATGTATTGCTACGACACGCTTTTTTTATTTTTGCTTAAAATTGTTTAGAAAAAATTTTACAGTCTTCTAAACTTTTTACATTAAAAAACACCTATGCTTGCTTTCGTCAATGTATAATCCATACGTTTTAGCACTCTTACACAAACAATTCTTGACTAAAACAGTTAAAACTTTGCAAACATGTCGTTTAATGTATTGGCTACGACACGCTTTTTTTATTTTTGCTTAAAATTGTTTAGAAAAAATTTTACAGTCTTCTGAACTTTTTACTAGTCAATGTATAATCCATACGTTTTAGCACTCTTACAGAAACAATTCTTGACTAAAACAGTTAAAACTTTGCAATTATGTTGTTTAATGTATTGGCTACGACACGCTTTTTTTATTTTTGCTTAAAATTGTTTAAAAAAAATTTTACAGTCTTCTGACCTTTTTATTAGCACTCTTACACAAACAATTCTAGACTAAAACAGTTAAAACTTTGCAAACATGTTGTTTAATGTATTGGCTACGACACGCTTTTTTTTATTTTTGCTTAAAATTGTTTAGAAAAAATTTTACAGTCTTCTGAACTTTTTACTAGTCAATGTATAATCCATACGTTTTAGCACTCTTACACAAACAATTCTTGACTAAAACAGTTAAAACTTTGCAATTATGTTGTTTAATGTATTGGCTACGACACGCTTTTTTTATTTTTGCTTAAAATTGTTTAGAAAAAGTTTTACAGTCTTCTGAACTTTTTACTAGTCAATGTATAATCCATACGTTTTAGCACTCTTACACAAACAATTCTTGACTAAAACAGTTAAAACTTAGCAAATATGTTGTTTAATGTATTGGCTACGACACGCTTTTTTTTATTTTTGCTTAAAATTGTTTAGAAAAAATTTTACAGTCTTCTGAACTTTTTACTAGTCAATGTATAATCCATACGTTTTAGCACTCTTACACAAACAATTCTTGACTAAAACAGTTAAAATTTTGCAAATATGTTGTTTAATGTATTGGCTACGACACGCTTTTTTTATTTTTGCTTAAAATTGTTTAGAAAAAGTTTTACAGTCTTCTGAACTTTTTACTAGTCAATGTATAATCCATACGTTTTAGCACTCTTACACAAACAATTCTTGACTAAAACAGTTAAAACTTTGCAAATATGTTGTTTAATGTATTGGCTACGACACGCTTTTTTTATTTTTGCTTAAAATTGTTTAGAAAAAATTTTACAGTCTTCTGAACTTTTTACTAGTCAATGTTTAATCCATACGTTTTAGCACTCTTACACAAACAATTCTTGACTAAAACAGTTAAAACTTTGCAAATATGTTGTTTAATGTAATGGCTACGACACGCTTTTTTTATTTTTGCTTAAAATTGTTTAGAAAAATTTTACAGTCTTCTGAACTTTTTACTAGTCAATGTATAATCCATACGTTTTAGCACTCTTACACAAACAATTCTTGACTAAAACAGTTAAAACTTTGCAAATATGTTGTTTAATGTATTGGCTACGACACGCTTTTTTTATTTTTGCTTGAAATTGTTTAGAAAAAATTTTACAGTCTTCTGAACTTTTTACTAGTCAATGTATTATCCATACGTTTTAGCACTCTTACACAAACAATTCTTGACTAAACAGTTAAAACTTTGCAAATATGTTGTTTAATGTATTGGCTACGACACGCTTTTTTTATTTTTGCTTAAAATTGTTTAGAAAAAATTTTACAGTCTTCTGAACTTTTTACTAGTCAATGTATAATCCATACGTTTTAGCACTCTTACACAAACAATTCTTGACTAAAACAGTTAAAACTTTGCAAATATGTTTCTTAATGTATTGGCTACGACACGTTTTTTTTATTTTTGCTTAAAATTGTTTAGAAAAAGTTTTACAGTCTTCTGAACTTTTTACTAGTCAATGTATAATCCATACGTTTTAGCACTCTTACACAAACAATTCTTGACTAAAACAGTTAAAACTTTGCAAATATGTTGTTTAATGTATTGGCTACGACACGCTTTTTTTATTTTTGCTTAAAATTGTTTAGAAAAAATTTTACAGTCTTCTGAACTTTTTACTAGTCAATGTTTAATCCATACGTTTTAGCACTCTTACACATACAATTCTTGACTAAAACAGTTAAAACTTTGCAAATATGTTGTTTAATGTATTGGCTACGACACGCTTTTTTTATTTTTGCTTAAAATTGTTTAGAAAAAATTTTACAGTCTTCTGAACTTTTTACATTGAAAAACACCTATGCTTGCTTTCGTCAATGTATAATCCATACGTTTTAGCACTCTTATACAAACAATTCTTGACTAAAACAGTTAAAACTTTGCAAATATGTTGTTTAATGTATTGGCTACGACACGCTTTTTTATTTTTGCTTAAAATTGTTTAGAAAAAATTTTACGGTCTCATTAACTTTTTACATTAAAAAACACTTATGCTTGCTTTCGTCAATGTATAATCCATACGTTTTAGCACTCTTACACAAACAATTCTTGACTAAAATAGTTAAAACTTTGCAATTATGTTGTTTAATGTATTGGCTACGACACGCTTTTTTTATTTTTGCTTAAAATTGTTTAGAAAAAGTTTTACAGTCTTCTGAACGTTTTACTAGTCAATGTATAATCCATACGTTTTAGCACTCTTACACAAACAATTCTTGACTAAAACAGTTAAAACTTTGCAAATATGTTGTTTAATGTATTGGCTACGACAAGCTTTTTTTATTTTTGCTTAAAAGTGTTTAGAAAAAATTTTACAGTCTTCTAAACTTTTTACATTAAAAAACACCTATGCTTGCTTTCGTCAATGTATAATCCATACGTTTTAGCACTCTTACACAAACAATTCTTGACTAAAACAGTTAAAACTTTGCAAACATGTTGTTTAATGTATTGGCTACGACACGCTTTTTTTATTTTTGCTTGAAATTGTTTTGAAAAAATTTTACAGTCTTCTGAACTTTTTACTAGTCAATGTATAATCCATACGTTTTAGCACTCTTACACAAACAATTCTTGACTAAAACAGTTAAAACTTTGCAAATATGTTGTTTAATGTATTGGCTACGACACGCTTTTTTTATTTTTGCTTAAAATTGTTTAGAAAAAATTTTACAGTCTTCTGAACTTTTTACATTAAAAAACACCTCTGCTTGCTTTCGTCAATGTGTAATCCATACGTTTTAGCACTCTTACACAAACAATTCTTGACTAAAACAGTTAAAACTTTGCAAATATGTTGTTTAATATATTGGCTACGACACGCTTTTTTTATTTTTGCTTAAAATTGTTTAGAAAAAATTTTACAGTCTTCTGAACTTTTTACTAGTCAATGTATAATCCATACGTTTTAGCATTCTTACACAAACAATTCTTGACTAAAACAGTTAAAACTTTGCAAATATGTTGTTTTATGTATTGGCTACGACACGTTTTTTTTTTTTTGCTTAAAATTTTTTAGAAAAAATTTTACAGTCTTCTGAACTTTTTACATTAAAAAACACCTATGCATGCTTTCGTCAATGTATAATCCATACGTTTTAGCACTCTTACACAAACAATTCTTGACTAAAACAGTTAAAACTTTGCAAATATGTTATTAGTATTGGCTACGACACGCTTTTTTTATTTTTGCTTAAAATTGTTTAGAAAAAATTTTACGGTCTTCTGAACTTTTTACATTAAAAAACACCTATGCTTGCTTTCGTCAATGTATAATCCATACGTTTTAGCACTCTTACACAAACAATTCTTGACTAAAACAGTTAAAACTTTGCAAATATGTTGTTTAATGTATTGGCTACGACACGCTTTTTTTATTTTTGCTTAAAATTGTTTAGAAAAAATTTTACAGTCTTCTGAACTTTTTACTAGTCAATGTATAATCCATACGTTTTAGCACTCTTACACAAACAATTCTTGACTAAAACAGTTAAAACTTTGCAAATATGTTGTTTAATGTATTGTCTACGACACGCTTGTTTTATTTTTGCTTAAAATTGTTTAGAAAAAGTTTTACAGTCTTCTGAACTTTTTACTAGTCAATGTATAATCCATACGTTTTAGCACTCTTACACAAACAATTCTTGACTAAAACAGTTAAAACTTTGCAAATATGTTGTTTAATGTATTAGCTACGACACGCTTTTTTTTTGCTTAAAATTGTTTAGAAAAAATTTTACAGTCTTCTAAACTTTTTACATTAAAAATCACCTATGCTTGCTTTCGTCAATGTATAATCCATACGTTTTAGCACTCTTACACAAACAATTCTTGACTAAAACAGTTAAAACTTTGCAAATATGTTGTTTAATGTATTGGCTACGACACGCTTTTTTTATTTTTGCTTAAAATTGTTTAGAAAAAGTTTTACAGTCTTCTGAACTTTTTACATTAAAAAACACCTATGCTTGCTTTCGTCAATGTATAATCCATACGTTTTAGCACTCTTACACAAACAATTCTTGACTAAAACAGTTAAAACTTTGCAAATATGTTGTTTAATGTATTGGCTACGACACGCTTTTTTTTATTTTTGCTTAAAATTATTTAGAAAAAATTTTACGGTCTTCTGAACTTTTTACATTAAAAAACACCTATGCTTGCTTTCGTCAATGTATAATCCATACGTTTTAGCACTCTTACACAAACAATTCTTGACTAAAACAGTTTAAACTTTGCAAATATGTTGTTTAATGTATTGGCTACGACACGCTTTTTTTATTTTTGCTTAAAATTGTTTAGAAAAAATTTTACGGTCTTCTGAACTTTTTACATTAAAAAACACCTATGCTTGCTTTCGTCAATGTATAATCCATACGTTTTAGCACTCTTACACAAACAATTCTTGACTAAAACAGTTAAAACTTTGCAAATATGTTGTTTAATGTATTGGCTACGACACGCTTTTTTATTTTTGCTTAAAATTGTTTAGAAAAAATTTTACGGTCTTCTGAACTTTTTACATTAAAAAACACCTATGCTTGCTTTCGTCAATGTATAATCTATACGTTTTAGCACTCTTACAAAAACAATTCTTGACTAAAACAGTTAAAACTTTGCAAATATGTTGTTTAATGTAATGGCTACGACACGCTTTTTTTATTTTTGCTTAAAATAGTTTAGAAAAATTTTACAGTCTTCTGAACTTTTTACATTAAAAAACACCTATGCTTGCTTTCGTCAATGTATAATCCATACGTTTTAGCACTCTTATACAAACAATTCTTGACTAAAACAGTTAAAACTTTGCAAATATGTTGTTTAATGTATTGGCTACGACACTCTTTTTTTATTTTTGCTTAAAATTGTTTAGAAAAAATTTTACAGTCTTCTGAACTTTTTACATTAAAAAACACCTATGCTTGCATTCGTCAATGTATAATCCATACGTTTTAGCACTCTTACACAAACGATTCTTGACTAAAAAAGTTAAAACTTTGCAAATATGTTGTTTAATGTATTGGCTACGACACGCTTTTTTTTATTTTTGCTTAAAATTGTTTAGAAAAAATTTTACAGTCTTCTGAACTTTTTACTAGTCAATGTATAATCCATACGTTTTAGCACTCTTACACAAACAATTCTTGACTAAAACAGTTAAAACTTTGCAAATATGTTGTTTAATGTATTGGCTACGACACGCTTTTTTTATTTTTGCTTGAAATTGTTTAGAAAAAATTTTACAGTCTTCTGAACTTTTTACTAGTCAATGTATTATCCATACGTTTTAGCACTCTTACACAAACAATTCTTGACTAAACAGTTAAAACTTTGCAAATATGTTGTTTAATGTATTGGCTACGACACGCTTTTTTTATTTTTGCTTAAAATTGTTTAGAAAAAATTTTACAGTCTTCTGAACTTTTTACTAGTCAATGTATAATCCATACGTTTTAGCACTCTTACACAAACAATTCTTGACTAAAACAGTTAAAACTTTGCAAATATGTTTCTTAATGTATTGGCTACGACACGCTTTTTTTATTTTTGCTTAAAATTGTTTAGAAAAAGTTTTACAGTCTTCTGAACTTTTTACATTAAAAAACACCTATGCTTGCTTTCGTCAATGTATAATCCATACGTTTTAGCACTCTTACACAAACGATTCTTGACTAAAACAGTTAAAACTTTGCAAACATGTTGTTTAATGTATTGGCTACGACACGCTTTTTTTATTCTTGCTTAAAATTGTTTAGAAAAAATTTTACAGTCTTCTGAACTTTTTACTAGTCAATGTATAATCCATACGTTTTAGCACTCTTACACAAACAATTCTTGACTAAAACAGTTAAAACTTTGCAAATATGTTGTTTAATGTATTGGCTACGACACACTTTTTTTATTTTTGCTTAAAATTGTTTAGAAAAAGTTTTACAGTCTTCTGAACTTTTTACTAGTCAATGTATAATCCATACGTTTTAGCACTCTTACACAAACAATTCTTGACTAAAACAGTTAAAACTTTGCAAATATGTTGTTTAATGTATTGGCTACGACACGCTTTTTTTATTTTTGCTTGAAATTGTTTAGAAAAAATTTTACAGTCTTCTGAACTTTTTACTAGTCAATGTATTATCCATACGTTTTAGCACTCTTACACAAACAATTCTTGACTAAACAGTTAAAACTTTGCAAATATGTTGTTTAATGTATTTGCTACGACACGCTTTTTTTATTTTTGCTTAAAATTGTTTAGAAAAAATTTTAGAGTCTTCTGAACTTTTTACTAGTCAATGTATAATCCATACGTTTTAGCACTCTTACACAAACAATTCTTGACTAAAACAGTTAAAACTTTGCAAATATGTTTCTTAATGTATTGGCTACGACACGCTTTTTTTATTTTTGCTTAAAATTGTTTAGAAAAAGTTATACAGTCTTCTGAACTTTTTACTAGTCAATGTATAATCCATACGTTTTAGCACTCTTACACAAACAATTCTTGACTAAAACAGTTAAAACTTTGCAAATATGTTGTTTAATGTATTGGCTACGACAAGCTTTTTTTATTTTTGCTTAAAATTGTTTAGAAAAAATTTTACAGTCTTCTGAACTTTTTACTAGTCAATGTTTAATCCATACGTTTTAGCACTCTTACACAAACAATTCTTGACTAAAACAGTTAAAACTTTGCAAATATGTTGTTTAATGTATTGGCTACGACAAGCTTTTTTTATTTTTGCTTAAAATTGTTTAGAAAAAATTTTACAGTCTTCTGAACTTTTTACATTAAAAAACACCTATGCTTGCTTTCGTCAATGTATAACCCATATGTTTTAGCACTCTTACACAAACAATTCTTGACTAAAACAGTTAAAACTTAGCAAATATGTTGTTTAATGTATTGGCTACGACACGCTTTTTTCATTTTTGCTTAAAATTGTTTAAAAAAAATTTTACAGTCTTCTGAACTTTTTACTAGCAATTCTTGACTAAAACAGTTAAAACTTTGCAAATATGTTGTTTAATGTATTGGCTACGACACGCTTTTTTTATTTTTGCTTAAAATTGTTTAGAAAAATTTTTACAGTCTTCTGAACTTTTTACTAGTCAATGTTTAATCCATACGTTTTAGCACTCTTACACATACAATTCTTGACTAAAACAGTTAAAACTTTGCAAATATGTTGTTTAATGTATTGGCTACGACACGCTTTTTTTATTTTTGCTTAAAATTGTTTAGAAAAAATTTTACAGTCTTCTGAACTTTTTACATTGAAAAACACCTATGCTTGCTTTCGTCAATGTATAATCCATACGTTTTAGCACTCTTATACAAACAATTCTTGACTAAAACAGTTAAAACTTTGCAAATATGTTGTTTAATGTATTGGCTACGACACGCTTTTTTATTTTTGCTTAAAATTGTTTAGAAAAAATTTTACGGTCTCATTAACTTTTTACATTAAAAAACACTTATGCTTGCTTTCGTCAATGTATAATCCATACGTTTTAGCACTCTTACACAAACAATTCTTGACTAAAATAGTTAAAACTTTGCAATTATGTTGTTTAATGTATTGGCTACGACACGCTTTTTTTATTTTTGCTTAAAATTGTTTAGAAAAAGTTTTACAGTCTTCTGAACTTTTTACTAGTCAATGTATAATCCATACGTTTTAGCACTCTTACACAAACAATTCTTGACTAAAACAGTTAAAACTTTGCAAATATGTTGTTTAATGTATTGGCTACGACAAGCTTTTTTTATTTTTGCTTAAAATTGTTTAGAAAAAATTTTACAGTCTTCTAAACTTTTTACATTAAAAAACACCTATGCTTGCTTTCGTCAATGTATAATCCATACGTTTTAGCACTCTTACACAAACAATTCTTGACTAAAACAGTTAAAACTTTGCAAACATGTTGTTTAATGTATTGGCTACGACACGCTTTTTTTATTTTTGCTTGAAATTGTTTTGAAAAAATTTTACAGTCTTCTGAACTTTTTACTAGTCAATGTATAATCCATACGTTTTAGCACTCTTACACAAACAATTCTTGACTAAAACAGTTAAAACTTTGCAAATATGTTGTTTAATGTATTGGCTACGACACGCTTTTTTTATTTTTGCTTAAAATTGTTTAGAAAAAATTTTACAGTCTTCTGAACTTTTTACATTAAAAAACACCTCTGCTTGCTTTCGTCAATGTGTAATCCATACGTTTTAGCACTCTTACACAAACAATTCTTGACTAAAACAGTTAAAACTTTGCAAATATGTTGTTTAATATATTGGCTACGACACGCTTTTTTTATTTTTGCTTAAAATTGTTTAGAAAAAATTTTACAGTCTTCTGAACTTTTTACTAGTCAATGTATAATCCATACGTTTTAGCATTCTTACACAAACAATTCTTGACTAAAACAGTTAAAACTTTGCAAATATGTTGTTTTATGTATTGGCTACGACACGCTTTTTTTATTTTTGCTTAAAATTTTTTAGAAAAAATTTTACAGTCTTCTGAACTTTTTACATTAAAAAACACCTATGCATGCTTTCGTCAATGTATAATCCATACGTTTTAGCACTCTTACACAAACAATTCTTGACTAAAACAGTTAAAACTTTGCAAATATGTTGTTTAATGTATTGGCTACGACACGCTTTTTTTATTTTTGCTTAAAATTGTTTAGAAAAAATTTTACAGTCTTCTGAACTTTTTACATTGAAAAACACCTATGCTTGCTTTCGTCAATGTATAATCCATACGTTTTAGCACTCTTATACAAACAATTCTTGACTAAAACAGTTAAAACTTTGCAAATATGTTGTTTAATGTATTGGCTACGACACGCTTTTTTATTTTTGCTTAAAATTGTTTAGAAAAAATTTTACGGTCTCATTAACTTTTTACATTAAAAAACACTTATGCTTGCTTTCGTCAATGTATAATCCATACGTTTTAGCACTCTTACACAAACAATTCTTGACTAAAATAGTTAAAACTTTGCAATTATGTTGTTTAATGTATTGGCTACGACACGCTTTTTTTATTTTTGCTTAAAATTGTTTAGAAAAAGTTTTACAGTCTTCTGAACTTTTTACTAGTCAATGTATAATCCATACGTTTTAGCACTCTTACACAAACAATTCTTGACTAAAACAGTTAAAACTTTGCAAATATGTTGTTTAATGTATTGGCTACGACAAGCTTTTTTTATTTTTGCTTAAAATTGTTTAGAAAAAATTTTACAGTCTTCTAAACTTTTTACATTAAAAAACACCTATGCTTGCTTTCGTCAATGTATAATCCATACGTTTTAGCACTCTTACACAAACAATTCTTGACTAAAACAGTTAAAACTTTGCAAACATGTTGTTTAATGTATTGGCTACGACACGCTTTTTTTATTTTTGCTTGAAATTGTTTTGAAAAAATTTTACAGTCTTCTGAACTTTTTACTAGTCAATGTATAATCCATACGTTTTAGCACTCTTACACAAACAATTCTTGACTAAAACAGTTAAAACTTTGCAAATATGTTGTTTAATGTATTGGCTACGACACGCTTTTTTTATTTTTGCTTAAAATTGTTTAGAAAAAATTTTACAGTCTTCTGAACTTTTTACATTAAAAAACACCTCTGCTTGCTTTCGTCAATGTGTAATCCATACGTTTTAGCACTCTTACACAAACAATTCTTGACTAAAACAGTTAAAACTTTGCAAATATGTTGTTTAATATATTGGCTACGACACGCTTTTTTTATTTTTGCTTAAAATTGTTTAGAAAAAATTTTACAGTCTTCTGAACTTTTTACTAGTCAATGTATAATCCATACGTTTTAGCATTCTTACACAAACAATTCTTGACTAAAACAGTTAAAACTTTGCAAATATGTTGTTTTATGTATTGGCTACGACACGCTTTTTTTATTTTTGCTTAAAATTTTTTAGAAAAAATTTTACAGTCTTCTGAACTTTTTACATTAAAAAACACCTATGCATGCTTTCGTCAATGTATAATCCATACGTTTTAGCACTCTTACACAAACAATTCTTGACTAAAACAGTTAAAACTTTGCAAATATGTTGTTTAATGTATTGGCTACGACACGCTTTTTTTATTTTTGCTTAAAATTGTTTAGAAAAAATTTTACGGTCTTCTGAACTTTTTACATTAAAAAACACCTATGCTTGCTTTCGTCAATGTATAATCCATACGTTTTAGCACTCTTACACAAACAATTCTTGACTAAAACAGTTAAAACTTTGCAAATATGTTGTTTAATGTATTGGCTACGACACGCTTTTTTTATTTTTGCTTAAAATTGTTTAGAAAAAATTTTACAGTCTTCTGAACTTTTTACTAGTCAATGTATAATCCATACGTTTTAGCACTCTTACACAAACAATTCTTGACTAAAACAGTTAAAACTTTGCAAATATGTTGTTTAATGTATTGTCTACGACACGCTTTTTTTATTTTTGCTTAAAATTGTTTAGAAAAAATTTTACAGTCTTCTGAACTTTTTACTAGTCAATGTATAATCCATACGTTTTAGCACTCTTACACAAACAATTCTTGACTAAAACAGTTAAAACTTTGCAAATATGTTGTTTAATGTATTGGCTACGACACGCTTTTTTTTTTTCTAAAATTGTTTAGAAAAAATTTTACAGTCTTCTAAACTTTTTACATTAAAAATCACCTATGCTTGCTTTCGTCAATGTATAATCCATACGTTTTAGCACTCTTACACAAACAATTCTTGACTAAAACAGTTAAAACTTTGCAAATATGTTGTTTAATGTATTGGCTACGACACGCTTTTTTTATTTTTGCTTAAAATTGTATAGAAAAAGTTTTACAGTCTTCTGAACTTTTTACATTAAAAAACACCTATGCTTGCTTTCGTCAATGTATAATCCATACGTTTTAGCACTCTTACACAAACAATTCTTGACTAAAACAGTTAAAACTTTGCAAATATGTTGTTTAATGTATTGGCTACGACACGCTTTTTTTTATTTTTGCTTAAAATTATTTAGAAAAAATTTTACGGTCTTCTGAACTTTTTACATTAAAAAACACCTATGCTTGCTTTCGTCAATGTATAATCCATACGTTTTAGCACTCTTACACAAACAATTCTTGACTAAAACAGTTTAAACTTTGCAAATATGTTGTTTAATGTATTGGCTACGACACGCTTTTTTTATTTTTGCTTAAAATTGTTTAGAAAAAATTTTACGGTCTTCTGAACTTTTTACATTAAAAAACACCTATGCTTGCTTTCGTCAATGTATAATCCATACGTTTTAGCACTCTTACACAAACAATTCTTGACTAAAACAGTTAAAACTTTGCAAATATGTTGTTTAATGTATTGGCTACGACACGCTTTTTTATTTTTGCTTAAAATTGTTTAGAAAAAATTTTACGGTCTTCTGAACTTTTTACATTAAAAAACACCTATGCTTGCTTTCGTCAATGTATAATCTATACGTTTTAGCACTCTTACAAAAACAATTCTTGACTAAAACAGTTAAAACTTTGCAAATATGTTGTTTAATGTAATGGCTACGACACGCTTTTTTTATTTTTGCTTAAAATAGTTTAGAAAAATTTTACAGTCTTCTGAACTTTTTACATTAAAAAACACCTATGCTTGCTTTCGTCAATGTATAATCCATAC
This sequence comes from Thalia democratica, assembly GCF_965202585.1. NCBI lineage: Eukaryota > Metazoa > Chordata > Thaliacea > Salpida > Salpidae > Thalia > Thalia democratica. The sequence continues at coordinate 56,801,105 of NC_139172.1, forward strand.
GTTTTAGCACTCTTATACAAACAATTCTTGACTAAAACAGTTAAAACTTTGCAAATATGTTGTTTAATGTATTGGCTACGACACTCTTTTTTTATTTTTGCTTAAAATTGTTTAGAAAAAATTTTACAGTCTTCTGAACTTTTTACATTAAAAAACACCTATGCTTGCATTCGTCAATGTATAATCCATACGTTTTAGCACTCTTACACAAACGATTCTTGACTAAAAAAGTTAAAACTTTGCAAATATGTTGTTTAATGTATTGGCTACGACACGCTTTTTTTTATTTTTGCTTAAAATTCTTTAGAAAAAATTTTACAGTCTTCTGAACTTTTTACTAGTCAATGTATAATCCATACGTTTTAGCACTCTTACACAAACAATTCTTGACTAAAACAGTTAAAACTTTGCAAATATGTTGTTTAATGTATTGGCTACGACACGCTTTTTTTATTTTTGCTTGAAATTGTTTAGAAAAAATTTTACAGTCTTCTGAACTTTTTACTAGTCAATGTATTATCCATACGTTTTAGCACTCTTACACAAACAATTCTTGACTAAACAGTTAAAACTTTGCAAATATGTTGTTTAATGTATTGGCTACGACACGCTTTTTTTATTTTTGCTTAAAATTGTTTAGAAAAAATTTTACAGTCTTCTGAACTTTTTACTAGTCAATGTATAATCCATACGTTTTAGCACTCTTACACAAACAATTCTTGACTAAAACAGTTAAAACTTTGCAAATATGTTTCTTAATGTATTGGCTACGACACGCTTTTTTTATTTTTGCTTAAAATTGTTTAGAAAAAGTTTTACAGTCTTCTGAACTTTTTACATTAAAAAACACCTATGCTTGCTTTCGTCAATGTATAATCCATACGTTTTAGCACTCTTACACAAACGATTCTTGACTAAAACAGTTAAAACTTTGCAAACATGTTGTTTAATGTATTGGCTACGACACGCTTTTTTTATTTTTGCTTAAAATTGTTTAGAAAAAATTTTACAGTCTTCTGAACTTTTTACTAGTCAATGTATAATCCATACGTTTTAGCACTCTTACACAAACAATTCTTGACTAAAACAGTTAAAACTTTGCAATTATGTTGTTTAATGTATTGGCTACGACACACTTTTTTTATTTTTGCTTAAAATTGTTTAGAAAAAGTTTTACAGTCTTCTGAACTTTTTACTAGTCAATGTATAATCCATACGTTTTAGCACTCTTACACAAACAATTCTTGACTAAAACAGTTAAAACTTTGCAAATATGTTGTTTAATGTATTGGCTACGACACGCTTTTTTTATTTTTGCTTGAAATTGTTTAGAAAAAATTTTACAGTCTTCTGAACTTTTTACTAGTCAATGTATTATCCATACGTTTTAGCACTCTTACACAAACAATTCTTGACTAAACAGTTAAAACTTTGCAAATATGTTGTTTAATGTATTTGCTACGACACGCTTTTTTTATTTTTGCTTAAAATTGTTTAGAAAAAAATTTAGAGTCTTCTGAACTTTTTACTAGTCAATGTATAATCCATACGTTTTAGCACTCTTACACAAACAATTCTTGACTAAAACAGTTAAAACTTTGCAAATATGTTTCTTAATGTATTGGCTACGACACGCTTTTTTTATTTTTGCTTAAAATTGTTTAGAAAAAGTTTTACAGTCTTCTGAACTTTTTACATTAAAAAACACCTATGCTTGCTTTCGTCAATGTATAATCCATACGTTTTAGCACTCTTACACAAACGATTCTTGACTAAAACAGTTAAAACTTTGCAAACATGTTGTTTAATGTATTGGCTACGACACGCTTTTTTTATTTTTGCTTAAAATTGTTTAGAAAAAATTTTACAGTCTTCTGAACTTTTTACTAGTCAAAGTATAATCCATACGTTTTAGCACTCTTACACAAACAATTCTTGACTAAAACAGTTAAAACTTTGCAATTATGTTGTTTAATGTATTGGCTACGACACACTTTTTTTATTTTTGCTTAAAATTGTTTAGAAAAAGTTTTACAGTCTTCTGAACTTTTTACTAGTCAATGTATAATCCATACGTTTTAGCACTCTTACACAAACAATTCTTGACTAAAACAGTTAAAACTTTGCAAATATGTTGTTTAATGTATTGGCTACGACACGCTTTTTTTATTTTTGCTTGAAATTGTTTAGAAAAAATTTTACAGTCTTCTGAACTTTTTACTAGTCAATGTATTATCCATACGTTTTAGCACTCTTACACAAACAATTCTTGACTAAACAGTTAAAACTTTGCAAATATGTTGTTTAATGTATTTGCTACGACACGCTTTTTTTATTTTTGCTTAAAATTGTTTAGAAAAAATTTTAGTGTCTTCTGAACTTTTTACTAGTCAATGTATAATCCATACGTTTTAGCACTCTTACACAAACAATTCTTGACTAAAACAGTTAAAACTTTGCAAATATGTTTCTTAATGTATTGGCTACGACACGCTTTATTTATTTTTGCTTAAAATTGTTTAGAAAAAGTTTTACAGTCTTCTGAACTTTTTACTAGTCAATGTATAATCCATACGTTTTAGCACTCTTACACAAACAATTCTTGACTAAAACAGTTAAAACTTTGCAAATATGTTGTTTAATGTATTGGCTACGACACGCTTTTTTTATTTTTGCTTAAAATTGTTTAGAAAAAATTTTACAGTCTTCTGAACTTTTTACTAGTCAATGTTTAATCCATACGTTTTAGCACTCTTACACAAACAATTCTTGACTAAAACAGTTAAAACTTTGCAAATATGTTGTTTAATGTATTGGCTACGACAAGCTTTTTTTATTTTTGCTTAAAATTGATAAGAAAAAATTTTACAGTCTTCTGAACTTTTTACATTAAAAAACACCTATGCTTGCTTTCGTCAATGTATAACCCATATGTTTTAGCACTCTTACACAAACAATTCTTGACTAAAACAGTTAAAACTTAGCAAATATGTTGTTTAATGTATTGGCTACGACACGCTTTTTTCATTTTTGCTTAAAATTGTTTAGAAAAAATTTTACAGTCTTCTGAACTTTTTACTAGTCAATGTATAATTCATACGTTTTAGCACTCTTACACAAACAATTCTTGACTAAAACAGTAAAAACTTTGCAAATATTTTGTTTAATGTATTGGCTACGACACGCTTTTTTTATTTTTGCTTAAAATTGTTTAGAAAAAGTTTTACAGTCTTCTGAACTTTTTACTAGTCAATGTATAATACATACGTTTTAGCACTCTTACACAAACAATTCTTGACTAAAACAGTTAAAACTTTGCAAACATGTTGTTTAATGTATTGGCTACGACACGCTTTTTTTATTTTTGCTTAAAATTGTTTAGAAAAAGTTTTACAGTCTTCTGAACTTTTTACTAGTCAATGTATAATCCATACGTTTTAGCACTCTTACACAAACATTTCTTGACTAAAACAAATAAAACTTTGCAAATATGTTGTTTAATGTATTGGCTACGACACGCTTTTTTTTATTTTTGCTTAAAATTGTTTAGAAAAAATTTTACAGTCTTCTGAACTTTTTACTAGTAAATGTATAATCCATACGTTTTAGCACTCTTACACAAACAATTCTTGACTAAAACAGTTAAAACTTTGCAAATATGTTGTTTAATTAATTGGCTACGACACGCTTTTTTTATTTTTGCTTAAATTTGTTTAGAAAAAATTTTACAGTCTTCTGAACTTTTTACATTAAAAAACACCTCTGCTTGCTTTCGTCAATGTGTAATCCATACGTTTTAGCACTCTTACACAAACAATTCTTGACTAAAACAGTTAAAACTTTGCAAATATATTGTTTAATATATTGGCTAGGACACGCTTTTTTTATTTTTGCTTAAAATTGTTTAGAAAAAATTTTACAGTCTTCTGAACTTTTTACTAGTCAATGTATAATCCATACGTTTTAGCATTCTTACACAAACAATTCTTGACTAAAACAGTTAAAACTTAGCAAATATGTTGTTTTATGTATTGGCTACGACACGCTTTTTTTATTTTTGCTTAAATTTTTTTAGAAAAAATTTTACAGTCTTCTGAACTTTTTACATTAAAAAACACCTATGCTTGCTTTCGTCAATGTATAATCCATACGTTTTAGCACTCTTACACAAACAATTCTTGACTAAAACAGTTAAAACTTTGCAAATATGTTGTTTAATGTATTGGCTACGACACGCTTTTTTATTTTTGCTTAAAATTGTTTAGAAAAAATTTTACAGTCTTCTGAACTTTTTACTAGTCAATGTATTATCCATACGTTTTAGCAGTCTTACACAAACAATTCTTGACTAAAACAGTTAAAACTTTGCAAATATGTTGTTTAATGTATTGTCTACGACACGCTTTTTTTATTTTTGCTTAAAATTGTTTAGAAAAAATTTTACAGTCTTCTGAACTTTTTACTAGTCAATGTATAATCCATACGTTTTAGCACTCTTACACAAACAATTCTTGACTAAAACAGTTAAAACTTTGCAAATATGTTGTTTAATGTATTGGCTACGACACGCTTTTTTTTTGCTTAAAATTGTTTAGAAAAAATTTTACAGTCTTCTAAACTTTTTACATTAAAAATCACCTATGCTTGCTTTCGTCAATGTATAATCCATACGTTTTAGCACTCTTACACAAACAATTCTTGACTAAAACAGTTAAAACTTTGCAAATATGTTGTTTAATGTATTGGCTACGACACGCTTTTTTTATTTTTGCTCAAAATTGTTTAGAAAAAGTTTTACAGTCTTCTGAACTTTTTACATTAAAAAACACCTATGCTTGCTTTCGTCAATGTATAATCCATACGTTTTAGCACTCTTACACAAACAATTCTTGACTAAAACAGTTAAAACTTTGCAAATATGTTGTTTAATGTATTGGCTACGACACGCTTTTTTTTATTTTTGCTTAAAATTATTTAGAAAAAATTTTACGGTCTTCTGAACTTTTTACATTAAAAAACACCTATGCTTGCTTTCGTCAATGTATAATCCATACGTTTTAGCACTCTTACACAAACAATTCTTGACTAAAACAGTTTAAACTTTGCAAATATGTTGTTTAATGTATTGGCTACGACACGCTTTTTTTATTTTTGCTTAAAATTGTTTAGAAAAAATTTTACGGTCTTCTGAACTTTTTACATTAAAAAACACCTATGCTTGCTTTCGTCAATGTATAATCCTTACGTTTTAGCACTCTTACACAAACAATTCTTGACTAAAACAGTTAAAACTTTGCAAATATGTTGTTTAATGTATTGGCTACGACACGCTTTTTTATTTTTGCTTAAAATTGTTTAGAAAAAATTTTACGGTCTTCTGAACTTTTTACATTAAAAAACACCTATGCTTGCTTTCGTCAATGTATAATCTATACGTTTTAGCACTCTTACAAAAACAATTCTTGACTAAAACAGTTAAAACTTTGCAAATATGTTGTTTAATGTAATGGCTACGACACGCTTTTTTTATTTTTGCTTAAAATAGTTTAGAAAAATTTAACAGTCTTCTGAACTTTTTACATAAAAAAACACCTATGCTTGCTTTCGTCAATGTATAATCCATACGTTTTAGCACTCTTATACAAACAATTCTTGACTAAAACAGTTAAAACTTTGCAAATATGTTGTTTAATGTATTGGCTACGACACTCTTTTTTTATTTTTGCTTAAAATTGTTTAGAAAAAATTTTACAGTCTTCTGAACTTTTTACATTAAAAAACACCTATGCTTGCTTTCGTCAATGTATAATCCATACGTTTTAGCACTCTTACACAAACGATTCTTGACTAAAACAGTTAAAACTTTGCAAATATGTTGTTTAATTAATTGGCTACGACACGCTTTTTTTATTTTTGCTTAAATTTGTTTAGAAAAAATTTTACAGTCTTCTGAACTTTTTACATGAAAAAACACCTCTGCTTGCTTTCGTCAATGTGTAATCCATACGTTTTAGCACTCTTACACAAACAATTCTTGACTAAAACAGTTAAAACTTTGCAAATATGTTGTTTAATATATTGGCTACGACACGCTTTTTTTATTTTTGCTTAAATTTGTTTAGAAAAAATTTTACAGTCTTCTGAACTTTTTACATTAAAAAACACCTCTGCTTGCTTTCGTCAATGTGTAATCCATACGTTTTAGCACTCTTACACAAACAATTCTTGACTAAAACAGTTAAAACTTTGCAAATATGTTGTTTAATATATTGGCTACGACACGCTTTTTTTATTTTTGCTTAAAATTGTTTAGAAAAAGTTTTACAGTCTTCTGAACTTTTTACATTAAAAAACACCTATGCTTGCTTTCGTCAATGTATAATCCATACGTTTTAGCACTCTTACACAAACAATTCTTGACTAAAACAGTTAAAACTTTGCAAACATGTTGTTTAATGTATTGGCTACGACACGCTTTTTTTATTTTTGCTTAAAATTGTTTAGAAAAAATTTTACAGTCTTCTGAACTTTTTACTAGTCAATGTATAATCCATACGTTTTAGCACTCTTACACAAACAATTCTTGACTAAAACAGTTAAAACTTTGCAAATATGTTGTTTAATGTATTGGCTACGACACGCTTTTTTTTATTTTTGCTTAAAGTTATTTAGAAAAAATTTTACGGTCTTCTGAACTTTTTACATTAAAAAACACCTATGCTTGCTTTCGTCAATGTATAATCCATACGTTTTAGCACTCTTACACAAACAATTCTTGACTAAAACAGTTTAAACTTTGCAAATATGTTGTTTAATGTATTGGCTACGACACGCTTTTTTTATTTTTGCTTAAAATTGTTTAGAAAAAAATTTTACGGTCTTCTGAACTTTTTACATTAAAAAACACCTATGCTTGCTTTCGTCAATGTATAATCCATACGTTTTAGCACTCTTACACAAACAATTCTTGACTAAAACAGTTAAAACTTTGCAAATATGTTGTTTAATGTATTGGCTACGACACGCTTTTTTATTTTTGCTTAAAATTGTTTAGAAAAAATTTTACGGTCTTCTGAACTTTTTACATTAAAAAACACCTATGCTTGCTTTCGTCAATGTATAATCTATACGTTTTAGCACTCTTACAAAAACAATTCTTGACTAAAACAGTTAAAACTTTGCAAATATGTTGTTTAATGTGATGGCTACGACACGCTTTTTTTATTTTTGCTTAAAATAGTTTAGAAAAATTTTACAGTCTTCTGAACTTTTTACATTAAAAAACACCTATGCTTGCTTTCGTCAATGTATAATCCATACGTTTTAGCACTCTTACACAAACGATTCTTGACTAAAACAGTTAAAACTTTGCAAATAAGTTGTTTAATGTATTGGCTACGACACGCTTTTTTTTATTTTTGCTTAAAATTGTTTAGAAAAAATTTTACAGTCTTCTGAACTTTTTACTAGTCAATGTATAATCCATACGTTTTAGCACTCTTACAGAAACAATTCTTGACTAAAACAGTTAAAACTTTGCAATTATGTTGTTTAATGTATTGGCTACGACACGCTTTTTTTATTTTTGCTTAAAATTGTTTAAAAAAAATTTTACGGTCTTCTGAACTTTTTACTAGTCAATGTTTAATCCATACGTTTTAGCACTCTTACACAAACAATTCTTGACTAAAACAGTTAAAACTTTGCAAACATGTTGTTTAATGTATTGGCTACGACACGCTTTTTTCATTTTTGCTTAAAATTGTTTAGAAAAAATTTTACAGTCTTCTGAACTTTTTACTAGTCAATGTATAATCCATACGTTTTAGCACTCTTACACAAACAATTCTTGACTAAAACAGTTAAAACTTTGCAAATATGTTGTTTAATGTATTGGCTACGACACGCTTTTTTTATTTTTGCTTGAAATTGTTTAGAAAAAATTTTACAGTCTTCTGAACTTTTTACTAGTCAATGTATTATCCATACGTTTTAGCACTCTTACACAAACAATTCTTGACTAAACAGTTAAAACTTTGCAAATATGTTGTTTAATGTAATGGCTACGACACGCTTTTTTTATTTTTGCTTAAAATTGTTTAGAAAAATTTTACAGTCTTCTGAACTTTTTACTAGTCAATGTATAATCCATACGTTTTAGCACTCTTACACAAACAATTCTTGACTAAAACAGTTAAAACTTTGCAAATATGTTGTTTAATGTATTGGCTACGACACGCTTTTTTTATTTTTGCTTGAAATTGTTTAGAAAAAATTTTACAGTCTTCTGAACTTTTTACTAGTCAATGTATTATCCATACGTTTTAGCACTCTTACACAAACAATTCTTGACTAAACAGTTAAAACTTTGCAAATATGTTGTTTAATGTATTGGCTACGACACGCTTTTTTTATTTTTGCTTAAAATTGTTTAGAAAAAATTTTACAGTCTTCTGAACTTTTTACTAGTCAATGTATAATCCATACGTTTTAGCACTCTTACACAAACAATTCTTGACTAAAACAGTTAAAACTTTGCAAATATGTTTCTTAATGTATTGGCTACGACACGTTTTTTTTATTTTTGCTTAAAATTGTTTAGAAAAAGTTTTACAGTCTTCTGAACTTTTTACTAGTCAATGTATAATCCATACGTTTTAGCACTCTTACACAAACAATTCTTGACTAAAACAGTTAAAACTTTGCAAATATGTTGTTTAATGTATTGGCTACGACACGCTTTTTTTATTTTTGCTTAAAATTGTTTAGAAAAAATTTTACAGTCTTCTGAACTTTTTACTAGTCAATGTTTAATCCATACGTTTTAGCACTCTTACACATACAATTCTTGACTAAAACAGTTAAAACTTTGCAAATATGTTGTTTAATGTATTGGCTACGACACGCTTTTTTTATTTTTGCTTAAAATTGTTTAGAAAAAATTTTACAGTCTTCTGAACTTTTTACATTGAAAAACACCTATGCTTGCTTTCGTCAATGTATAATCCATACGTTTTAGCACTCTTATACAAACAATTCTTGACTAAAACAGTTAAAACTTTGCAAATATGTTGTTTAATGTATTGGCTACGACACGCTTTTTTATTTTTGCTTAAAATTGTTTAGAAAAAATTTTACGGTCTCATTAACTTTTTACATTAAAAAACACTTATGCTTGCTTTCGTCAATGTATAATCCATACGTTTTAGCACTCTTACACAAACAATTCTTGACTAAAATAGTTAAAACTTTGCAATTATGTTGTTTAATGTATTGGCTACGACACGCTTTTTTTATTTTTGCTTAAAATTGTTTAGAAAAAGTTTTACAGTCTTCTGAACGTTTTACTAGTCAATGTATAATCCATACGTTTTAGCACTCTTACACAAACAATTCTTGACTAAAACAGTTAAAACTTTGCAAATATGTTGTTTAATGTATTGGCTACGACAAGCTTTTTTTATTTTTGCTTAAAAGTGTTTAGAAAAAATTTTACAGTCTTCTAAACTTTTTACATTAAAAAACACCTATGCTTGCTTTCGTCAATGTATAATCCATACGTTTTAGCACTCTTACACAAACAATTCTTGACTAAAACAGTTAAAACTTTGCAAACATGTTGTTTAATGTATTGGCTACGACACGCTTTTTTTATTTTTGCTTGAAATTGTTTTGAAAAAATTTTACAGTCTTCTGAACTTTTTACTAGTCAATGTATAATCCATACGTTTTAGCACTCTTACACAAACAATTCTTGACTAAAACAGTTAAAACTTTGCAAATATGTTGTTTAATGTATTGGCTACGACACGCTTTTTTTATTTTTGCTTAAAATTGTTTAGAAAAAATTTTACAGTCTTCTGAACTTTTTACATTAAAAAACACCTCTGCTTGCTTTCGTCAATGTGTAATCCATACGTTTTAGCACTCTTACACAAACAATTCTTGACTAAAACAGTTAAAACTTTGCAAATATGTTGTTTAATATATTGGCTACGACACGCTTTTTTTATTTTTGCTTAAAATTGTTTAGAAAAAATTTTACAGTCTTCTGAACTTTTTACTAGTCAATGTATAATCCATACGTTTTAGCATTCTTACACAAACAATTCTTGACTAAAACAGTTAAAACTTTGCAAATATGTTGTTTTATGTATTGGCTACGACACGTTTTTTTTTTTTTGCTTAAAATTTTTTAGAAAAAATTTTACAGTCTTCTGAACTTTTTACATTAAAAAACGTCTATGCATGCTTTCGTCAATGTATAATCCATACGTTTTAGCACTCTTACACAAACAATTCTTGACTAAAACAGTTAAAACTTTGCAAATATGTTATTAGTATTGGCTACGACACGCTTTTTTTATTTTTGCTTAAAATTGTTTAGAAAAAATTTTACGGTCTTCTGAACTTTTTACATTAAAAAACACCTATGCTTGCTTTCGTCAATGTATAATCCATACGTTTTAGCACTCTTACACAAACAATTCTTGACTAAAACAGTTAAAACTTTGCAAATATGTTGTTTAATGTATTGGCTACGACACGCTTTTTTTATTTTTGCTTAAAATTGTTTAGAAAAAATTTTACAGTCTTCTGAACTTTTTACTAGTCAATGTATAATCCATACGTTTTAGCACTCTTACACAAACAATTCTTGACTAAAACAGTTAAAACTTTGCAAATATGTTGTTTAATGTATTGTCTACGACACGCTTGTTTTATTTTTGCTTAAAATTGTTTAGAAAAAGTTTTACAGTCTTCTGAACTTTTTACTAGTCAATGTATAATCCATACGTTTTAGCACTCTTACACAAACAATTCTTGACTAAAACAGTTAAAACTTTGCAAATATGTTGTTTAATGTATTAGCTACGACACGCTTTTTTTTTGCTTAAAATTGTTTAGAAAAAATTTTACAGTCTTCTAAACTTTTTACATTAAAAATCACCTATGCTTGCTTTCGTCAATGTATAATCCATACGTTTTAGCACTCTTACACAAACAATTCTTGACTAAAACAGTTAAAACTTTGCAAATATGTTGTTTAATGTATTGGCTACGACACGCTTTTTTTATTTTTGCTTAAAATTGTTTAGAAAAAGTTTTACAGTCTTCTGAACTTTTTACATTAAAAAACACCTATGCTTGCTTTCGTCAATGTATAATCCATACGTTTTAGCACTCTTACACAAACAATTCTTGACTAAAACAGTTAAAACTTTGCAAATATGTTGTTTAATGTATTGGCTACGACACGCTTTTTTTTATTTTTGCTTAAAATTATTTAGAAAAAATTTTACGGTCTTCTGAACTTTTTACATTAAAAAACACCTATGCTTGCTTTCGTCAATGTATAATCCATACGTTTTAGCACTCTTACACAAACAATTCTTGACTAAAACAGTTTAAACTTTGCAAATATGTTGTTTAATGTATTGGCTACGACACGCTTTTTTTATTTTTGCTTAAAATTGTTTAGAAAAAATTTTACGGTCTTCTGAACTTTTTACATTAAAAAACACCTATGCTTGCTTTCGTCAATGTATAATCCATACGTTTTAGCACTCTTACACAAACAATTCTTGACTAAAACAGTTAAAACTTTGCAAATATGTTGTTTAATGTATTGGCTACGACACGCTTTTTTATTTTTGCTTAAAATTGTTTAGAAAAAATTTTACGGTCTTCTGAACTTTTTACATTAAAAAACACCTATGCTTGCTTTCGTCAATGTATAATCTATACGTTTTAGCACTCTTACAAAAACAATTCTTGACTAAAACAGTTAAAACTTTGCAAATATGTTGTTTAATGTAATGGCTACGACACGCTTTTTTTATTTTTGCTTAAAATAGTTTAGAAAAATTTTACAGTCTTCTGAACTTTTTACATTAAAAAACACCTATGCTTGCTTTCGTCAATGTATAATCCATACGTTTTAGCACTCTTATACAAACAATTCTTGACTAAAACAGTTAAAACTTTGCAAATATGTTGTTTAATGTATTGGCTACGACACTCTTTTTTTATTTTTGCTTAAAATTGTTTAGAAAAAATTTTACAGTCTTCTGAACTTTTTACATTAAAAAACACCTATGCTTGCATTCGTCAATGTATAATCCATACGTTTTAGCACTCTTACACAAACGATTCTTGACTAAAAAAGTTAAAACTTTGCAAATATGTTGTTTAATGTATTGGCTACGACACGCTTTTTTTTATTTTTGCTTAAAATTGTTTAGAAAAAATTTTACAGTCTTCTGAACTTTTTACTAGTCAATGTATAATCCATACGTTTTAGCACTCTTACACAAACAATTCTTGACTAAAACAGTTAAAACTTTGCAAATATGTTGTTTAATGTATTGGCTACGACACGCTTTTTTTATTTTTGCTTGAAATTGTTTAGAAAAAATTTTACAGTCTTCTGAACTTTTTACTAGTCAATGTATTATCCATACGTTTTAGCACTCTTACACAAACAATTCTTGACTAAACAGTTAAAACTTTGCAAATATGTTGTTTAATGTATTGGCTACGACACGCTTTTTTTATTTTTGCTTAAAATTGTTTAGAAAAAATTTTACAGTCTTCTGAACTTTTTACTAGTCAATGTATAATCCATACGTTTTAGCACTCTTACACAAACAATTCTTGACTAAAACAGTTAAAACTTTGCAAATATGTTTCTTAATGTATTGGCTACGACACGCTTTTTTTATTTTTGCTTAAAATTGTTTAGAAAAAGTTTTACAGTCTTCTGAACTTTTTACATTAAAAAACACCTATGCTTGCTTTCGTCAATGTATAACCCATATGTTTTAGCACTCTTACACAAACAATTCTTGACTAAAACAGTTAAAACTTAGCAAATATGTTGTTTAATGTATTGGCTACGACACGCTTTTTTCATTTTTGCTTAAAATTGTTTAGAAAAAATTTTACAGTCTTCTGAACTTTTTACTAGTCAATGTATAATTCATACGTTTTAGCACTCTTACACAAACAATTCTTGACTAAAACAGTAAAAACTTTGCAAATATTTTGTTTAATGTATTGGCTACGACACGCTTTTTTTATTTTTGCTTAAAATTGTTTAGAAAAAGTTTTACAGTCTTCTGAACTTTTTACTAGTCAATGTATAATACATACGTTTTAGCACTCTTACACAAACAATTCTTGACTAAAACAGTTAAAACTTTGCAAACATGTTGTTTAATGTATTGGCTACGACACGCTTTTTTTATTTTTGCTTAAAATTGTTTAGAAAAAGTTTTACAGTCTTCTGAACTTTTTACTAGTCAATGTATAATCCATACGTTTTAGCACTCTTACACAAACATTTCTTGACTAAAACAAATAAAACTTTGCAAATATGTTGTTTAATGTATTGGCTACGACACGCTTTTTTTTATTTTTGCTTAAAATTGTTTAGAAAAAATTTTACAGTCTTCTGAACTTTTTACTAGTAAATGTATAATCCATACGTTTTAGCACTCTTACACAAACAATTCTTGACTAAAACAGTTAAAACTTTGCAAATATGTTGTTTAATTAATTGGCTACGACACGCTTTTTTTATTTTTGCTTAAATTTGTTTAGAAAAAATTTTACAGTCTTCTGAACTTTTTACATTAAAAAACACCTCTGCTTGCTTTCGTCAATGTGTAATCCATACGTTTTAGCACTCTTACACAAACAATTCTTGACTAAAACAGTTAAAACTTTGCAAATATATTGTTTAATATATTGGCTAGGACACGCTTTTTTTATTTTTGCTTAAAATTGTTTAGAAAAAATTTTACAGTCTTCTGAACTTTTTACTAGTCAATGTATAATCCATACGTTTTAGCATTCTTACACAAACAATTCTTGACTAAAACAGTTAAAACTTAGCAAATATGTTGTTTTATGTATTGGCTACGACACGCTTTTTTTATTTTTGCTTAAATTTTTTTAGAAAAAATTTTACAGTCTTCTGAACTTTTTACATTAAAAAACACCTATGCTTGCTTTCGTCAATGTATAATCCATACGTTTTAGCACTCTTACACAAACAATTCTTGACTAAAACAGTTAAAACTTTGCAAATATGTTGTTTAATGTATTGGCTACGACACGCTTTTTTATTTTTGCTTAAAATTGTTTAGAAAAAATTTTACAGTCTTCTGAACTTTTTACTAGTCAATGTATTATCCATACGTTTTAGCAGTCTTACACAAACAATTCTTGACTAAAACAGTTAAAACTTTGCAAATATGTTGTTTAATGTATTGTCTACGACACGCTTTTTTTATTTTTGCTTAAAATTGTTTAGAAAAAATTTTACAGTCTTCTGAACTTTTTACTAGTCAATGTATAATCCATACGTTTTAGCACTCTTACACAAACAATTCTTGACTAAAACAGTTAAAACTTTGCAAATATGTTGTTTAATGTATTGGCTACGACACGCTTTTTTTTTGCTTAAAATTGTTTAGAAAAAATTTTACAGTCTTCTAAACTTTTTACATTAAAAATCACCTATGCTTGCTTTCGTCAATGTATAATCCATACGTTTTAGCACTCTTACACAAACAATTCTTGACTAAAACAGTTAAAACTTTGCAAATATGTTGTTTAATGTATTGGCTACGACACGCTTTTTTTATTTTTGCTCAAAATTGTTTAGAAAAAGTTTTACAGTCTTCTGAACTTTTTACATTAAAAAACACCTATGCTTGCTTTCGTCAATGTATAATCCATACGTTTTAGCACTCTTACACAAACAATTCTTGACTAAAACAGTTAAAACTTTGCAAATATGTTGTTTAATGTATTGGCTACGACACGCTTTTTTTTATTTTTGCTTAAAATTATTTAGAAAAAATTTTACGGTCTTCTGAACTTTTTACATTAAAAAACACCTATGCTTGCTTTCGTCAATGTATAATCCATACGTTTTAGCACTCTTACACAAACAATTCTTGACTAAAACAGTTTAAACTTTGCAAATATGTTGTTTAATGTATTGGCTACGACACGCTTTTTTTATTTTTGCTTAAAATTGTTTAGAAAAAATTTTACGGTCTTCTGAACTTTTTACATTAAAAAACACCTATGCTTGCTTTCGTCAATGTATAATCCTTACGTTTTAGCACTCTTACACAAACAATTCTTGACTAAAACAGTTAAAACTTTGCAAATATGTTGTTTAATGTATTGGCTACGACACGCTTTTTTATTTTTGCTTAAAATTGTTTAGAAAAAATTTTACGGTCTTCTGAACTTTTTACATTAAAAAACACCTATGCTTGCTTTCGTCAATGTATAATCTATACGTTTTAGCACTCTTACAAAAACAATTCTTGACTAAAACAGTTAAAACTTTGCAAATATGTTGTTTAATGTAATGGCTACGACACGCTTTTTTTATTTTTGCTTAAAATAGTTTAGAAAAATTTAACAGTCTTCTGAACTTTTTACATAAAAAAACACCTATGCTTGCTTTCGTCAATGTATAATCCATACGTTTTAGCACTCTTATACAAACAATTCTTGACTAAAACAGTTAAAACTTTGCAAATATGTTGTTTAATGTATTGGCTACGACACTCTTTTTTTATTTTTGCTTAAAATTGTTTAGAAAAAATTTTACAGTCTTCTGAACTTTTTACATTAAAAAACACCTATGCTTGCTTTCGTCAATGTATAATCCATACGTTTTAGCACTCTTACACAAACGATTCTTGACTAAAACAGTTAAAACTTTGCAAATATGTTGTTTAATTAATTGGCTACGACACGCTTTTTTTATTTTTGCTTAAATTTGTTTAGAAAAAATTTTACAGTCTTCTGAACTTTTTACATGAAAAAACACCTCTGCTTGCTTTCGTCAATGTGTAATCCATACGTTTTAGCACTCTTACACAAACAATTCTTGACTAAAACAGTTAAAACTTTGCAAATATGTTGTTTAATATATTGGCTACGACACGCTTTTTTTATTTTTGCTTAAATTTGTTTAGAAAAAATTTTACAGTCTTCTGAACTTTTTACATTAAAAAACACCTCTGCTTGCTTTCGTCAATGTGTAATCCATACGTTTTAGCACTCTTACACAAACAATTCTTGACTAAAACAGTTAAAACTTTGCAAATATGTTGTTTAATATATTGGCTACGACACGCTTTTTTTATTTTTGCTTAAAATTGTTTAGAAAAAGTTTTACAGTCTTCTGAACTTTTTACATTAAAAAACACCTATGCTTGCTTTCGTCAATGTATAATCCATACGTTTTAGCACTCTTACACAAACAATTCTTGACTAAAACAGTTAAAACTTTGCAAACATGTTGTTTAATGTATTGGCTACGACACGCTTTTTTTATTTTTGCTTAAAATTGTTTAGAAAAAATTTTACAGTCTTCTGAACTTTTTACTAGTCAATGTATAATCCATACGTTTTAGCACTCTTACACAAACAATTCTTGACTAAAACAGTTAAAACTTTGCAAATATGTTGTTTAATGTATTGGCTACGACACGCTTTTTTTTATTTTTGCTTAAAGTTATTTAGAAAAAATTTTACGGTCTTCTGAACTTTTTACATTAAAAAACACCTATGCTTGCTTTCGTCAATGTATAATCCATACGTTTTAGCACTCTTACACAAACAATTCTTGACTAAAACAGTTTAAACTTTGCAAATATGTTGTTTAATGTATTGGCTACGACACGCTTTTTTTATTTTTGCTTAAAATTGTTTAGAAAAAAATTTTACGGTCTTCTGAACTTTTTACATTAAAAAACACCTATGCTTGCTTTCGTCAATGTATAATCCATACGTTTTAGCACTCTTACACAAACAATTCTTGACTAAAACAGTTAAAACTTTGCAAATATGTTGTTTAATGTATTGGCTACGACACGCTTTTTTATTTTTGCTTAAAATTGTTTAGAAAAAATTTTACGGTCTTCTGAACTTTTTACATTAAAAAACACCTATGCTTGCTTTCGTCAATGTATAATCTATACGTTTTAGCACTCTTACAAAAACAATTCTTGACTAAAACAGTTAAAACTTTGCAAATATGTTGTTTAATGTGATGGCTACGACACGCTTTTTTTATTTTTGCTTAAAATAGTTTAGAAAAATTTTACAGTCTTCTGAACTTTTTACATTAAAAAACACCTATGCTTGCTTTCGTCAATGTATAATCCATACGTTTTAGCACTCTTACACAAACGATTCTTGACTAAAACAGTTAAAACTTTGCAAATAAGTTGTTTAATGTATTGGCTACGACACGCTTTTTTTTATTTTTGCTTAAAATTGTTTAGAAAAAATTTTACAGTCTTCTGAACTTTTTACTAGTCAATGTATAATCCATACGTTTTAGCACTCTTACACAAACAATTCTTGACTAAAACAGTTAAAACTTTGCCAACATGTTGTTTAATGTATTGGCTACGACACGCTTTTTTTATTTTTGCTTAAAATTGATTAGAAAAAATTTTACGGTCTTCTGAACTTTTTACATTAAAAAACACCTATGCTTGCTTTCGTCAATGTATAATCCATACGTTTTAGCACTCTTACACAAACAATTCTTGACTAAAACAGTTAAAACTTTGCAAACATGTTGTTTAATGTATTGGCTACGACACGCTTTTTTTATTTTTGCTTAAAATTGTTTAGAAAAAATTTTACAGTCTTCTGAACTTTTTACTAGTCAATGTATAATCCATACGTTTTAGCACTCTTACACAAACAATTCTTGACTAAAACAGTTAAAACTTTGCAAACATGTTGTTTAATGTATTGGCTACGACACGCTTTTTTTATTTTTGCTTAAAATTGTTTAGAAAAAATTTTACAGTCTTCTGAACTTTTTACTAGTCAATGTATAATCCATACGTTTTAGCATTCTTACACAAACAATTCTTGACTAAAACAGTTAAAACTTTGCAAATATGTTGTTTAATGTATTGGCTACGACACGCTTCTTTTATTTTTGCTTAAAATTGTTTAGAAAAAATTTTACGGTCTTCTGAACTTTTTACATTAAAAAACACCTATGCTTGCTTTCGTCAATGTATAATCCATACGTTTTAGCACTCTTACACAAACAATTCTTGACTAAAACAGTTAAAACTTTGCAAACATGTTGTTTAATGTATTGGCTACGACACGCTTTTTTTATTTTTGCTTAAAATTGATTAGAAAAAATTTTACGGTCTTCTGAACTTTTTACATTAAAAAACACCTATGCTTGCTTTCGTCAATGTATAATCCATACGTTTTAGCACTATTACACAAACAATTCTTGACTAAAACAGTTAAAACTTTGCGAACATGTTGTTTAATGTATTGGCTACGACACGCTTTTTTATTTTTGCTTAAAATTGTTTAGAAAAAATTTTACAGTCTTCTGAACTTTTTACTAGTCAATGTATAATCCATACGTTTTAGCACTCTTACACAAACAATTCTTGACTAAAACAGTTAAAACTTTGCAAATATGTTGTTTAATGTATTGTCTACGACACGCTTTTTTTATTTTTGCTTAAAATTGTTTAGAAAAAATTTTACAGTCTTCTGAACTTTTTACTAGTCAATGTATAATCCATACGTTTTAGCACTCTTACACAAACAATTCTTGACTAAAACAGTTAAAACTTTGCAAATATGTTGTTTAATGTATTGGCTACGACACGCTTTTTTTTATTTTTGCTTAAAATTATTTAGAAAAAATTTTACGGTCTTCTGAACTTTTTACATTAAAAAACACCTATGCTTGCTTTCGTCAATGTATAATCCATACGTTTTAGCACTCTTACACAAACAATTCTTGACTAAAACAGTTTAAACTTTGCAAATATGTTGTTTAATGTATTGGCTACGACACGCTTTTTTTATTTTTGCTTAAAATTGTTTAGAAAAAATTTTACAGTCTTCTGAACTTTTTACATTAAAAAACACCTATTCTTGCTTTCGTCAATGTATAATCCATACGTTTTAGCACTCTTACACAAACAATTCTTGACTAAAACGGTTAAAACTTTGCAAATATGTTGTTTAATGTATTGGCTACGACACGCTTTTTTATTTTTGCTTAAAATTGTTTAGAAAAAATTTTACGGTCTTCTGAACTTTTTACATTAAAAAACACCTATGCTTGCTTTCGTCAATGTATAATCTATACGTTTTAGCACTCTTACAAAAACAATTCTTGACTAAAACAGTTAAAACTTTGCAAATATGTTGTTAAATGTAATGGCTACGACACGCTTTTTTTATTTTTGCTTAAAATAGTTTAGAAAAATTTTACAGTCTTCTGAACTTTTTACATTAAAAAACACCTATGCTTGCTTTCGTCAATGTATAATCCATACGTTTTAGCACTCTTATACAAACAATTCTTGACTAAAACAGTTAAAACTTTGCAAATATGTTGTTTAATGTATTGGCTACGACACTCTTTTTTTATTTTTGCTTAAAATTGTTTAGAAAAAATTTTACAGTCTTCTGAACTTTTTACATTAAAAAACACCTATGCTTGCTTTCGTCAATGTATAATCCATACGTTTTAGCACTCTTACACAAACGATTCTTGACTAAAACAGTTAAAACTTTGCAAATATGTTGTTAAATGTATTGGCTACGACACGCTTTTTTTTCTTTTTGCTTAAAATTGTTTAGAAAAAATTTTACAGTCTTCTGAACTTTTTACTAGTCAATGTATAATCCATACGTTTTAGCACTCTTACACAAACAATTCTTGACTAAAACAGTTAAAACTTTGCAAACATGTTGTTTAATGTATTGGCTACGACACGCTTTTTTTATTTTTGCTTAAAATTGATTAGAAAAAATTTTACGGTCTTCTGAACTTTTTACATCCAAAAACACCTATGCTTTCTTTCGTCAATGTATAATCCATACGTTTTAGCACTCTTACACAAACAATTCTTGACTAAAACAGTTAAAACTTTGCAAATATGTTGTTTAATGTATTGGCTACGACACGCTTTTTTTTATTTTTGCTTAAAATTATTTAGAAAAAATTTTACGGTCTTCTGAACTTTTTACATTAAAAAACACCTATGCTTGCTTTCGTCAATGTATAATCCATACGTTTTAGCACTCTTACACAAACAATTCTTGACTAAAACAGTTTAAACTTTGCAAATATGTTGTTTAATGTATTGGCTACGACACGCTTTTTTTATTTTTGCTTAAAATTGTTTAGAAAAAATTTTACAGTCTTCTGAACTTTTTACATTAAAAAACACCTATGCTTGCTTTCGTCAATGTATAATCCATACGTTTTAGCACTCTTACACAAACAATTCTTGACTAAAACGGTTAAAACTTTGCAAATATGTTGTTTAATGTATTGGCTACGACACGCTTTTTTATTTTTGCTTAAAATTGTTTAGAAAAAAATTTACGGTCTTCTGAACTTTTTACATTAAAAAACACCTATGCTTGCTTTCGTCAATGTATAATCTATACGTTTTAGCACTCTTACAAAAACAATTCTTGACTAAAACAGTTAAAACTTTGCAAATATGTTGTTAAATGTAATGGCTACGACACGCTTTTTTTATTTTTGCTTAAAATAGTTTAGAAAAATTTTACAGTCTTCTGAACTTTTTACATTAAAAAACACCTATGCTTGCTTTCGTCAATGTATAATCCATACGTTTTAGCACTCTTATACAAACAATTCTTGACTAAAACAGTTAAAACTTTGCAAATATGTCGTTTAATGTATTGGCTACGACACTCTTTTTTTATTTTTGCTTAAAATTGTTTAGAAAAAATTTTACAGTCTTCTGAACTTTTTACATTAAAAAACACCTATGCTTGCTTTCGTCAATGTATAATCCATACGTTTTAGAACTCTTACACAAACGATTCTTGACTAAAACAGTTAAAACTTTGCAAATATGTTGTTTAATGTATTGGCTACGACACGCTTTTTTTTATTTTTGCTTAAAATTGTTTAGAAAAAATTTTACAGTCTTCTGAACTTTTTACTAGTCAATGTATAATCCATACGTTTTAGCACTCTTACACAAACAATTCTTGACTAAAACAGTTAAAACTTTGCAAACATGTTGTTTAATGTATTGGCTACGACACGCTTTTTTTATTTTTGCTTAAAATTGATTAGAAAAAATTTTACGGTCTTCTGAACTTTTTACATCCAAAAACACCTATGCTTTCTTTCGTCAATGTATAATCCATACGTTTTAGCACTCTTACACAAACAATTCTTGACTAAAACAGTTAAAACTATGCAAACATGTTGTTTAATGTATTGGCTACGACACGCTTTTTTTATTTTTGCTTAAAATTGTTTAGAAAAAATTTTACAGTCTTCTGAACTTTTTACTAGTCAATGTATAATCCATACGTTTTAGCACTCTTACACAAACAATTCTTGACTAAAACAGTTAAAACTTTGCAAACATGTTGTTTAATGTATTGGCTACGACACGCTTTTTTTATTTTTGCTTAAAATTGTTTAGAAAAAATTTTACAGTCTTCTGAACTTTTTACTAGTCAATGTATAATCCATACGTTTTAGCATTCTTACACAAACAATTCTTGACTAAAACAGTTAAAACTTTGCAAATATGTTGTTCTATGTATTGGCTACGACACGCTTTTTTTATTTTTGCTTAAAATTTTTTAGAAAAAATTTTACAGTCTTCTGAACTTTTTACATTAAAAAACACCTATGCATGCTTTCGTCAATGTATAATCCATACGTTTTAGCACTCTTACACAAACAAATCTTGACTAAAACAGTTAAAACTTTGCAAATATGTTGTTTAATGTATTGGCTACGACACGCTTTTTTTATTTTTGCTTAAAATTGTTTAGAAAAAATTTTACGGTCTTCTGAACTTTTTACATTAAAAAACACCTATGCTTGCTTTCGTCAATGTATAATCCATACGTTTTAGCACTCTTACACAAACAATTCTTGACTAAAACAGTTAAAACTTTGCAAACATGTTGTTTAATGTATTGGCTACGACACGCTTTTTTTATTTTTGCTTAAAATTGATTAGAAAAAATTTTACGGTCTTCTGAACTTTTTACATTAAAAAACACCTATGCTTGCTTTCGTCAATGTATAATCCATACGTTTTAGCACTCTTACACAAACAATTCTTGACTAAAACAGTTAAAACTTTGCAAACATGTTGTTTAATGTATTGGCTACGACACGCTTTTTTTATTTTTGCTTAAAATTGTTTAGAAAAAATTTTACAGTCTTCTGAACTTTTTACTAGTCAATGTATAATCCATACGTTTTAGCACTCTTACACAAACAATTCTTGACTAAAACAGTTAAAACTTTGCAAATATGTTGTTTAATGTATTGGCTACGACACGCTTTTTTTATTTATGCTTAAAATTGTTTAGAAAAAATTTTAAAGTCTTCTGAACTTTTTACTAGTCAATGTATAATCCATACGTTTTAGCATTCTTACACAAACAATTCTTGACTAAAACAGTTAAAAGTTTGCAAATATGTTGTTTAATGTATTGGCTACGACACGCTTTTTTTATTTTTGCTTAAAATTGTTTAGAAAAAATTTTACAGTCTTCTGAACTTTGCACTAGTCAATGTATAATCCATACGTTTTAGCACTCTTACACAAACAATTCTTGACTAAAACAGTTAAAACTTTGCAAACATGTTGTTTAATGTATTGGCTACAACATGCTTTTTTTATTTTTGCTTAAAATTGTTTAGAAAAAATTTTACAGTCTTCTGAACTTTTTACTAGTCAATGTTTAATCCATATATTTTAGCACTCTTACACAAACAATTCTTGACTAAAACAGTTAAAACTTTGCAAATATGTTGTTTAATGTATTTGCTACGACACGCTTTTTTTATTTTTGCTTAAAATTTTTTAGAAAAAATTTTACAGTCTTCTGAACTTTTTACATTAAAAAACACTTATGCTTGCTTTCGTCAATGTATAATCCATACGTTTTAGCACTCTTACACAAACAATTCTTGACTAAAACAGTTAAAACTTTGCAAATATGTTGTTTAATGTATTGGCTACGACACACTTTTTTTATTTTTGCTTAAAATTGTTTAGAAAAAATTTTACGGTCTTCTAAACTTTTTACATTAAAAAACACCTATGCTTGCTTTCGTCAATGTATAATCCATACGTTTTAGCACTCTTACACAAACAATTCTTGACTAAAACAGTTAACACTTTGCATATATGTTGTTTAATGTATTGGCTACGACAGGCTTTTTTTATTTTTGCTTAAAATTGTTTAGAAAAAATTTTACAGTATTCTGAACTTTTTACAAGTCAATGTATAATCCATACGTTTTAGCACTCTTACACAAACAATTCTTGACTAAAACAGTTAAAACTTTGCAAATATGTTGTTTAATGTATTGGCTACGACACGCTTTTTTTATTTTTGCTTAAAATTGTTTAGAAAAAATTTTACAGTCTTCTGAACTTTTTACTAGTCAATGTATAATCCATACGTTTTAGCACTCTTACGCAAACAATTCTTGACTAAAACAGTTAAAACTTTGCAAACATGTTGTTTAATGTATTGGCTACGACACGCTTTTTTTATTTTTGCTTAAAATTGTTTAGAAAAAAATTTACAGCCTTCTGAACTTTTTACATTAAAAAACACCTATGCTTGCTTTCGTCAATGTATAATCCATACGTTTCAGCACTCTTACACAAACAATTCTTGACTAAAACAGTTAAAACTTTGCAAATATGTTGTTTAATGTATTGGCTACGACACGCTTTTTTTTATTTTTGCTTAAAATTGTTTAGAAAAAATTTTACAGTCTTCTGAACTTTTTACTAGTCAATGTATAATCCATACGTTTTAGCACTCTTACACAAACAATTCTTGACTAAAACAGTTAAAACTTTGCAAATATGTTGTTTAATGTATTGGCTAAGATACGCTTTTTTTTATTTTTGCTTAAAATTGTTTAGAAAAAATTTTACAGTCTTCTGAACTTTTTACTAGTCAATGTTTAAACCATACGTTTTAGCACTCTTACACAAACAATTCTTGACTAAAACAGTTAAAACTTTGCAAATATGTTGTTTAATGTATTGGCTACGACACGCTTTTTTATTTTTGCTTAAAATTGTTTAGAAAAAATTTTACAGTCTTCTGAACTTTTTACATTAAAAAACACCTATGCTTGCTTTCGTCAATGTATAATCCATACGTTTTAGCACTCTTACACAAACAATTCTTGACTAAAACAGTTAAAACTTTGCAAACATGTTGTTTAATGTATTGGCTACGACACGCTTTTTTTATTTTTGCTTAAAATTGTTTAGAAAAAAATTTACAGCCTTCTGAACTTTTTACATTAAAAAACACCTATGCTTGCTTTCGTCAATGTATAATCCATACGTTTCAGCACTCTTACACAAACAATTCTTGACTAAAACAGTTAAAACTTTGCAAATATGTTGTTTAATGTATTGGCTACGACACGCTTTTTTATTTTTGCTTAAAATTGTTTAGAAAAAATTTTACAGTCTTCTGAACTTTTTACTAGTCAATGTATAATCCATACGTTTTAGCACTCTTACACAAACAATTCTTGACTGAAACAGTTAAAACTTTGCAAACATGTTGTTTAATGTATTAGCTACGACACGCTTTTTTTATTTTTGCTTAAAATTGTTTAGAAAAAATGTTACAGTCTTCTGAACTTTTTACATTAAAAAACACCTATGCTTGCTTTCGTCAATGTATAATCCATACGTTTTAGCACTCTTACACAAACAATTCTTGACTAAAACAGTTAAAACTTTGCAAATATGTTGTTTAATGTATTGGCTACGACACGCTTTTTTTATTTTTGCTTAAAATTGTTTAGAAAAATATTTACAGTCTTCTGAACTTTTTACTAGTCAATGTATAATCCATACGTTTTAGCACTCTTACACAAACAATTCTTGACTAAAACAGTTAAAACTTTGCAAACATGTTGTTTAATGTATTGGCTACGACTCGCTTTTTTTATTTTTGCTTTAAATTGTTTAGAAAAAATTTTAAAGTCTTCTGAACTTTTTACTAGTCAATGTATAATCCATACGTTTTAGCACTCTTACACAAACAATCCTTGACTAAAACAGTTAAAACTTTGCAAATATTTTGTTTAATGTATTGGCTACGACACGCTTTTTTTATTTTTGCTTAAAATTGTTTAGAAAAAATTTTACAGTCTTCTGAACTTTTTACATTAAAAAACACCTATGCTTGCTTTCGTCAATGTATAATCCATACGTTTTAGCACTCTTACACAAACAATTCTTGACTAAAACAGTTAAAACTTTGCAAATATGTTGTTTAATGTATTGGCTACGACACGCTTTTTTTTATTTTTGCTTAAAATTGTTTAGAAAAAATTTTACAGTCTTCTGAACTTTTTACTAGTCAATGTATAATCCATACGTTTTAGCACTCTTACACAAACAATTCTTGACTAAAACAGTTAAAACTTTGCAAACATGTTGTTTAATGTATTGGCTACGACACGCTTTTTTTAATTTTGCTTAAAATTGATTAGAAAAAATTTTACGGTCTTCTGAACTTTTTACATTAAAAAACACCTATGCTTGCTTTCGTCAATGTATAATCCATACGTTTTAGCATTCTTACACAAACTATTCTTGACTAAAACAGTTAAAACTTTGCAAACATGTTGTTTAATGTATTGGCTACGACACGCTTTTTTTATTTTTGCTTAAAATTGTTTAGAAAAAATTTTACAGTCTTCTGAACTTTTTACTAGTCAATGTATAATCCATACGTTTTAGCACTCTTACACAAACAATTCTTGACTAAAACAGTTAAAACTTTGCAAACATGTTGTTTAATGTATTGGCTACGAAACCTTTTTTTTATTTTTGCTTAAAATTGTTTAGAAAAAATTTTACAGTCTTCTGAACTTTTTACTAGTCAATGTATAATCCATACGTTTTAGCACTCTTACACAAACAATTCTTGACTAAAACAGTTAAAACTTTGCAAACATGTTGTTTAATGTATTGGCTACGACACGCTTTTTTTATTTTTGCTTAAAATTGTTTAGAAAAAATTTTACAGTTTTCTGAACTTTTTACATTAAAAAACACCTATGCTTGCTTTTGTCAATTTATAATCCATACGTTTTAGCACTCTTACACAAACAATTCTTGACTAAAACAGTTAAAACTTTGCAAATATGTTGTTTAATGTATTGGCTACGACTCGCTTTTTTTATTTTTGCTTAAAATTGTTTAGAAAAAATTTTACAGTCTTCTGAACTTTTTACTAGTCAATGTATAATCCATACGTTTTAGCACTCTTACACAAACAATTCTTGACTAAAACAGTTAAAACTTTGCAAATATGTTGTTTAATGTATTGGCTACGACACGCTTTTTTTATTTTTGCTTAAAATTGTTTAGAAAAAATTTTACAGTCTTCTGAACTTTTTACTAGTCAATGTATAATCCATACGTTTTAGCACTCTTACACAAACAATTCTTGACTAAAACAGTTAAAACTTTGCAAACATGTTGTTTAATGTATTAGCTACGACACGCTTTTTTTATTTTTGCTTAAAATTGTTTAGAAAAAATTTTACAGTCTTCTGAACTTTTTACATTAAAAAACACCTATGCTTGCTTTCGTCAATGTATAATCCATACGTTTTAGCACTCTTACACAAACAATTCTTGACTAAAACAGTTAAAACTTTGCAAATATGTTGTTTAATGTATTGGCTACGACACGCTTTTTTTATTTTTGCTTAAAATTGTTTAGAAAAATATTTACAGTCTTCTGAACTTTTTACTAGTCAATGTATAATCCATACGTTTTAGCACTCTTACACAAACAATTCTTGACTAAAACAGTTAAAACTTTGCAAATATGTTGTTTAATGTATTGGCTACGACACGCTTTTTTTATTTTTGCTTAAAATTGTTTAGAAAAAATTTTACAGTCTTCTGAACTTTTTACTAGTCAATGTATAATCCATACGTTTTAGCACTCTTACACAAACAATTCTTGACTAAAACAGTTAAAACTTTGCAAACATGTTGTTTAATGTATTAGCTACGACACGCTTTTTTTATTTTTGCTTAAAATTGTTTAGAAAAAATTTTACAGTCTTCTGAACTTTTTACATTAAAAAACACCTATGCTTGCTTTCGTCAATGTA
Source organism: Thalia democratica (assembly GCF_965202585.1). Taxonomy (NCBI): domain Eukaryota; kingdom Metazoa; phylum Chordata; class Thaliacea; order Salpida; family Salpidae; genus Thalia; species Thalia democratica. The sequence continues at coordinate 56,828,352 of NC_139172.1, forward strand.
TAATCCATACGTTTTAGCACTCTTACACAAACAATTCTTGACTAAAACAGTTAAAACTTTGCAAATATGTTGTTTAATGTATTGGCTACGACACGCTTTTTTTATTTTTGCTTAAAATTGTTTAGAAAAATATTTACAGTCTTCTGAACTTTTTACTAGTCAATGTATAATCCATACGTTTTAGCACTCTTACACAAACAATTCTTGACTAAAACAGTTAAAACTTTGCAAACATGTTGTTTAATGTATTGGCTACGACTCGCTTTTTTTATTTTTGCTTAAAATTGTTTAGAAAAAATTTTAAAGTCTTCTGAACTTTTTACTAGTCAATGTATAATCCATACGTTTTAGCACTCTTACACAAACAATTCTTGACTAAAACAGTTAAAACTTTGCAAATATGTTGTTTAATGTATTGGCTACGACACGCTTTTTTTATTTTTGCTTAAAATTGTTTAGAAAAAATTTTACAGTCTTCTGAACTTTTTACATTAAAAAACACCTATGCTTGCTTTCGTCAATGTATAATCCATACGTTTTAGCACTCTTACACAAACAATTCTTGACTAAAACAGTTAAAACTTTGCAAATATGTTGTTTAATGTATTGGCTACGACACGCTTTTTTTTATTTTTGCTTAAAATTGTTTAGAAAAAATTTTACAGTCTTCTGAACTTTTTACTAGTCAATGTATAATCCATACGTTTTAGCACTCTTACACAAACAATTCTTGACTAAAACAGTTAAAACTTTGCAAACATGTTGTTTAATGTATTGGCTACGACACGCTTTTTTTAATTTTGCTTAAAATTGATTAGAAAAAATTTTACGGTCTTCTGAACTTTTTACATTAAAAAACACCTATGCTTGCTTTCGTCAATGTATAATCCATACGTTTTAGCATTCTTACACAAACTATTCTGGACTAAAACAGTTAAAACTTTGTAAACATGTTGTTTAATGTATTGGCTACGACACGCTTTTTTTATTTTTGCTTTAAATTGTTTAGAAAAAATTTTACATTCTTCTGAACTTTTTACTAGTCAATGTATAATCCATACGTTTTAGCACTCTTACACAAACAATTCTTGACTAAAACAGTTAAAACTTTGCAAACATGTTGTTTAATGTATTGGCTACGACACGCTTTTTTTATTTTTGCTTAAAATTGATTAGAAAAAATTTTACAGCCTTCTGAACTTTTTACATTAAAAAACACATATGCTTGCTTTCGTCAATGTATAATCCATACGTTTTAGCACTCTTACACAAACATTTCTTGACTAAAACAGTTAAAACTTTGCAAACATGTTGTTTAATGTATTGGCTACGACACGCTTTTTTTATTTTTGCTTAAAATTGTTTAGAAAAAATTTTACAGTTTTCTGAACTTTTTACTAGTCAATGTATAATCCATACGTTTTAGCACTCTTACACAAACAATTCTTGACTAAAACAGTTAAAACTTTGCAAACATGTTGTTTAATGTATTGGCTACGACACGCTTTTTTTATTTTTGCTTAAGATTGTTTAGAAAAAATTTTACAGTCTTCTGAACTTTTTACTAGTCAATGTATAATCCATACGTTTTAGCACTCTTACACAAACAATTCTTGACTAAAACCGTTAAAACTTTGCAAATATGTTGTTTAATGTATTGGCTACGACACGCTTTTTTTATTTTTGCTTAAAATTGTTTAGAAAAAATTTTACAGTCTTTTAAACTTTTTACTAGTCAATGTATAATCCATACGTTTTAGCACTCTTACACAAACAATTCTTGACTAAAACAGTTAAAACTTTGCAAATATGTTGTTTAATGTATTGGCTACGACACACTTTTTTTACTTTTGCTTAAAATTGTTTAGAAAAATTTTACACTCTTCTGAACTTTTTACTAGTCAATGTATAATCCATACGTTTTAGCACTCTTACACAAACAATTCTTGACTAAAACAGTTAAAACTTTGCAAATATGTTGTTTAATGTATTGGCTACGACACGCTTTTTTTATTTTGGCTTAAAAATGTTTAAAAAAAATTTTACAGTCTTCTGAACTTTTTACTAGTCAATGTATAATCCATACGTTTTAGCACTCTTGCACAAACAATTCTTGACTAAAACAGTTAAAACTTTGCAAATATGTTGTTTAATGTATTGGCTACGACACGCTTTTTTTATTTTTGCTTAAAATTGTTTAGAAAAAATTTTACAGTCTTCTGAAATTTTTACTAGTCAATGTATAATCTATACGTTTTAGCACTCTTACACAAACAATTCTTGACTAAAACAGTTAAAACTTTGCAAACATGTTGTTTAATGTATTGACTACGACACGCTTTTTTTATTTTTGCTTAAAATTGTTAGAAAAAATTTTACAGTCTTCTGAACTTTTTACTAGTCAATGTATAATCCATACGTTTTAGCACTCTTACACAAACAATTCTTGACTAAAACCGTTAAAACTTTGCAAATATGTTGTTTAATGTATTGGCTACGACACGCTTTTTTTATTTTTGCTTAAAATTGTTTAGAAAAAATGTTACAGTCTTCTGAACTTTTTACTAGTCAATGTATAATCCATACGTTTTAGCACTCTTACACAAACAATTCTTGACTAAAACAGTTAAAACTTTGCAAATATGTTGGTTAATGTATTGGCTACGACACGCTTTTTTTATTTTTGCTTAAAATTGTTTAGAAAAATTTTACAATCTTCTGAACTTTTTACTAGTCAATGTATAATCCATACGTTTTAGCACTCTTACACAAACAATTCTTGACTAAAACAGTTAAAACTTTGCAAATATGTTGTTTGATGTATTGGCTACGACAGGCTTTTTTTATTTTTGCTTAAAATTGTTTAGAAAAATTTTACACTCTTCTGAACTTTTTACTAGTCAATGTATAATCCATACGTTTTAGCACTCTTACACAACCAATTCTTGACTAAAACAGTTAAAACTTTGCAAATATGTTGTTTAATGTATTGGCTACGACACGCTTTTTTTATTTTTGCTTAAAATTGTTTAAAAAAAATTTTACAGTCTTCTGAACTTTTTACTAGTCAATGTATAATCCATACGTTTTAGCACTCTTGCACAAACAATTCTTGACTATAACAGTTAAAACTTTGCAAATATGTTGTTTAATGTATTGGCTACGACACGCTATTTTTATTTTTGCTTAAAATTGTTTAGAAAAAATTTTACAGTCTTCTGAACTTTTTACATTAAAAAACACCTATTTTTGCTTTCGTCAATGTATAATCCATACGTTTTAGCACTCTTACACAAACAATTCTTGACTAAAACAGTTAAAACTTTGCAAATATGTTGTTTAATGTATTGGCTACGACACGCTTTTTTTTATTTTTGCTTAAAATTGTTTAGAAAAAAATTTACAGTCTTCTGAACTTTTTACTAGTCAATGTATAATCCATACGTTTTAGCACTCTTACACAAACAATTCTTGACTAAAACAGTTAAAACTTTGCAAATATGTTGTTTAATGTATTGGTTACGACACGCTTTTTTTATTTTTGCTTAAAATTGTTTAGAAAAATTTTACGGTCTTCTGAACTTTTTACATTAAAAAACACCTATGCTTGTTTTCGTCAATGTATAATCAATATGTTTTAGCACTCTTACACAAACAATTCTTAACTAAAACAGTTAAAACTTTGCAAATATGTTGTTTAATGTATTGGCTACGACACGCTTTTTTTTATTTTTGCTTAAAATTGTTTAGAAAAAATTTTACAGTCTTCTGAACTTTTTACTAGTCAATGTATAATCCATACGTTTTAGCACTCTTACACAAACAATTCTTGACTAAAACAGTTAAAACTTTGCAAATATGTTGTTTAATGTATTGGCTACGACACGCTTTTTTTATTTTTGCTTAAAATTGTTTAGAAAAATTTTTACAGTCTTCTGAACTTTTTACATTAAAAAACTCCTATGCTTGCTTTCGTCAATGTATAATCCATACGTTTTAGCACTCTTACACAAACAATTCTTGACTAAAACAGTTAAAACTTTGCAAATATGTTGTTTAATGTATTGGCTACGACACGCTTTTTTTATTTTTGCTTAAAATTGTTTAGAAAATTTTTACAGTCTTCTGAACTTTTTACTAGTCAATGTATAATCCATACGTTTTAGCACTCTTACACAAACAATTCTTGACTAAAACAGTTAAAACTTTGCAAACATGTTTTTTAATGTATTGGCTACGACACGCTTTTTTTATTTTTGCTTAAAATTGTTTAGAAAAAATTTTACAGTCTTCTGAACTTTTTACTAGTCAATGTATAATCTATACGTTTTAGCACTCTTACACAAACAATTCTTGACTAAAACAGTTAAAACTTTGCAAACATGTTGTTTAATGTATTGGCTACGACACGCTTTTTTTATTTTTGCTTAAAATTGTTTAGAAAAAATTTTACAGTCTTCTGAACTTTTTACTAGTCAATGTATAATCCATACGTTTTAGCACTCTTACACAAACAATTCTTGACTAAAACAGTTAAATCTTTGCAAATATGTTGTTTAATGTATTGGCTACGACACGCTTTTTTTTTGCTTAAAATTGTTTAGAAAAAATTTTACAGTCTTCTAAACTTTTTACATTAAAAATCACCTATGCTTGCTTTCGTCAATGTATAATCCATACGTTTTAGCACTCTTACACAAACAATTCTTGACTAAAACAGTTAAAACTTTGCAAATATGTTGTTTAATGTATTGGCTACGACACGCTTTTTTTTATTTTTGCTTAAAATTATTTAGAAAAAATTTTACGGTCTTCTGAACTTTTTACATTAAAAAACACCTATGCTTGCTTTTGTCAATGTATAATCCATACGTTTTAGCACTCTTACACAAACAATTCTTGACTAAAACAGTTTAAACTTTGCAAATATGTTGTTTAATGTATTGGCTACGACACGCTTTTTTTATTTTTGCTTAAAATTGTTTAGAAAAAATTTTACGGTCTTCTGAACTTTTTACATTAAAAAACACCTATGCTTGCTTTCGTCAATGTATAATCCATACGTTTTAGCACTCTTACACAAACAATTCTTGACTAAAACAGTTAAAACTTTGCAAATATGTTGTTTAATGTATTGGCTACGACACGCTTTTTTTATTTTTGCTTAAAATTGTTTAGAAAAAATTTTACGGTCTTCTGAACTTTTTACATTAAAAAACACCTATGCTTGCTTTCGTCAATGTATAATCTATACGTTTTAGCACTCTTACAAAAACAATTCTTGACTAAAACAGTTAAAACTTTGCAAATATGTTGTTTAATGTAATGGCTACGACACGCTTTTTTTATTTTTGCTTAAAATAGTTTAGAAAAATTTTACAGTCTTCTGAACTTTTTACATTAAAAAACACCTATGCTTGCTTTCGTCAATGTATAATCCATACGTTTTAGCACTCTTATACAAACAATTCTTGACTAAAACAGTTAAAACTTTGCAAATATGTTGTTTAATGTATTGGCTACGACACGCTTTTTTTATTTTTGCTTAAAATTGTTTAGAAAAAATTTTACAGTCTTCTGAACTTTTTACATTAAAAAACACCTATGCTTGCTTTCGTCAATGTATAATCCATACGTTTTAGCACTCTTACACAAACGATTCTTGACTAAAACAGTTAAAACTTTGCAAACATGTTGTTTAATGTATTGGCTACGACTCGCTTTTTTTATTTTTGCTTAAAATTGTTTAGAAAAAATTTTACAGTCTTCTGAACTTTTTACTAGTCAATGTATAATCCATACGTTTTAGCACTCTTACACAAACAATTCTTGACTAAAACAGTTAAAACTTTGCAAATATGTTGTTTAATGTATTGGCTACGACACGCTTTTTTTATTTTTGCTTAAAATTGTTTAGAAAAAATTTTACAGTCTTCTGAACTTTTTACTAGTCAATGTATAATCCATACGTTTTAGCACTCTTACACAAACAATTCTTGACTAAAACAGTTAAAACTTTGCAAACATGTTGTTTAATGTATTAGCTACGACACGCTTTTTTTATTTTTGCTTAAAATTGTTTAGAAAAAATTTTACAGTCTTCTGAACTTTTTACATTAAAAAACACCTATGCTTGCTTTCGTCAATGTATAATCCATACGTTTTAGCACTCTTACACAAACAATTCTTGACTAAAACAGTTAAAACTTTGCAAATATGTTGTTTAATGTATTGGCTACGACACGCTTTTTTTATTTTTGCTTAAAATTGTTTAGAAAAATATTTACAGTCTTCTGAACTTTTTACTAGTCAATGTATAATCCATACGTTTTAGCACTCTTACACAAACAATTCTTGACTAAAACAGTTAAAACTTTGCAAACATGTTGTTTAATGTATTGGCTACGACTCGCTTTTTTTATTTTTGCTTAAAATTGTTTAGAAAAAATTTTAAAGTCTTCTGAACTTTTTACTAGTCAATGTATAATCCATACGTTTTAGCACTCTTACACAAACAATTCTTGACTAAAACAGTTAAAACTTTGCAAATATGTTGTTTAATGTATTGGCTACGACACGCTTTTTTTATTTTTGCTTAAAATTGTTTAGAAAAAATTTTACAGTCTTCTGAACTTTTTACTAGTCAATGTATAATCCATACGTTTTAGCACTCTTACACAAACAATTCTTGACTAAAACAGTTAAAACTTTGCAAACATGTTGTTTAATGTATTAGCTACGACACGCTTTTTTTATTTTTGCTTAAAATTGTTTAGAAAAAATTTTACAGTCTTCTGAACTTTTTACATTAAAAAACACCTATGCTTGCTTTCGTCAATGTATAATCCATACGTTTTAGCACTCTTACACAAACAATTCTTGACTAAAACAGTTAAAACTTTGCAAATATGTTGTTTAATGTATTGGCTACGACACGCTTTTTTTATTTTTGCTTAAAATTGTTTAGAAAAATATTTACAGTCTTCTGAACTTTTTACTAGTCAATGTATAATCCATACGTTTTAGCACTCTTACACAAACAATTCTTGACTAAAACAGTTAAAACTTTGCAAACATGTTGTTTAATGTATTGGCTACGACTCGCTTTTTTTATTTTTGCTTAAAATTGTTTAGAAAAAATTTTAAAGTCTTCTGAACTTTTTACTAGTCAATGTATAATCCATACGTTTTAGCACTCTTACACAAACAATTCTTGACTAAAACAGTTAAAACTTTGCAAATATGTTGTTTAATGTATTGGCTACGACACGCTTTTTTTATTTTTGCTTAAAATTGTTTAGAAAAAATTTTACAGTCTTCTGAACTTTTTACATTAAAAAACACCTATGCTTGCTTTCGTCAATGTATAATCCATACGTTTTAGCACTCTTACACAAACAATTCTTGACTAAAACAGTTAAAACTTTGCAAATATGTTGTTTAATGTATTGGCTACGACACGCTTTTTTTTATTTTTGCTTAAAATTGTTTAGAAAAAATTTTACAGTCTTCTGAACTTTTTACTAGTCAATGTATAATCCATACGTTTTAGCACTCTTACACAAACAATTCTTGACTAAAACAGTTAAAACTTTGCAAACATGTTGTTTAATGTATTGGCTACGACACGCTTTTTTTAATTTTGCTTAAAATTGATTAGAAAAAATTTTACGGTCTTCTGAACTTTTTACATTAAAAAACACCTATGCTTGCTTTCGTCAATGTATAATCCATACGTTTTAGCATTCTTACACAAACTATTCTGGACTAAAACAGTTAAAACTTTGTAAACATGTTGTTTAATGTATTGGCTACGACACGCTTTTTTTATTTTTGCTTTAAATTGTTTAGAAAAAATTTTACATTCTTCTGAACTTTTTACTAGTCAATGTATAATCCATACGTTTTAGCACTCTTACACAAACAATTCTTGACTAAAACAGTTAAAACTTTGCAAACATGTTGTTTAATGTATTGGCTACGACACGCTTTTTTTATTTTTGCTTAAAATTGATTAGAAAAAATTTTACAGCCTTCTGAACTTTTTACATTAAAAAACACATATGCTTGCTTTCGTCAATGTATAATCCATACGTTTTAGCACTCTTACACAAACATTTCTTGACTAAAACAGTTAAAACTTTGCAAACATGTTGTTTAATGTATTGGCTACGACACGCTTTTTTTATTTTTGCTTAAAATTGTTTAGAAAAAATTTTACAGTTTTCTGAACTTTTTACTAGTCAATGTATAATCCATACGTTTTAGCACTCTTACACAAACAATTCTTGACTAAAACAGTTAAAACTTTGCAAACATGTTGTTTAATGTATTGGCTACGACACGCTTTTTTTATTTTTGCTTAAGATTGTTTAGAAAAAATTTTACAGTCTTCTGAACTTTTTACTAGTCAATGTATAATCCATACGTTTTAGCACTCTTACACAAACAATTCTTGACTAAAACCGTTAAAACTTTGCAAATATGTTGTTTAATGTATTGGCTACGACACGCTTTTTTTATTTTTGCTTAAAATTGTTTAGAAAAAATTTTACAGTCTTATAAACTTTTTACTAGTCAATGTATAATCCATACGTTTTAGCACTCTTACACAAACAATTCTTGACTAAAACAGTTAAAACTTTGCAAATATGTTGTTTAATGTATTGGCTACGACACACTTTTTTTACTTTTGCTTAAAATTGTTTAGAAAAATTTTACACTCTTCTGAACTTTTTACTAGTCAATGTATAATCCATACGTTTTAGCACTCTTACACAAACAATTCTTGACTAAAACAGTTAAAACTTTGCAAATATGTTGTTTAATGTATTGGCTACGACACGCTTTTTTTATTTTGGCTTAAAAATGTTTAAAAAAAATTTTACAGTCTTCTGAACTTTTTACTAGTCAATGTATAATCCATACGTTTTAGCACTCTTGCACAAACAATTCTTGACTAAAACAGTTAAAACTTTGCAAATATGTTGTTTAATGTATTGGCTACGACACGCTTTTTTTATTTTTGCTTAAAATTGTTAGAAAAAATTTTACAGTCTTCTGAACTTTTTACTAGTCAATGTATAATCCATACGTTTTAGCACTCTTACACAAACAATTCTTGACTAAAACAGTTAAAACTTTGCAAACATGTTGTTTAATGTATTGACTACGACACGCTTTTTTTATTTTTGCTTAAAATTGTTAGAAAAAATTTTACAGTCTTCTGAACTTTTTACTAGTCAATGTATAATCCATACGTTTTAGCACTCTTACACAAACAATTCTTGACTAAAACCGTTAAAACTTTGCAAATATGTTGTTTAATGTATTGGCTACGACACGCTTTTTTTATTTTTGCTTAAAATTGTTTAGAAAAAATGTTACAGTCTTCTGAACTTTTTACTAGTCAATGTATAATCCATACGTTTTAGCACTCTTACACAAACAATTCTTGACTAAAACAGTTAAAACTTTGCAAATATGTTGGTTAATGTATTGGCTACGACACGCTTTTTTTATTTTTGCTTAAAATTGTTTAGAAAAATTTTACAATCTTCTGAACTTTTTACTAGTCAATGTATAATCCATACGTTTTAGCACTCTTACACAAACAATTCTTGACTAAAACAGTTAAAACTTTGCAAATATGTTGTTTGATGTATTGGCTACGACAGGCTTTTTTTATTTTTGCTTAAAATTGTTTAGAAAAATTTTACACTCTTCTGAACTTTTTACTAGTCAATGTATAATCCATACGTTTTAGCACTCTTACACAACCAATTCTTGACTAAAACAGTTAAAACTTTGCAAATATGTTGTTTAATGTATTGGCTACGACACGCTTTTTTTATTTTTGCTTAAAATTGTTTAAAAAAAATTTTACAGTCTTCTGAACTTTTTACTAGTCAATGTATAATCCATACGTTTTAGCACTCTTGCACAAACAATTCTTGACTATAACAGTTAAAACTTTGCAAATATGTTGTTTAATGTATTGGCTACGACACGCTATTTTTATTTTTGCTTAAAATTGTTTAGAAAAAATTTTACAGTCTTCTGAACTTTTTACATTAAAAAACACCTATTTTTGCTTTCGTCAATGTATAATCCATACGTTTTAGCACTCTTACACAAACAATTCTTGACTAAAACAGTTAAAACTTTGCAAATATGTTGTTTAATGTATTGGCTACGACACGCTTTTTTTTATTTTTGCTTAAAATTGTTTAGAAAAAAATTTACAGTCTTCTGAACTTTTTACTAGTCAATGTATAATCCATACGTTTTAGCACTCTTACACAAACAATTCTTGACTAAAACAGTTAAAACTTTGCAAATATGTTGTTTAATGTATTGGTTACGACACGCTTTTTTTATTTTTGCTTAAAATTGTTTAGAAAAATTTTACGGTCTTCTGAACTTTTTACATTAAAAAACACCTATGCTTGTTTTCGTCAATGTATAATCAATATGTTTTAGCACTCTTACACAAACAATTCTTAACTAAAACAGTTAAAACTTTGCAAATATGTTGTTTAATGTATTGGCTACGACACGCTTTTTTTTATTTTTGCTTAAAATTGTTTAGAAAAAATTTTACAGTCTTCTGAACTTTTTACTAGTCAATGTATAATCCATACGTTTTAGCACTCTTACACAAACAATTCTTGACTAAAACAGTTAAAACTTTGCAAATATGTTGTTTAATGTATTGGCTACGACACGCTTTTTTTATTTTTGCTTAAAATTGTTTAGAAAAATTTTTACAGTCTTCTGAACTTTTTACATTAAAAAACTCCTATGCTTGCTTTCGTCAATGTATAATCCATACGTTTTAGCACTCTTACACAAACAATTCTTGACTAAAACAGTTAAAACTTTGCAAATATGTTGTTTAATGTATTGGCTACGACACGCTTTTTTTATTTTTGCTTAAAATTGTTTAGAAAATTTTTACAGTCTTCTGAACTTTTTACTAGTCAATGTATAATCCATACGTTTTAGCACTCTTACACAAACAATTCTTGACTAAAACAGTTAAAACTTTGCAAACATGTTTTTTAATGTATTGGCTACGACACGCTTTTTTTATTTTTGCTTAAAATTGTTTAGAAAAAATTTTACAGTCTTCTGAACTTTTTACTAGTCAATGTATAATCTATACGTTTTAGCACTCTTACACAAACAATTCTTGACTAAAACAGTTAAAACTTTGCAAACATGTTGTTTAATGTATTGGCTACGACACGCTTTTTTTATTTTTGCTTAAAATTGTTTAGAAAAAATTTTACAGTCTTCTGAACTTTTTACTAGTCAATGTATAATCCATACGTTTTAGCACTCTTACACAAACAATTCTTGACTAAAACAGTTAAATCTTTGCAAATATGTTGTTTAATGTATTGGCTACGACACGCTTTTTTTTTGCTTAAAATTGTTTAGAAAAAATTTTACAGTCTTCTAAACTTTTTACATTAAAAATCACCTATGCTTGCTTTCGTCAATGTATAATCCATACGTTTTAGCACTCTTACACAAACAATTCTTGACTAAAACAGTTAAAACTTTGCAAATATGTTGTTTAATGTATTGGCTACGACACGCTTTTTTTTATTTTTGCTTAAAATTATTTAGAAAAAATTTTACGGTCTTCTGAACTTTTTACATTAAAAAACACCTATGCTTGCTTTTGTCAATGTATAATCCATACGTTTTAGCACTCTTACACAAACAATTCTTGACTAAAACAGTTTAAACTTTGCAAATATGTTGTTTAATGTATTGGCTACGACACGCTTTTTTTATTTTTGCTTAAAATTGTTTAGAAAAAATTTTACGGTCTTCTGAACTTTTTACATTAAAAAACACCTATGCTTGCTTTCGTCAATGTATAATCCATACGTTTTAGCACTCTTACACAAACAATTCTTGACTAAAACAGTTAAAACTTTGCAAATATGTTGTTTAATGTATTGGCTACGACACGCTTTTTTATTTTTGCTTAAAATTGTTTAGAAAAAATTTTACGGTCTTCTGAACTTTTTACATTAAAAAACACCTATGCTTGCTTTCGTCAATGTATAATCTATACGTTTTAGCACTCTTACAAAAACAATTCTTGACTAAAACAGTTAAAACTTTGCAAATATGTTGTTTAATGTAATGGCTACGACACGCTTTTTTTATTTTTGCTTAAAATAGTTTAGAAAAATTTTACAGTCTTCTGAACTTTTTACATTAAAAAACACCTATGCTTGCTTTCGTCAATGTATAATCCATACGTTTTAGCACTCTTATACAAACAATTCTTGACTAAAACAGTTAAAACTTTGCAAATATGTTGTTTAATGTATTGGCTACGACACGCTTTTTTTATTTTTGCTTAAAATTGTTTAGAAAAAATTTTACAGTCTTCTGAACTTTTTACATTAAAAAACACCTATGCTTGCTTTCGTCAATGTATAATCCATACGTTTTAGCACTCTTACACAAACGATTCTTGACTAAAACAGTTAAAACTTTGCAAATATGTTGTTTTATGTATTGGCTACGACACGCTTTTTTTTATTTTTGCTTAAAATTGTTTAGAAAAAATTTTACAGTCTTCTGAACTTTTTACTAGTCAATGTATAATCCATACGTTTTAGCACTCTTACACAAACAATTCTTGACTAAAACAGTTAAAACTTTGCAAATATGTTGTTTAATGTATTGGCTACGACACGCTTTTTTTTTGCTTAAAATTGTTTAGAAAAAATTTTACAGTCTTCTAAACTTTTTACATTAAAAATCACCTATGCTTGCTTTCGTCAATGTATAATCCATACGTTTTAGCACTCTTACACAAACAATTCTTGACTAAAACAGTTAAAACTTTGCAAATATGTTGTTTAATGTATTGGCTACGACACGCTTTTTTTTATTTTTGCTTAAAATTATTTAGAAAAAATTTTACGGTCTTCTGAACTTTTTACATTAAAAAACACCTATGCTTGCTTTCGTCAATGTATAATCCATACGTTTTAGCACTCTTACACAAACAATTCTTGACTAAAACAGTTTAAACTTTGCAAATATGTTGTTTAATGTATTGGCTACGACACGCTTTTTTTAATTTTGCTTAAAATTGATTAGAAAAAATTTTACGGTCTTCTGAACTTTTTACATTAAAAAACACCTATGCTTGCTTTCGTCAATGTATAATCCATACGTTTTAGCATTCTTACACAAACTATTCTGGACTAAAACAGTTAAAACTTTGTAAACATGTTGTTTAATGTATTGGCTACGACACGCTTTTTTTATTTTTGCTTTAAATTGTTTAGAAAAAATTTTACATTCTTCTGAACTTTTTACTAGTCAATGTATAATCCATACGTTTTAGCACTCTTACACAAACAATTCTTGACTAAAACAGTTAAAACTTTGCAAACATGTTGTTTAATGTATTGGCTACGACACGCTTTTTTTATTTTTGCTTAAAATTGATTAGAAAAAATTTTACAGCCTTCTGAACTTTTTACATTAAAAAACACATATGCTTGCTTTCGTCAATGTATAATCCATACGTTTTAGCACTCTTACACAAACATTTCTTGACTAAAACAGTTAAAACTTTGCAAACATGTTGTTTAATGTATTGGCTACGACACGCTTTTTTTATTTTTGCTTAAAATTGTTTAGAAAAAATTTTACAGTTTTCTGAACTTTTTACTAGTCAATGTATAATCCATACGTTTTAGCACTCTTACACAAACAATTCTTGACTAAAACAGTTAAAACTTTGCAAACATGTTGTTTAATGTATTGGCTACGACACGCTTTTTTTATTTTTGCTTAAGATTGTTTAGAAAAAATTTTACAGTCTTCTGAACTTTTTACTAGTCAATGTATAATCCATACGTTTTAGCACTCTTACACAAACAATTCTTGACTAAAACCGTTAAAACTTTGCAAATATGTTGTTTAATGTATTGGCTACGACACGCTTTTTTTATTTTTGCTTAAAATTGTTTAGAAAAAATTTTACAGTCTTATAAACTTTTTACTAGTCAATGTATAATCCATACGTTTTAGCACTCTTACACAAACAATTCTTGACTAAAACAGTTAAAACTTTGCAAATATGTTGTTTAATGTATTGGCTACGACACACTTTTTTTACTTTTGCTTAAAATTGTTTAGAAAAATTTTACACTCTTCTGAACTTTTTACTAGTCAATGTATAATCCATACGTTTTAGCACTCTTACACAAACAATTCTTGACTAAAACAGTTAAAACTTTGCAAATATGTTGTTTAATGTATTGGCTACGACACGCTTTTTTTATTTTGGCTTAAAAATGTTTAAAAAAAATTTTACAGTCTTCTGAACTTTTTACTAGTCAATGTATAATCCATACGTTTTAGCACTCTTGCACAAACAATTCTTGACTAAAACAGTTAAAACTTTGCAAATATGTTGTTTAATGTATTGGCTACGACACGCTTTTTTTATTTTTGCTTAAAATTGTTTAGAAAAAATTTTACAGTCTTCTGAAATTTTTACTAGTCAATGTATAATCTATACGTTTTAGCACTCTTACACAAACAATTCTTGACTAAAACAGTTAAAACTTTGCAAACATGTTGTTTAATGTATTGACTACGACACGCTTTTTTTATTTTTGCTTAAAATTGTTAGAAAAAATTTTACAGTCTTCTGAACTTTTTACTAGTCAATGTATAATCCATACGTTTTAGCACTCTTACACAAACAATTCTTGACTAAAACCGTTAAAACTTTGCAAATATGTTGTTTAATGTATTGGCTACGACACGCTTTTTTTATTTTTGCTTAAAATTGTTTAGAAAAAATGTTACAGTCTTCTGAACTTTTTACTAGTCAATGTATAATCCATACGTTTTAGCACTCTTACACAAACAATTCTTGACTAAAACAGTTAAAACTTTGCAAATATGTTGGTTAATGTATTGGCTACGACACGCTTTTTTTATTTTTGCTTAAAATTGTTTAGAAAAATTTTACAATCTTCTGAACTTTTTACTAGTCAATGTATAATCCATACGTTTTAGCACTCTTACACAAACAATTCTTGACTAAAACAGTTAAAACTTTGCAAATATGTTGTTTGATGTATTGGCTACGACAGGCTTTTTTTATTTTTGCTTAAAATTGTTTAGAAAAATTTTACACTCTTCTGAACTTTTTACTAGTCAATGTATAATCCATACGTTTTAGCACTCTTACACAACCAATTCTTGACTAAAACAGTTAAAACTTTGCAAATATGTTGTTTAATGTATTGGCTACGACACGCTTTTTTTATTTTTGCTTAAAATTGTTTAAAAAAAATTTTACAGTCTTCTGAACTTTTTACTAGTCAATGTATAATCCATACGTTTTAGCACTCTTGCACAAACAATTCTTGACTATAACAGTTAAAACTTTGCAAATATGTTGTTTAATGTATTGGCTACGACACGCTATTTTTATTTTTGCTTAAAATTGTTTAGAAAAAATTTTACAGTCTTCTGAACTTTTTACATTAAAAAACACCTATTTTTGCTTTCGTCAATGTATAATCCATACGTTTTAGCACTCTTACACAAACAATTCTTGACTAAAACAGTTAAAACTTTGCAAATATGTTGTTTAATGTATTGGCTACGACACGCTTTTTTTTATTTTTGCTTAAAATTGTTTAGAAAAAAATTTACAGTCTTCTGAACTTTTTACTAGTCAATGTATAATCCATACGTTTTAGCACTCTTACACAAACAATTCTTGACTAAAACAGTTAAAACTTTGCAAATATGTTGTTTAATGTATTGGTTACGACACGCTTTTTTTATTTTTGCTTAAAATTGTTTAGAAAAATTTTACGGTCTTCTGAACTTTTTACATTAAAAAACACCTATGCTTGTTTTCGTCAATGTATAATCAATATGTTTTAGCACTCTTACACAAACAATTCTTAACTAAAACAGTTAAAACTTTGCAAATATGTTGTTTAATGTATTGGCTACGACACGCTTTTTTTTATTTTTGCTTAAAATTGTTTAGAAAAAATTTTACAGTCTTCTGAACTTTTTACTAGTCAATGTATAATCCATACGTTTTAGCACTCTTACACAAACAATTCTTGACTAAAACAGTTAAAACTTTGCAAATATGTTGTTTAATGTATTGGCTACGACACGCTTTTTTTATTTTTGCTTAAAATTGTTTAGAAAAATTTTTACAGTCTTCTGAACTTTTTACATTAAAAAACTCCTATGCTTGCTTTCGTCAATGTATAATCCATACGTTTTAGCACTCTTACACAAACAATTCTTGACTAAAACAGTTAAAACTTTGCAAATATGTTGTTTAATGTATTGGCTACGACACGCTTTTTTTATTTTTGCTTAAAATTGTTTAGAAAATTTTTACAGTCTTCTGAACTTTTTACTAGTCAATGTATAATCCATACGTTTTAGCACTCTTACACAAACAATTCTTGACTAAAACAGTTAAAACTTTGCAAACATGTTTTTTAATGTATTGGCTACGACACGCTTTTTTTATTTTTGCTTAAAATTGTTTAGAAAAAATTTTACAGTCTTCTGAACTTTTTACTAGTCAATGTATAATCTATACGTTTTAGCACTCTTACACAAACAATTCTTGACTAAAACAGTTAAAACTTTGCAAACATGTTGTTTAATGTATTGGCTACGACACGCTTTTTTTATTTTTGCTTAAAATTGTTTAGAAAAAATTTTACAGTCTTCTGAACTTTTTACTAGTCAATGTATAATCCATACGTTTTAGCACTCTTACACAAACAATTCTTGACTAAAACAGTTAAATCTTTGCAAATATGTTGTTTAATGTATTGGCTACGACACGCTTTTTTTTTGCTTAAAATTGTTTAGAAAAAATTTTACAGTCTTCTAAACTTTTTACATTAAAAATCACCTATGCTTGCTTTCGTCAATGTATAATCCATACGTTTTAGCACTCTTACACAAACAATTCTTGACTAAAACAGTTAAAACTTTGCAAATATGTTGTTTAATGTATTGGCTACGACACGCTTTTTTTTATTTTTGCTTAAAATTATTTAGAAAAAATTTTACGGTCTTCTGAACTTTTTACATTAAAAAACACCTATGCTTGCTTTTGTCAATGTATAATCCATACGTTTTAGCACTCTTACACAAACAATTCTTGACTAAAACAGTTTAAACTTTGCAAATATGTTGTTTAATGTATTGGCTACGACACGCTTTTTTTATTTTTGCTTAAAATTGTTTAGAAAAAATTTTACGGTCTTCTGAACTTTTTACATTAAAAAACACCTATGCTTGCTTTCGTCAATGTATAATCCATACGTTTTAGCACTCTTACACAAACAATTCTTGACTAAAACAGTTAAAACTTTGCAAATATGTTGTTTAATGTATTGGCTACGACACGCTTTTTTATTTTTGCTTAAAATTGTTTAGAAAAAATTTTACGGTCTTCTGAACTTTTTACATTAAAAAACACCTATGCTTGCTTTCGTCAATGTATAATCTATACGTTTTAGCACTCTTACAAAAACAATTCTTGACTAAAACAGTTAAAACTTTGCAAATATGTTGTTTAATGTAATGGCTACGACACGCTTTTTTTATTTTTGCTTAAAATAGTTTAGAAAAATTTTACAGTCTTCTGAACTTTTTACATTAAAAAACACCTATGCTTGCTTTCGTCAATGTATAATCCATACGTTTTAGCACTCTTATACAAACAATTCTTGACTAAAACAGTTAAAACTTTGCAAATATGTTGTTTAATGTATTGGCTACGACACGCTTTTTTTATTTTTGCTTAAAATTGTTTAGAAAAAATTTTACAGTCTTCTGAACTTTTTACATTAAAAAACACCTATGCTTGCTTTCGTCAATGTATAATCCATACGTTTTAGCACTCTTACACAAACGATTCTTGACTAAAACAGTTAAAACTTTGCAAATATGTTGTTTTATGTATTGGCTACGACACGCTTTTTTTTATTTTTGCTTAAAATTGTTTAGAAAAAATTTTACAGTCTTCTGAACTTTTTACTAGTCAATGTATAATCCATACGTTTTAGCACTCTTACACAAACAATTCTTGACTAAAACAGTTAAAACTTTGCAAATATGTTGTTTAATGTATTGGCTACGACACGCTTTTTTTTTGCTTAAAATTGTTTAGAAAAAATTTTACAGTCTTCTAAACTTTTTACATTAAAAATCACCTATGCTTGCTTTCGTCAATGTATAATCCATACGTTTTAGCACTCTTACACAAACAATTCTTGACTAAAACAGTTAAAACTTTGCAAATATGTTGTTTAATGTATTGGCTACGACACGCTTTTTTTTATTTTTGCTTAAAATTATTTAGAAAAAATTTTACGGTCTTCTGAACTTTTTACATTAAAAAACACCTATGCTTGCTTTCGTCAATGTATAATCCATACGTTTTAGCACTCTTACACAAACAATTCTTGACTAAAACAGTTTAAACTTTGCAAATATGTTGTTTAATGTATTGGCTACGACACGCTTTTTTTATTTTTGCTTAAAATTGTTTAGAAAAAATTTTACGGTCTTCTGAACTTTTTACATTAAAAAACACCTATGCTTGCTTTCGTCAATGTATAATCCATACGTTTTAGCACTCTTACACAAACAATTCTTGACTAAAACAGTTAAAACTTTGCAAATATGTTGTTTAATGTATTGGCTACGACACGCTTTTTTATTTTTGCTTAAAATTGTTTAGAAAAAATTTTACGGTCTTCTGAACTTTTTACATTAAAAAACACCTATGCTTGCTTTCGTCAATGTATAATCTATACGTTTTAGCACTCTTACAAAAACAATTCTGGACTAAAACAGTTAAAACTTTGCAAATATGTTGTTTAATGTAATGGCTACGACACGCTTTTTTTATTTTTGCTTAAAATAATTTAGAAAAATTTTACAGTCTTCTGAACTTTTTACATTAAAAAACACCTATGCTTGCTTTCGTCAATGTATAATCCATACGTTTTAGCACTCTTATACAAACAATTCTTGACTAAAACAGTTAAAACTTTGCAAATATGTTGTTTAATGTATTGGCTACGACACGCTTTTTTTATTTTTGCTTAAAATTGTTTAGAAAAAATTTTACAGTCTTCTGAACTTTTTACTAGTCAATGTATAATCCATACGTTTTAGCATTCTTACACAAACAATTCTTGACTAAAACAGTTAAAACTTTGCAAATATGTTAGTTTATGTATTGGCTACGACACGCTTTTTTTATTTTTGCTTAAAATTTTTTAGAAAAAATTTTACAGTCTTCTGAACTTTTTACATTAAAAAACACCTATGCATGCTTTCGTCAATGTATAATCCATACGTTTTAGCACTCTTACACAAACAAATCTTGACTAAAACAGTTAAAACTTTGAAAATATGTTGTTTAATGTATTGGCTACGACACGCTTTTTTTATTTTTGCTTAAAATTGTTTAGAAAAAATTTTACGGTCTTCTGAACTTTTTACATTAAAAAACACCTATGCTTGCTTTCGTCAATGTATAATCCATACGTTTTAGCACTCTTACACAAACAATTCTTGACTAAAACAGTTAAAACTTTGCAAACATGTTGTTTAATGTATTGGCTACGACTCGCTTTTTTTATTTTTGCTTAAAATTGTTTAGAAAAATTTTTAAAGTCTTCTGAACTTTTTACTAGTCAATGTATAATCCATACGTTTTAGCACTCTTACACAAACAATTCTTGACTAAAACAGTTAAAACTTTGCAAATATTTTGTTTAATGTATTGGCTACGACACGCTTTTTTTATTTTTGCTTAAAATTGTTTAGAAAAAATTTTACAGTCTTCTGAACTTTTTACATTAAAAAACACCTATGCTTGCTTTCGTCAATGTATAATCCATACGTTTTAGCACTCTTACACAAACAATTCTTGACTAAAACAGTTAAAACTTTGCAAATATGTTGTTTAATGTATTGGCTACGACACGCTTTTTTTTATTTTTGCTTAAAATTGTTTAGAAAAAATTTTACAGTCTTCTGAACTTTTTACTAGTCAATGTATAATCCATACGTTTTTGCACTCTTACACAAACAATTCTTGACTAAAACAGTTAAAACTTTGCAAACATGTTGTTTAATGTATTGGCTACGACACGCTTTTTTTAATTTTGCTTAAAATTGATTAGAAAAAATTTTACGGTCTTCTGAACTTTTTACATTAAAAAACACCTATGCTTGCTTTCGTCAATGTATAATCCATACGTTTTAGCATTCTTACACAAACTATTCTTGACTAAAACAGTTAAAACTTTGCAAACATGTTGTTTAATGTATTGGCTACGACACCTTTTTTTTATTTTTGCTTAAAATTGTTTAGAAAAAATTTTACAGTCTTCTGAACTTTTTACTAGTCAATGTATAATCCATACGTTTTAGCACTCTTACACAAACAATTCTTGACTAAAACAGTTAAAACTTTGCAAACATGTTGTTTAATGTATTGGCTACGACACGCTTTTTTTAATTTTGCTTAAAATTGATTAGAAAAAATTTTACGGTCTTCTGAACTTTTTACATTAAAAAACACCTATGCTTGCTTTCGTTAATGTATAATCCATACGTTTTAGCATTCTTACACAAACTATTCTTGACTAAAACAGTTAAAACTTTGCAAACATGTTGTTTAATGTATTGGCTACGACACGCTTTTTTTATTTTTGCTTAAAATTGTTTAGAAAAAATTTTACAGTCTTCTGAACTTTTTACATTAAAAAACACCTTTGCTTGCTTTTGTCAATTTATAATCCATACGTTTTAGCACTCTTACACAAACAATTCTTGACTAAAACAGTTAAAACTTTGCAAATATGTTGTTTAATGTATTGGCTACGACTCGCTTTTTTTATTTTTGCTTAAAATTGTTTAGAAAAAATTTTACAGTCTTCTGAACTTTTTACTAGTCAATGTATAATCCATACGTTTTAGCACTCTTACACAATCAATTCTTGACTAAAACAGTTAAAACTTTGCAAATATGTTGTTTAATGTATTGGCTACGACACGCTTTTTTTATTTTTGCTTAAAATTGTTTAGAAAAAATTTTACAGTCTTCTGAACTTTTTACTAGTCAATGTATAATCCATACGTTTTAGCACTCTTACACAAACAATTCTTGACTAAAACAGTTAAAACTTTGCAAATATGTTGTTTAATGTATTGGCTACGACTCGCTTTTTTTATTTTTGCTTAAAATTGTTTAGAAAAAATTTTACGGTCTTCTGAACTTTTTACTAGTCAATGTATAATCCATACGTTTTAGCACTCTTACACAAACAATTCTTGACTAAAACAGTTAAAACTTTGCAAACATGTTGTTTAATGTATTGGCTACGACACGCTTTTTTTAATTTTGCTTAAAATTGATTAGAAAAAATTTTACGGTCTTCTGAACTTTTTACATTAAAAAACACCTATGCTTGCTTTCGTCAATGTATAATCCATACGTTTTAGCATTCTTACACAAACTATTCTTGACTAAAACAGTTAAAACTTTGTAAACATGTTGTTTAATGTATTGGCTACGACACGCTTTTTTTATTTTTGCTTAAAATTGTTTAGAAAAAATTTTACATTCTTCTGAACTTTTTACTAGTCAATGTATAATCCATACGTTTTAGCACTCTTACACAAACAATTCTTGACTAAAACAGTTAAAACTTTGCAAACATGTTGTTTAATGTATTGGCTACGACACGCTTTTTTTATTTTTGCTTAAAATTGATTAGAAAAAATTTTACAGCCTTCTGAACTTTTTACATTAAAAAACACATATGCTTGCTTTCGTCAATGTATAATCCATACGTTTTAGCACTCTTACACAAACAATTCTTGACTAAAACAGTTAAAACTTTGCAAACATGTTGTTTTATGTATTGGCTACGACACGCTTTTTTTATTTTTGCTTAAAATTGTTTAGAAAAAATTTTACAGATTTCTGAACTTTTTACTAGTCAATGTATAATCCATACGTTTTAGCACTCTTACACAAACAATTCTTGACTAAAACAGTTAAAACTTTGCAAACATGTTGTTTAATGTATTGACTACGACACGCTTTTTTTATTTTTGCTTAAGATTGTTTAGAAAAAATTTTACAGTCTTCTGAACTTTTTACTAGTCAATGTATAATCCATACGTTTTAGCACTCTTACACAAACAATTCTTGACTAAAACCGTTAAAACTTTGCAAATATGTTGTTTAATGTATTGGCTACGACACGCTTTTTTTATTTTTGCTTAAAATTGTTTAGAAAAAATTTTACAGTCTTTTAAACTTTTTACTAGTCAATGTATAATCCATACGTTTTAGCACTCTTACACAAACAATTCTTGACTAAAACAGTTAAAACTTTGCAAATGTGTTGTTTAATGTATTGGCTACGACACACTTTTTTTACTTTTGCTTAAAATTGTTTAGAAAAATTTTACACTCTTCTGAACTTTTTACTAGTCAATGTATAATCCATACGTTTTAGCACTCTTACACAAACAATTCTTGACTAATACAGTTAAAACTTTGCAAACATGTTGTTTAATGTATTGGCTACGACACGCTTTTTTTATTTTGGCTTAAAAATGTTTAAAAAAAATTTTACAGTCTTCTGAACTTTTTACTAGTCAATGTATAATCCATACGTTTTAGCACTCTTGCACAAACAATTCTTGACTAAAACAGTTAAAACTTTGCAAATATGTTGTTTAATGTATTGGCTACGACACGCCTTTTTTATTTTTGCTTAAAATTGTTTAGAAAAAATTTTACAGTCTTCTGAAATTTTTACTAGTCAATGTATAATCTATACGTTTTAGCACTCTTACACAAACAATTCTTGACTAAAACAGTTAAAACTTTGCAAACATGTTGTTTAATGTATTGACTACGACACGCTTTTTTTATTTTTGCTTAAAATTGTTAGAAAAAATTTTACAGTCTTCTGAACTTTTTACTAGTCAATGTATAATCCATACGTTTTAGCACTCTTACACAAACAATTCTTGACTAAAACCGTTAAAACTTTGCAAATATGTTGTTTAATGTATTGGCTACGACACGCTTTTTTTATTTTTGCTTAAAATTGTTTAGAAAAAATGTTACAGTCTTCTGAACTTTTTACTAGTCAATGTATAATCCATACGTTTTAGCACTCTTACACAAACAATTCTTGACTAAAACAGTTAAAACTTTGCAAATATGTTGGTTAATGTATTGGCTACGACACGCTTTTTTTATTTTTGCTTAAAATTGTTTAGAAAAATTTTACAATCTTCTGAACTTTTTACTAGTCAATGTATAATCCATACGTTTTAGCACTCTTACACAAACAATTCTTGACTAAAACAGTTAAAACTTTGCAAATATGTTGTTTGATGTATTGGCTACGACAGGCTTTTTTTATTTTTGCTTAAAATTGTTTAGAAAAATTTTACACTCTTCTGAACTTTTTACTAGTCAATGTATAATCCATACGTTTTAGCACTCTTACACAACCAATTCTTGACTAAAACAGTTAAAACTTTGCAAATATGTTGTTTAATGTATTGGCTACGACACGCTTTTTTTATTTTTGCTTAAAATTGTTTAAAAAAAATTTTACAGTCTTCTGAACTTTTTACTAGTCAATGTATAATCCATACGTTTTAGCACTCTTGCACAAACAATTCTTGACTATAACAGTTAAAACTTTGCAAATATGTTGTTTAATGTATTGGCTACGACACGCTTTTTTTATTTTTGCTTAAAATTGTTTAGAAAAAATTTTACAGTCTTCTGAACTTTTTACATTAAAAAACACCTATGCTTGCTTTCGTCAATGTATAATCCATACGTTTTAGCACTCTTACACAAACAATTCTTGACTAAAACAGTTAAAACTTTGCAAATATGTTGTTTAATGTATTGGCTACGACACGCTTTTTTTTATTTTTGCTTAAAATTGTTTAAAAAAAAATTTACAGTCTTCTGAACTTTTTACTAGTCAATGTATAATCCATACGTTTTAGCACTCTTACACAAACAATTCTTGACTAAAACAGTTAAAACTTTGCAAATATGTTGTTTAATGTATTGGCTACGACACGCTTTTTTTATTTTTGCTTAAAATTGTTTAGAAAAATTTTACGGTCTTCTGAACTTTTTACATTAAAAAACACCTATGCTTGCTTTCGTCAATGTATAATCCATATGTTTTAGCACTCTTACACAAACAATTCTTAACTAAAACAGTTAAAACTTTGCAAATATGTTGTTTAATGTATTGGCTACGACACGCTTTTTTTTATTTTTGCTTAAAATTGTTTAGAAAAAATTTTACAGTCTTCTGAACTTTTTACTAGTCAATGTATAATCCATAGGTTTTAGCACTCTTACACAAACAATTCTTGACTAAAACAGTTAAAACTTTGCAAATATGTTGTTTAATGTATTGGCTACGACACGCTTTTTTTATTTTTGCTTAAAATTGTTTAGAAAAATTTTTACAGTCTTCTGAACTTTTTACATTAAAAAACACCTATGCTTGCTTTCGTCAATGTATAATCCATACGTTTTAGCACTCTTACACAAACAATTCTTGACTAAAACAGTTAAAACTTTGCAAATATGTTGTTTAATGTATTGGCTACGACACGCTTTTTTTTATTTTTGCTTAAAATTGTTTAGAAAATTTTTACAGTCTTCTGAACTTTTTACTAGTCAATGTATAATCCATACGTTTTAGCACTCTTACACAAACAATTCTTGACTAAAACAGTTAAAACTTTGCAAACATGTTGTTTAATGTATTGGCTACGACACGCTTTTTTTATTTTTGCTTAAAATTGTGTAGAAAAAATTTTACAGCCTTCTGAACTTTTTACATTAAAAAACACCTATGCTTGCTTTCGTCAATGTATAATCCATACGTTTTAGCACTCTTACACAAACAATTCTTGACTAAAACAGTTAAAACTTTGCAAACATGTTGTTTAATGTATTGGCTACGACACGCTTTTTTTATTTTTGCTTGAAATTGTTTAGAAAAAATTTTACAGTCTTCTGAACTTTTCACTAGTCAATGTATAATCCATACGTTTTAGCACTCTTACACAAACAATTCTTGACTAAAACAGTTAAAACTTTGCAAACATGTTGTTTAATGTATTGGCTACGACACGCTTTTTTTATTTTTGCTTAAAATTGATTAGAAAAAATTTTACAGCCTTCTGAACTTTTTACAAGTCAATGTATAATCCATACGTTTTAGCACTCTTACACAAACAATTCTTAACTAAAACAGTTAAAACTTTGCAAACATGTTGTTTAATGTATTGGCTACGACAGGCTTTTTTTATTTTTTCTTAAAATTGTTTAGAAAAAATTTTACAGTCTTCTGAACTTTTCACTAGTCAATGTATAATCCATACGTTTTAGCACTCTTACACAAACAATTCTTGACTAAAACAGTTAAAACTTTGCAAACATGTTGTTTAATGTATTGGCTACGACACGCTTTTTTTATTTTTGCTTAAAATTGATTAGAAAAAATTTTACAGCCTTCTGAACTTTTTACTAGTCAATGTATAATCCATACGTTTTAGCACTATCACACAAACAATTCTTAACTAAAACAGTTAAAACTTTGCAAACATGTTGTTTAATGTATTTGCTACGACACGCTTTTTTTATTTTTGCTTAAAATTGTTTAGAAAATATTTTACAGTCTTCTGAACTTTTTACTAGTCAATGTATAATCCATACGTTTTAGCACTCTTACACAAACAATTCTTGACTAAAACCGTTAAAACTTTGCAAATATGATGTTTTATGTATTGGCTACGACACGCTTTTTTTATTTTTGCTTAAAATTGTTTAGAAAAAATTTTACAGTCATCTGAACATTTTACTAGTCAATGTATAATCCATACGTTTTAGCACTCTTACACAAACAATTCTTGACTAAAACAGTTAAAACTTTGCAAATATGTTGTTTAATGTATTGGCTACGACACGCTTTTTTTATTTTTGCTTAAAATTGTTTAGAAATATTTTACACTCTTCTGAACTTTTTACTAGTCAATGTGTAATCCATACGTTTCAGCACTTTTACACATACAATTCTTGACTAAAACAGTTAAAACTTTGCAAATATGTTGTTTAATGTATTGGCTACGACACGCTTTTTTTATTTTTGCTTAAAATTGTTTAAAAAAAATTTTACAGTCTTCTGAACTTTTTACATTAAAAAACACCTATGCTTGCTTTCGTCAATGTATAATCCATACGTTTTAGCACTCTTACACAAACAATTCTTGACTAAAACAGTTAAAACTTTGCAAATATGTTGTTTGATGTATTGGCTACGACAGGCTTTTTTTATTTTTGCTTAAAATTGTTTAGAAAAATTTTACACTCTTCTGAACTTTTTACTAGTCAATGTATAATCCATACGTTTTAGCACTCTTACACAACCAATTCTTGACTAAAACAGTTAAAACTTTGCAAATATGTTGTTTAATGTATTGGCTACGACACGCTTTTTTTATTTTTGCTTAAAATTGTTTAAAAAAAATTTTACAGTCTTCTGAACTTTTTACTAGTCAATGTATAATCCATACGTTTTAGCACTCTTGCACAAACAATTCTTGACTATAACAGTTAAAACTTTGCAAATATGTTGTTTAATGTATTGGCTACGACACGCTTTTTTTATTTTTGCTTAAAATTGTTTAGAAAAAATTTTACAGTCTTCTGAACTTTTTACATTAAAAAACACCTATGCTTGCTTTCGTCAATGTATAATCCATACGTTTTAGCACTCTTACACAAACAATTCTTGACTAAAACAGTTAAAACTTTGCAAATATGTTGTTTAATGTATTGGCTACGACACGCTTTTTTTTATTTTTGCTTAAAATTGTTTAAAAAAAAATTTACAGTCTTCTGAACTTTTTACTAGTCAATGTATAATCCATACGTTTTAGCACTCTTACACAAACAATTCTTGACTAAAACAGTTAAAACTTTGCAAATATGTTGTTTAATGTATTGGCTACGACACGCTTTTTTTATTTTTGCTTAAAATTGTTTAGAAAAATTTTACGGTCTTCTGAACTTTTTACATTAAAAAACACCTATGCTTGCTTTCGTCAATGTATAATCCATATGTTTTAGCACTCTTACACAAACAATTCTTAACTAAAACAGTTAAAACTTTGCAAATATGTTGTTTAATGTATTGGCTACGACACGCTTTTTTTTATTTTTGCTTAAAATTGTTTAGAAAAAATTTTACAGTCTTCTGAACTTTTTACTAGTCAATGTATAATCCATAGGTTTTAGCACTCTTACACAAACAATTCTTGACTAAAACAGTTAAAACTTTGCAAATATGTTGTTTAATGTATTGGCTACGACACGCTTTTTTTATTTTTGCTTAAAATTGTTTAGAAAAATTTTTACAGTCTTCTGAACTTTTTACATTAAAAAACACCTATGCTTGCTTTCGTCAATGTATAATCCATACGTTTTAGCACTCTTACACAAACAATTCTTGACTAAAACAGTTAAAACTTTGCAAATATGTTGTTTAATGTATTGGCTACGACACGCTTTTTTTTATTTTTGCTTAAAATTGTTTAGAAAATTTTTACAGTCTTCTGAACTTTTTACTAGTCAATGTATAATCCATACGTTTTAGCACTCTTACACAAACAATTCTTGACTAAAACAGTTAAAACTTTGCAAACATGTTGTTTAATGTATTGGCTACGACACGCTTTTTTTATTTTTGCTTAAAATTGTGTAGAAAAAATTTTACAGCCTTCTGAACTTTTTACATTAAAAAACACCTATGCTTGCTTTCGTCAATGTATAATCCATACGTTTTAGCACTCTTACACAAACAATTCTTGACTAAAACAGTTAAAACTTTGCAAACATGTTGTTTAATGTATTGGCTACGACACGCTTTTTTTATTTTTGCTTGAAATTGTTTAGAAAAAATTTTACAGTCTTCTGAACTTTTCACTAGTCAATGTATAATCCATACGTTTTAGCACTCTTACACAAACAATTCTTGACTAAAACAGTTAAAACTTTGCAAACATGTTGTTTAATGTATTGGCTACGACACGCTTTTTTTATTTTTGCTTAAAATTGATTAGAAAAAATTTTACAGCCTTCTGAACTTTTTACAAGTCAATGTATAATCCATACGTTTTAGCACTCTTACACAAACAATTCTTAACTAAAACAGTTAAAACTTTGCAAACATGTTGTTTAATGTATTGGCTACGACAGGCTTTTTTTATTTTTTCTTAAAATTGTTTAGAAAAAATTTTACAGTCTTCTGAACTTTTCACTAGTCAATGTATAATCCATACGTTTTAGCACTCTTACACAAACAATACTTGACTAAAACAGTTAAAACTTTGCAAACATGTTGTTTAATGTATTGGCTACGACACGCTTTTTTTATTTTTGCTTAAAATTGATTAGAAAAAATTTTACAGCCTTCTGAACTTTTTACTAGTCAATGTATAATCCATACGTTTTAGCACTCTCACACAAACAATTCTTAACTAAAACAGTTAAAACTTTGCAAACATGTTGTTTAATGTATTTGCTACGACACGCTTTTTTTATTTTTGCTTAAAATTGTTTAGAAAATATTTTACAGTCTTCTGAACTTTTTACTAGTCAATGTATAATCCATACGTTTTAGCACTCTTACACAAACAATTCTTGACTAAAACCGTTAAAACTTTGCAAATATGATGTTTTATGTATTGGCTACGACACGCTTTTTTTATTTTTGCTTAAAATTGTTTAGAAAAAATTTTACAGTCATCTGAACATTTTACTAGTCAATGTATAATCCATACGTTTTAGCACTCTCACACAAACAATTCTTAACTAAAACAGTTAAAACTTTGCAAACATGTTGTTTAATGTATTTGCTACGACACGCTTTTTTTATTTTTGCTTAAAATTGTTTAGAAAATATTTTACAGTCTTCTGAACTTTTTACTAGTCAATGTATAATCCATACGTTTTAGCACTCTTACACAAACAATTCTTGACTAAAACAGTTAAAACTTTGCAAACATGTTGTTTAATGTATTGGCTACGACACGCTTTTTTTATTTTTGCTTAAAATTGTGTAGAAAAAATTTTACAGCCTTCTGAACTTTTTACATTAAAAAACACCTATGCTTGCTTTCGTCAATGTATAATCCATACGTTTTAGCACTCTTACACAAACAATTCTTGACTAAAACAGTTAAAACTTTGCAAACATGTTGTTTAATGTATTGGCTACGACACGCTTTTTTTATTTTTGCTTGAAATTGTTTAGAAAAAATTTTACAGTCTTCTGAACTTTTCACTAGTCAATGTATAATCCATACGTTTTAGCACTCTTACACAAACAATTCTTGACTAAAACAGTTAAAACTTTGCAAACATGTTGTTTAATGTATTGGCTACGACACGCTTTTTTTATTTTTGCTTAAAATTGATTAGAAAAAATTTTACAGCCTTCTGAACTTTTTACAAGTCAATGTATAATCCATACGTTTTAGCACTCTTACACAAACAATTCTTAACTAAAACAGTTAAAACTTTGCAAACATGTTGTTTAATGTATTGGCTACGACAGGCTTTTTTTATTTTTTCTTAAAATTGTTTAGAAAAAATTTTACAGTCTTCTGAACTTTTCACTAGTCAATGTATAATCCATACGTTTTAGCACTCTTACACAAACAATACTTGACTAAAACAGTTAAAACTTTGCAAACATGTTGTTTAATGTATTGGCTACGACACGCTTTTTTTATTTTTGCTTAAAATTGATTAGAAAAAATTTTACAGCCTTCTGAACTTTTTACTAGTCAATGTATAATCCATACGTTTTAGCACTCTCACACAAACAATTCTTAACTAAAACAGTTAAAACTTTGCAAACATGTTGTTTAATGTATTTGCTACGACACGCTTTTTTTATTTTTGCTTAAAATTGTTTAGAAAATATTTTACAGTCTTCTGAACTTTTTACTAGTCAATGTATAATCCATACGTTTTAGCACTCTTACACAAACAATTCTTGACTAAAACCGTTAAAACTTTGCAAATATGATGTTTTATGTATTGGCTACGACACGCTTTTTTTATTTTTGCTTAAAATTGTTTAGAAAAAATTTTACAGTCATCTGAACATTTTACTAGTCAATGTATAATCCATACGTTTTAGCACTCTCACACAAACAATTCTTAACTAAAACAGTTAAAACTTTGCAAACATGTTGTTTAATGTATTTGCTACGACACGCTTTTTTTATTTTTGCTTAAAATTGTTTAGAAAATATTTTACAGTCTTCTGAACTTTTTACTAGTCAATGTATAATCCATACGTTTTAGCACTCTTACACAAACAATTCTTGACTAAAACAGTTAAAACTTTGCAAACATGTTGTTTAATGTATTGGCTACGACACGCTTTTTTTATTTTTGCTTAAAATTGTGTAGAAAAAATTTTACAGCCTTCTGAACTTTTTACATTAAAAAACACCTATGCTTGCTTTCGTCAATGTATAATCCATACGTTTTAGCACTCTTACACAAACAATTCTTGACTAAAACAGTTAAAACTTTGCAAACATGTTGTTTAATGTATTGGCTACGACACGCTTTTTTTATTTTTGCTTGAAATTGTTTAGAAAAAATTTTACAGTCTTCTGAACTTTTCACTAGTCAATGTATAATCCATACGTTTTAGCACTCTTACACAAACAATTCTTGACTAAAACAGTTAAAACTTTGCAAACATGTTGTTTAATGTATTGGCTACGACACGCTTTTTTTATTTTTGCTTAAAATTGATTAGAAAAAATTTTACAGCCTTCTGAACTTTTTACAAGTCAATGTATAATCCATACGTTTTAGCACTCTTACACAAACAATTCTTAACTAAAACAGTTAAAACTTTGCAAACATGTTGTTTAATGTATTGGCTACGACAGGCTTTTTTTATTTTTTCTTAAAATTGTTTAGAAAAAATTTTACAGTCTTCTGAACTTTTCACTAGTCAATGTATAATCCATACGTTTTAGCACTCTTACACAAACAATACTTGACTAAAACAGTTAAAACTTTGCAAACATGTTGTTTAATGTATTGGCTACGACACGCTTTTTTTATTTTTGCTTAAAATTGATTAGAAAAAATTTTACAGCCTTCTGAACTTTTTACTAGTCAATGTATAATCCATACGTTTTAGCACTCTCACACAAACAATTCTTAACTAAAACAGTTAAAACTTTGCAAACATGTTGTTTAATGTATTTGCTACGACACGCTTTTTTTATTTTTGCTTAAAATTGTTTAGAAAATATTTTACAGTCTTCTGAACTTTTTACTAGTCAATGTATAATCCATACGTTTTAGCACTCTTACACAAACAATTCTTGACTAAAACCGTTAAAACTTTGCAAATATGATGTTTTATGTATTGGCTACGACACGCTTTTTTTATTTTTGCTTAAAATTGTTTAGAAAAAATTTTACAGTCATCTGAACATTTTACTAGCCAATGTATAATCCATACGTTTTAGCACTCTTACACAAACAATTCTTGACTAAAACAGTTAAAACTTTGCAAATATGTTGTTTAATGTATTGGCTACGACACGCTTTTTTTATTTTTGCTTAAAATTGTTTAGAAATATTTTACACTCTTCTGAACTTTTTACTAGTCAATGTGTAATCCATACGTTTCAGCACTTTTACACAAACAATTCTTGACTAAAACAGTTAAAACTTTGCAAATATGTTGTTTAATGTATTGGCTACGACACGCTTTTTTTATTTTTGCTTAAAATTGTTTAAAAAAAATTTTACAGTCTTCTGAACTTTTTACATTAAAAAACACCTATGCTTGCTTTCGTCAATGTATAATCCATACGTTTTAGCACTCTTACACAAACAATTCTTGACTAAAACAGTTAAAACTTTGCAAATATGTTGTTTAATGTATTGGCTACGACACGCTTTTTTTTATTTTTGCTTAAAATTGTTTAGAAAAAAATTTACAGTCTTCTGAACTTTTTACTAGTCAATGTATAATCCATACGTTTTAGCACTCTTGCACAAACAATTCTTGACTATAACAGTTAAAACTTTGCAAATATGTTGTTTAATGTATTGGCTACGACACGCTTTTTTTATTTTTGCTTAAAATTGTTTAAAAAAAAATTTTACAGTCTTCTGAACTTTTTACATTAAAAAACACCTATGCTTGCTTTCGTCAATGTATAATCCATACGTTTTAGCACTCTTACACAAACAATTCTTGACTAAAACCGTTAAAACTTTGCAAATATGATGTTTTATGTATTGGCTACGACACGCTTTTTTTATTTTTGCTTAAAATTGTTTAGAAAAAATTTTACAGTCATCTGAACATTTTACTAGTCAATGTATAATCCATACGTTTTAGCACTCTTACACAAACAATTCTTGACTAAAACAGTTAAAACTTTGCAAATATGTTGTTTAATGTATTGGCTACGACACGCTTTTTTTTATTTTTGCTTAAAATTGTTTAGAAAAAAATTTACAGTCTTCTGAACTTTTTACTAGTCAATGTATAATCCATACGTTTTAGCACTCTTACACAAACAATTCTTGACTAAAACAGTTAAAACTTTGCAAATATGTTGTTTAATGTATTGGCTACGACACGCTTTTTTTATTTTTGCTTAAAATTGTTTAGAAAAATTTTACGGTCTTCTGAACTTTTTACATTAAAAAACACCTATGCTTGCTTTCGTCAATGTATAATCCATACGTTTTAGCACTCTTACACAAACAATTCTTGACTAATACAGTTAAAACTTTGCAAACATGTTGTTTAATGTATTGGCTACGACACGCTTTTTTTATTTTGGCTTAAAAATGTTTAAAAAAAATTTTACAGTCTTCTGAACTTTTTACTAGTCAATGTATAATCCATACGTTTTAGCACTCTTGCACAAACAATTCTTGACTAAAACAGTTAAAACTTTGCAAATATGTTGTTTAATGTATTGGCTACGACACGCCTTTTTTATTTTTGCTTAAAATTGTTTAGAAAAAATTTTACAGTCTTCTGAAATTTTTACTAGTCAATGTATAATCTATACGTTTTAGCACTCTTACACAAACAATTCTTGACTAAAACAGTTAAAACTTTGCAAACATGTTGTTTAATGTATTGACTACGACACGCTTTTTTTATTTTTGCTTAAAATTGTTAGAAAAAATTTTACAGTCTTCTGAACTTTTTACTAGTCAATGTATAATCCATACGTTTTAGCACTCTTACACAAACAATTCTTGACTAAAACCGTTAAAACTTTGCAAATATGTTGTTTAATGTATTGGCTACGACACGCTTTTTTTATTTTTGCTTAAAATTGTTTAGAAAAAATGTTACAGTCTTCTGAACTTTTTACTAGTCAATGTATAATCCATACGTTTTAGCACTCTTACACAAACAATTCTTGACTAAAACAGTTAAAACTTTGCAAATATGTTGGTTAATGTATTGGCTACGACACGCTTTTTTTATTTTTGCTTAAAATTGTTTAGAAAAATTTTACAATCTTCTGAACTTTTTACTAGTCAATGTATAATCCATACGTTTTAGCACTCTTACACAAACAATTCTTGACTAAAACAGTTAAAACTTTGCAAATATGTTGTTTGATGTATTGGCTACGACAGGCTTTTTTTAATTTTGCTTAAAATTGTTTAGAAAAATTTTACACTCTTCTGAACTTTTTACTAGTCAATGTATAATCCATACGTTTTAGCACTCTTACACAAACAATTCTTGACTAAAACAGTTTAAACTTTGCAAACATGTTGTTTAATGTATTGGCTACGACACGCTTTTTTATTTTTGCTTAAAATTGTTTAGAAAAAATTTTACAGTCTTCTGAACTTTTTACTAGTCAATGTATAATCCATACGTTTTAGCACTCTTGCACAAACAATTCTTGACTATAACAGTTAAAACTTTGCAAATATGTTGTTTAATGTATTGGCTACGACACGCTTTTTTTATTTTTGCTTAAAATTGTTTAGAAAAAATTTTACAGTCTTCTGAACTTTTTACATTAAAAAACACCTATGCTTGCTTTCGTCAATGTATAATCCATACGTTTTAGCACTCTTACACAAACAATTCTTGACTAAAACAGTTAAAACTTTGCAAATATGTTGTTTAATGTATTGGCTACGACACGCTTTTTTTTATTTTTGCTTAAAATTGTTTAAAAAAAAAATTTACAGTCTTCTGAACTTTTTACTAGTCAATGTATAATCCATACGTTTTAGCACTCTTACACAAACAATTCTTGACTAAAACAGTTAAAACTTTGCAAACATGTTGTTTAATGTATTGGCTACGACACGCTTTTTTTAATTTTGCTTAAAATTGATTAGAAAAAATTTTACGGTCTTCTGAACTTTTTACATTAAAAAACACCTATGCTTGCTTTCGTCAATGTATAATCCATACGTTTTAGCATTCTTACACAAACTATTCTTAACTAAAACAGTTAAAACTTTGTAAACATGTTGTTTAATGTATTGGCTACGACACGCTTTTTTTTATTTTTGCTTAAAATTGTTTAGAAAAAATTTTACAGTCTTCTGAACTTTTTACTAGTCAATGTATAATCCATAGGTTTTAGCAC
This sequence comes from Thalia democratica, assembly GCF_965202585.1. Classification (NCBI taxonomy): domain Eukaryota; kingdom Metazoa; phylum Chordata; class Thaliacea; order Salpida; family Salpidae; genus Thalia; species Thalia democratica. The sequence goes on from NC_139172.1 coordinate 56,863,203, forward strand.
TCTTACACAAACAATTCTTGACTAAAACAGTTAAAACTTTGCAAATATGTTGTTTAATGTATTGGCTACGACACGCTTTTTTTATTTTTGCTTAAAATTGTTTATAAAAATTTTTACAGTCTTCTGAACTTTTTACATTAAAAAACACCTATGCTTGCTTTCGTCAATGTATAATCCATACGTTTTAGCACTCTTACACAAACAATTCTTGACTAAAACAGTTAAAACTTTGCAAATATGTTGTTTAATGTATTGGCTACGACACGCTTTTTTTTATTTTTGCTTAAAATTGTTTAGAAAATTTTTACAGTCTTCTGAACTTTTTACTAGTCAATGTATAATCCATACGTTTTAGCACTCTTACACAAACAATTCTTGACTAAAACAGTTAAAACTTTGCAAACATGTTGTTTAATGTATTGGCTACGACACGCTTTTTTTATTTTTGCTTAAAATTGTGTAGAAAAAATTTTACAGCCTTCTGAACTTTTTACATTAAAAAACACCTATGCTTGCTTTCGTCAATGTATAATCCATACGTTTTAGCACTCTTACACAAACAATTCTTGACTAAAACAGTTAAAACTTTGCAAACATGTTGTTTAATGTATTGGCTACGACACGCTTTTTTTATTTTTGCTTGAAATTGTTTAGAAAAAATTTTACAGTCTTCTGAACTTTTCACTAGTCAATGTATAATCCATACGTTTTAGCACTCTTACACAAACAATTCTTGACTAAAACAGTTAAAACTTTGCAAACATGTTGTTTAATGTATTGGCTACGACACGCTTTTTTTATTTTTGCTTAAAATTGATTAGAAAAAATTTTACAGCCTTCTGAACTTTTTACAAGTCAATGTATAATCCATACGTTTTAGCACTCTTACACAAACAATTCTTAACTAAAACAGTTAAAACTTTGCAAACATGTTGTTTAATGTATTGGCTACGACAGGCTTTTTTTATTTTTGCTTAAAATTGTTTAGAAAAAATTTTACAGTCTTCTGAACTTTTCACTAGTCAATGTATAATCCATACGTTTTAGCACTCTTACACAAACAATACTTGACTAAAACAGTTAAAACTTTGCAAACATGTTGTTTAATGTATTGGCTACGACACGCTTTTTTTATTTTTGCTTAAAATTGATTAGAAAAAATTTTACAGCCTTCTGAACTTTTTACTAGTCAATGTATAATCCATACGTTTTAGCACTCTCACACAAACAATTCTTAACTAAAACAGTTAAAACTTTGCAAACATGTTGTTTAATGTATTTGCTACGACACGCTTTTTTTATTTTTGCTTAAAATTGTTTAGAAAATATTTTACAGTCTTCTGAACTTTTTACTAGTCAATGTATAATCCATACGTTTTAGCACTCTTACACAAACAATTCTTGACTAAAACCGTTAAAACTTTGCAAATATGATGTTTTATGTATTGGCTACCACACGCTTTTTTTATTTTTGCTTAAAATTGTTTAGAAAAAATTTTACAGTCATCTGAACATTTTACTAGTCAATGTATAATCCATACGTTTTAGCACTCTTACACAAACAATTCTTGACTAAAACAGTTAAAACTTTGCAAATATGTTGTTTAATGTATTGGCTACGACACGCTTTTTTTATTTTTGCTTAAAATTGTTTAGAAATATTTTACACTCTTCTGAACTTTTTACTAGTCAATGTGTAATCCATACGTTTCAGCACTTTTACACAAACAATTCTTGACTAAAACAGTTAAAACTTTGCAAATATGTTGTTTAATGTATTGGCTACGACACGCTTTTTTTATTTTTGCTTAAAATTGTTTAAAAAAAATTTTACAGTCTTCTGAACTTTTTACATTAAAAAACACCTATGCTTGCTTTCGTCAATGTATAATCCATACGTTTTAGCACTCTTACACAAACAATTCTTGACTAAAACAGTTAAAACTTTGCAAATATGTTGTTTAATGTATTGGCTACGACACGCTTTTTTTTATTTTTGCTTAAAATTGTTTAGAAAAAAATTTACAGTCTTCTGAACTTTTTACTAGTCAATGTATAATCCATACGTTTTAGCACTCTTGCACAAACAATTCTTGACTATAACAGTTAAAACTTTGCAAATATGTTGTTTAATGTATTGGCTACGACACGCTTTTTTTATTTTTGCTTAAAATTGTTGAGAAAAAATTTTACAGTCTTCTGAACTTTTTACATTAAAAAACACCTATGCTTGCTTTCGTCAATGTATAATCCATACGTTTTAGCACTCTTACACAAACAATTCTTGACTAAAACCGTTAAAACTTTGCAAATATGATGTTTTATGTATTGGCTACGACACGCTTTTTTTATTTTTGCTTAAAATTGTTTAGAAAAAATTTTACAGTCATCTGAACATTTTACTAGTCAATGTATAATCCATACGTTTTAGCACTCTTACACAAACAATTCTTGTCTAAAACAGTTAAAACTTTGCAAATATGTTGTTTAATGTATTGGCTACGACACGCTTTTTTTTATTTTTGCTTAAAATTGTTTAGAAAAAAATTTACAGTCTTCTGAACTTTTTACTAGTCAATGTATAATCCATACGTTTTAGCACTCTTACACAAACAATTCTTGACTAAAACAGTTAAAACTTTGCAAATATGTTGTTTAATGTATTGGCTACGACACGCTTTTTTTATTTTTGCTTAAAATTGTTTAGAAAAATTTTACGGTCTTCTGAACTTTTTACATTAAAAAACACCTATGCTTGCTTTCGTCAATGTATAATCCATACGTTTTAGCACTCTTACACAAACAATTCTTGACTAAAACAGTTAAAACTTTGCAAATATGTTGTTTAATGTATTGGCTACGACACGCTTTTTTTTATTTTTGCTTAAAATTGTTTAGAAAAAAATTTACAGTCTTCTGAACTTTTTACTAGTCAATGTATAATCCATACGTTTTAGCACTCTTGCACAAACAATTCTTGACTATAACAGTTAAAACTTTGCAAATATGTTGTTTAATGTATTGGCTACGACACGCTTTTTTTATTTTTGCTTAAAATTGTTTAGAAAAAATTGAACAGTCTTCTGAACTTTTTACATTAAAAAACACCTATGCTTGCTTTCGTCAATGTATAATCCATACGTTTTAGCACTCTTACACAAACAATTCTTGACTAAAACAGTTAAAACTTTGCAAATATGTTGTTTAATGTATTGGCTACGACACGCTTTTTTTTATTTTTGCTTAAAATTGTTTAGAAAAAAATTTACAGATCTTCTGAACTTTTTACTAGTCAATGTATAATCCATACGTTTTAGCACTCTTACACAAACAATTCTTGACTAAAACAGTTAAAACTTTGCAAATATGTTGTTTAATGTATTGGCTACGACACGCTTTTTTTATTTTTGCTTAAAATTGTTTAGAAAAATTTTACGGTCTTCTGAACTTTTTACATTAAAAAACACCTATGCTTGCTTTCGTCAATGTATAATCCATATGTTTTAGCACTCTTAGACAAACAATTCTTAACTAAAACAGTTAAAACTTTGCAAATATGTTGTTTAATGTATTGGCTACGACACGCTTTTTTTTATTTTTGCTTAAAATTGTTTAGAAAAAATTTTACAGTCTTCTGAACTTTTTACTAGTCAATGTATAATCCATACGTTTTAGCACTCTTACACAAACAATTCTTGACTAAAACAGTTAAAACTTTGCAAATATGTTGTTTAATGTATTGGCTACGACACGCTTTTTTTATTTTTGCTTAAAATTGTTTAGAAAAATATTTCCAGTCTTCTGAACTTTTTACATTAAAAAACTCCTATGCTTGCTTTCGTCAATGTATAATCCATACGTTTCAGCACTCTTACACAAACAATTCTTGACTAAAACAGTTAAAACTTTGCAAATATGTTGTTTAATGTATTGGCTACGACACGCTTTTTTTATTTTTGCTTAAAACTGTTTAGAAAATTCTTACAGTCTTCTGAACTTTTTACTAGTCAATGTATAATCCATACGTTTTAGCACTCTTACACAAACAATTCTTGACTAAAACAGTTAAAACTTTGCAAACATGTTGTTTAATGTATTGGCTACGACACGCTTTTTTTATTTTTGCTTAAAATTGTTTAGAAAAAATTTTACAGTCTTCTGAACTTTTTACTAGTCAATGTATAATCTATACGTTTTAGCACTCTTACACAAACAATTCTTGACTAAAACAGTTAAAACTTTGCAAACATGTTGTTTAATGTATTGGCTACGACACGCTTTTTTTATTTTTGCTTAAAATTGATTAGAAAAAATTTTACAGCCTTCTGAACTTTTTACATTAAAAAACACCTATGCTTGCTTTCGTCAATGTATAATCCATACGTTTTAGCACTCTTACACAAACAATTCTTGACTAAAACAGTTAAAACTTAGCAAATATGTTGTTTAATGTATTGGCTACGACACGCTTTTTTTATTTTTGCTTAAAATTGTTTAGAAAAAATGTTACAGTCTTCTGAACTTTTTACTAGTCAATGTATAATCCATAAGTTTTAGCACTCTTACACAAACAATTCTTGACTAAAACAGTTAAAACTTTGCAAATATGTTGTTTAATATATTGGCTACGACACGCTTTTTTTATTTTTGCTTAAAATTGTGTAGAAAAAATTTTACAGCCTTCTGAACTTTTTACATTAAAAAACACCTATGCTTGCTTTCGTCAATGTATAATCCATACGTTTTAGCACTCTTACACAAACAATTCTTGACTAAAACAGTTAAAACTTTGCAAACATGTTGTTTAATGTATTGGCTACGACACGCTTTTTTTATTTTTGCTTAAAATTGTTTAGAAAAAATTTTACAGTCTTCTGAACTTTTCACTAGTCAATGTATAATCCATACGTTTTAGCACTCTTACACAAACAATTCTTGACTAAAACAGTTAAAACTTTGCAAACATGTTGTTTAATGTATTGGCTACGACACGCTTTTTCTATTTTTGCTTAAAATTGATTAGAAAAAATTTTACAGCCTTCTGAACTTTTTACAAGTCAATGTATAATCCATACGTTTTAGCACTCTTACACAAACAATTATTAACTAAAACAGTTAAAACTTTGCAAACATGTTGTTTAATGTATTGGCTACGACACGCTTTTTTTATTTTTGCTTAAAATTGTTTAGAAAAAATTTTACAGTCTTCTGAACTTTTCACTAGTCAATGTATAATCCATACGTTTTAGCACTCTTACCTAAACAATACTTGACTAAAACAGTTAAAACTTTGCAAACATGTTGTTTAATGTATTGGCTACGACACGCTTTTTTTATTTTTGCTTAAAATTGATTAGAAAAAATTTTACAGCCTTCTGAACTTTTTACTAGTCAATGTATAATCCATACGTTTTAGCACTCTTACACAAACAATTCTTAACTAAAACAGTTAAAACTTTGCAAACATGTTGTTTAATGTATTTGCTACGACACGCTTTTTTATTTTTGCTTAAAATTGTTTAGAAAATATTTTACAGTCTTCTGAACTTTTTACTAGTCAATGTATAATCCATACGTTTTAGCACTCTTACACAAACAATTCTTGACTAAAACCGTTAAAACTTTGCAAATATGATGTTTAATGTATTGGCTACGACACGCTTTTTTTATTTTTGCTTAAAATTGTTTAGAAAAAATTTTACAGTCTTCTGAACATTTTACTAGTCAATGTATAATCCATACGTTTTAGCACTCTTACACAAACAATTCTTGACTAAAACAGTTAAAACTTTGCAAATATGTTGTTTAATGTAATGGCTACGACACGCTTTTTTTATTTTTGCTTAAAATTGTTTAGAAATATTTTACACTCTTCTGAACTTTTTACTAGTCAATGTGTAATCCATACGTTTCAGCACTTTTACACAAACAATTCTTGACTAAAACAGTTAAAACTTTGCAAATATGTTGTTTAATGTATTGGCTACGACACGTTTTTTTTATTTTTTCTTAAAATTGTTTAGAAAAAATTTTACAGTCTTCTGAACTTTTTACTAGTCAGTGTATAATCCATACGTTTTAGCACTCTTACACAAACAATTCTTGACTAAAACAGTTAAAACTTTGCAAACATGTTGTTTAATGTATTGGCTACGACACGCTTTTTTTTATTTTTGCTTAAAATTGTTTAGAAAAAATTTTACAGTCTTCTGAACTTTTTACTAGTCAATGTATAATCCATACGTTTTAGCACTCTTACACAAACAATACTTGACTAAAACAGTTAAAACTTTGCAAATATGTTGTTTAATGTATTGGCTACGACACGCTTTTTTTATTTTTGCTTAAAATTGTTTAGAAAAAATTTTACAGTCTACTGAACTTTTTACTAATCAATGTATAATCCATACGTTTTAGCACTCTTACACAAACAATTCTTGACTAAAACAGTTAAAACTTTGCAAACATGTTGTTTAATGTATTGGCTACGACACGCTTTTTTTATTTTTGCTTAAAATTGTTTAGAAAAAATTTTACAGTCTTCTGAACTTTTTACTAGTCAATGTATAATCTATACGTTTTAGCACTCTTACACAAACAATTCTTGACTAAAACAGTTAAAACTTTGCAAACATGTTGTTTAATGTATTGGCTACGACACGCTTTTTTTATTTTTGCTTAAAATTGATTAGAAAAAATTTTACAGCCTTCTGAACTTTTTACATTAAAAAACACCTATGCTTGCTTTCGTCAATGTATAATCCATACGTTTTAGCACTCTTACACAAACAATTCTTGACTAAAACAGTTAAAACTTAGCAAATATGTTGTTTAATGTATTGGCTACGACACGCTTTTTTTATTTTTGCTTAAAATTGTTTAGAAAAAATGTTACAGTCTTCTGAACTTTTTACTAGTCAATGTATAATCCATAAGTTTTAGCACTCTTACACAAACAATTCTTGACTAAAACAGTTAAAACTTTGCAAATATGTTGTTTAATATATTGGCTACGACACGCTTTTTTTATTTTTGCTTAAAATTGTGTAGAAAAAATTTTACAGCCTTCTGAACTTTTTACATTAAAAAACACCTATGCTTGCTTTCGTCAATGTATAATCCATACGTTTTAGCACTCTTACACAAACAATTCTTGACTAAAACAGTTAAAACTTTGCAAACATGTTGTTTAATGTATTGGCTACGACACGCTTTTTTTATTTTTGCTTAAAATTGTTTAGAAAAAATTTTACAGTCTTCTGAACTTTTCACTAGTCAATGTATAATCCATACGTTTTAGCACTCTTACACAAACAATTCTTGACTAAAACAGTTAAAACTTTGCAAACATGTTGTTTAATGTATTGGCTACGACACGCTTTTTCTATTTTTGCTTAAAATTGATTAGAAAAAATTTTACAGCCTTCTGAACTTTTTACAAGTCAATGTATAATCCATACGTTTTAGCACTCTTACACAAACAATTATTAACTAAAACAGTTAAAACTTTGCAAACATGTTGTTTAATGTATTGGCTACGACACGCTTTTTTTATTTTTGCTTAAAATTGTTTAGAAAAAATTTTACAGTCTTCTGAACTTTTCACTAGTCAATGTATAATCCATACGTTTTAGCACTCTTACCTAAACAATACTTGACTAAAACAGTTAAAACTTTGCAAACATGTTGTTTAATGTATTGGCTACGACACGCTTTTTTTATTTTTGCTTAAAATTGATTAGAAAAAATTTTACAGCCTTCTGAACTTTTTACTAGTCAATGTATAATCCATACGTTTTAGCACTCTTACACAAACAATTCTTAACTAAAACAGTTAAAACTTTGCAAACATGTTGTTTAATGTATTTGCTACGACACGCTTTTTTATTTTTGCTTAAAATTGTTTAGAAAATATTTTACAGTCTTCTGAACTTTTTACTAGTCAATGTATAATCCATACGTTTTAGCACTCTTACACAAACAATTCTTGACTAAAACCGTTAAAACTTTGCAAATATGATGTTTAATGTATTGGCTACGACACGCTTTTTTTATTTTTGCTTAAAATTGTTTAGAAAAAATTTTACAGTCTTCTGAACATTTTACTAGTCAATGTATAATCCATACGTTTTAGCACTCTTACACAAACAATTCTTGACTAAAACAGTTAAAACTTTGCAAATATGTTGTTTAATGTAATGGCTACGACACGCTTTTTTTATTTTTGCTTAAAATTGTTTAGAAATATTTTACACTCTTCTGAACTTTTTACTAGTCAATGTGTAATCCATACGTTTCAGCACTTTTACACAAACAATTCTTGACTAAAACAGTTAAAACTTTGCAAATATGTTGTTTAATGTATTGGCTACGACACGTTTTTTTTATTTTTTCTTAAAATTGTTTAGAAAAAATTTTACAGTCTTCTGAACTTTTTACTAGTCAGTGTATAATCCATACGTTTTAGCACTCTTACACAAACAATTCTTGACTAAAACAGTTAAAACTTTGCAAACATGTTGTTTAATGTATTGGCTACGACACGCTTTTTTTTATTTTTGCTTAAAATTGTTTAGAAAAAATTTTACAGTCTTCTGAACTTTTTACTAGTCAATGTATAATCCATACGTTTTAGCACTCTTACACAAACAATTCTTGACTAAAACAGTTAAAACTTTGCAAATATGTTGTTTAATGTATTGGCTACGACACGCTTTTTTTATTTTTGCTTAAAATTGTTTAGAAAAAATTTTACAGTCTACTGAACTTTTTACTAATCAATGTATAATCCATACGTTTTAGCACTCTTACACAAACAATTCTTGACTAAAACAGTTAAAACTTTGCAAACATGTTGTTTAATGTATTGGCTACGACACGCTTTTTTTATTTTTGCTTAAAATTGATTAGAAAAAACTTTACAGCCTTCTGAACTTTTTACATTAAAAAACACATATGCTTGCTTTCGTCAATGTATAATCCATACGTTTTAGCACTCTTACACAAACAATTCTTGACTAAAACAGTTAAAACTTTGCAAACATGTTGTTTAATGTATTGGCTACGACACGCTTTTTTTATTTTTGCTTAAAATTGTTTAGAAAAAATTTTACAGTCTTCTGAACTTTTTACTAGTCAATGTATAATCCATACGTTTTAGCACTCTTACACAAACAATTCTTGACTAAAACAGTTAAAACTTTGCAAACATGTTGTTTAATGTATTGGCTACGACACGCTTTTTTTATTTTTGCTTAAAATTGTTTAAAAAAAATTTTACAGTCTTCTGAACTTTTTACTAGTCAATGTATAATCCATACGTTTTAGCACTCTTACACAAACAATTCTTGACTAAAACAGTTAAAACTTTGCAAACATGTTGTTTAATGTATTGGCTACGACACGCTTTTTTTATTTTTGCTTAAAATTGTTTAGAAAAAATTTTACAGTCTTCTGAACTTTTTACATTAAAAAAAACCTATGCTTGCTTTCGTCAATGTATAATCCATACGTTTTAGCACTCTTACACAAACAAATCTTGACTAAAACAGTTAAAACTTTGCAAATATGTTGTTTAATGTATTGGCTACGACACGCTTTTTTTATTTTTGCTTAAAATTGATTAGAAAAAATTTTACAGTCTTCTGAACTTTTTACTAGTCAATGTATAATCCATACGTTTTAGCACTCTTACACAAACAATTCTTAACTAAAACAGTTAAAACTTTGCAAACATGTTGTTTAATGTATTTGCTACGACACGCTTTTTTATTTTTGCTTAAAATTGTTTAGAAAATATTTTACAGTCTTCTGAACTTTTTACTAGTCAATGTATAATCCATACGTTTTAGCACTCTTACACAAACAATTCTTGACTAAAACCATTAAAACTTTGCAAATATGATGTTTAATGTATTGGCTACGACACGCTTTTTTTATTTTTGCTTAAAATTGTTTAGAAAAAATTTTACAGTCTTCTGAACTTTTTACTAGTCAATGTATAATCCATACGTTTTAGCACTCTTACACAAACAATTCTTGACTAAAACCGTTAAAACTTTGCAAATATGATGTTTAATGTATTGGCTACGACACGCTTTTTTTATTTTTGCTTAAAATTGTTTAGAAAAAATTTTACAGTCTTCTGAACATTTTACTAGTCAATGTATAATCCATACGTTTTAGCACTCTTACACAAACAATTCTTGACTAAAACAGTTAAAACTTTGCAAATATGTTGTTTAATGTAATGGCTACGACACGCTTTTTTTATTTTTGCTTAAAATTGTTTAGAAATATTTTACACTCTTCTGAACTTTTTACTAGTCAATGTGTAATCCATACGTTTCAGCACTTTTACACAAACAATTCTTGACTAAAACAGTTAAAACTTTGCAAATATGTTGTTTAAAGTATTGGCTACGACACGTTTTTTTTATTTTTTCTTAAAATTGTTTAGAAAAAATTTTACAGTCTTCTGAACTTTTTACTAGTCAGTGTATAATCCATACGTTTTAGCACTCTTACACAAACAATTCTTGACTAAAACAGTTAAAACTTTGCAAACATGTTGTTTAATGTATTGGCTACGACACGCTTTTTTTTATTTTTGCTTAAAATTGTTTAGAAAAAATTTTACAGTCTTCTGAACTTTTTACTAGTCAATGTATAATCCATACGTTTTAGCACTCTTACACAAACAATACTTGACTAAAACAGTTAAAACTTTGCAAATATGTTGTTTAATGTATTGGCTACGACACGCTTTTTTTATTTTTGCTTAAAATTGTTTAGAAAAAATTTTACAGTCTACTGAACTTTTTACTAATCAATGTATAATCCATACGTTTTAGCACTCTTACACAAACAATTCTTGACTAAAACAGTTAAAACTTTGCAAACATGTTGTTTAATGTATTGGCTACGACACGCTTTTTTTATTTTTGCTTAAAATTGTTTAGAAAAAATTTTACAGTCTTCTGAACTTTTTACTAGTCAATGTATAATCTATACGTTTTAGCACTCTTACACAAACAATTCTTGACTAAAACAGTTAAAACTTTGCAAACATGTTGTTTAATGTATTGGCTACGACACGCTTTTTTTATTTTTGCTTAAAATTGATTAGAAAAAATTTTACAGCCTTCTGAACTTTTTACATTAAAAAACACCTATGCTTGCTTTCGTCAATGTATAATCCATACGTTTTAGCACTCTTACACAAACAATTCTTGACTAAAACAGTTAAAACTTAGCAAATATGTTGTTTAATGTATTGGCTACGACACGCTTTTTTTATTTTTGCTTAAAATTGTTTAGAAAAAATGTTACAGTCTTCTGAACTTTTTACTAGTCAATGTATAATCCATAAGTTTTAGCACTCTTACACAAACAATTCTTGACTAAAACAGTTAAAACTTTGCAAATATGTTGTTTAATATATTGGCTACGACACGCTTTTTTTATTTTTGCTTAAAATTGTGTAGAAAAAATTTTACAGCCTTCTGAACTTTTTACATTAAAAAACACCTATGCTTGCTTTCGTCAATGTATAATCCATACGTTTTAGCACTCTTACACAAACAATTCTTGACTAAAACAGTTAAAACTTTGCAAACATGTTGTTTAATGTATTGGCTACGACACGCTTTTTTTATTTTTGCTTAAAATTGTTTAGAAAAAATTTTACAGTCTTCTGAACTTTTCACTAGTCAATGTATAATCCATACGTTTTAGCACTCTTACACAAACAATTCTTGACTAAAACAGTTAAAACTTTGCAAACATGTTGTTTAATGTATTGGCTACGACACGCTTTTTCTATTTTTGCTTAAAATTGATTAGAAAAAATTTTACAGCCTTCTGAACTTTTTACAAGTCAATGTATAATCCATACGTTTTAGCACTCTTACACAAACAATTATTAACTAAAACAGTTAAAACTTTGCAAACATGTTGTTTAATGTATTGGCTACGACACGCTTTTTTTATTTTTGCTTAAAATTGTTTAGAAAAAATTTTACAGTCTTCTGAACTTTTCACTAGTCAATGTATAATCCATACGTTTTAGCACTCTTACCTAAACAATACTTGACTAAAACAGTTAAAACTTTGCAAACATGTTGTTTAATGTATTGGCTACGACACGCTTTTTTTATTTTTGCTTAAAATTGATTAGAAAAAATTTTACAGCCTTCTGAACTTTTTACTAGTCAATGTATAATCCATACGTTTTAGCACTCTTACACAAACAATTCTTAACTAAAACAGTTAAAACTTTGCAAACATGTTGTTTAATGTATTTGCTACGACACGCTTTTTTATTTTTGCTTAAAATTGTTTAGAAAATATTTTACAGTCTTCTGAACTTTTTACTAGTCAATGTATAATCCATACGTTTTAGCACTCTTACACAAACAATTCTTGACTAAAACCGTTAAAACTTTGCAAATATGATGTTTAATGTATTGGCTACGACACGCTTTTTTTATTTTTGCTTAAAATTGTTTAGAAAAAATTTTACAGTCTTCTGAACATTTTACTAGTCAATGTATAATCCATACGTTTTAGCACTCTTACACAAACAATTCTTGACTAAAACAGTTAAAACTTTGCAAATATGTTGTTTAATGTAATGGCTACGACACGCTTTTTTTATTTTTGCTTAAAATTGTTTAGAAATATTTTACACTCTTCTGAACTTTTTACTAGTCAATGTGTAATCCATACGTTTCAGCACTTTTACACAAACAATTCTTGACTAAAACAGTTAAAACTTTGCAAATATGTTGTTTAATGTATTGGCTACGACACGTTTTTTTTATTTTTTCTTAAAATTGTTTAGAAAAAATTTTACAGTCTTCTGAACTTTTTACTAGTCAGTGTATAATCCATACGTTTTAGCACTCTTACACAAACAATTCTTGACTAAAACAGTTAAAACTTTGCAAACATGTTGTTTAATGTATTGGCTACGACACGCTTTTTTTTATTTTTGCTTAAAATTGTTTAGAAAAAATTTTACAGTCTTCTGAACTTTTTACTAGTCAATGTATAATCCATACGTTTTAGCACTCTTACACAAACAATTCTTGACTAAAACAGTTAAAACTTTGCAAATATGTTGTTTAATGTATTGGCTACGACACGCTTTTTTTATTTTTGCTTAAAATTGTTTAGAAAAAATTTTACAGTCTACTGAACTTTTTACTAATCAATGTATAATCCATACGTTTTAGCACTCTTACACAAACAATTCTTGACTAAAACAGTTAAAACTTTGCAAACATGTTGTTTAATGTATTGGCTACGACACGCTTTTTTTATTTTTGCTTAAAATTGATTAGAAAAAACTTTACAGCCTTCTGAACTTTTTACATTAAAAAACACATATGCTTGCTTTCGTCAATGTATAATCCATACGTTTTAGCACTCTTACACAAACAATTCTTGACTAAAACAGTTAAAACTTTGCAAACATGTTGTTTAATGTATTGGCTACGACACGCTTTTTTTATTTTTGCTTAAAATTGTTTAGAAAAAATTTTACAGTCTTCTGAACTTTTTACTAGTCAATGTATAATCCATACGTTTTAGCATACTTAAACAAACAATTCTTGACTAAAACAGTTAAAACTTTGCAAATATGTTGTTTAATGTATTGGCTACGACACGCTTTTTTTATTTTTGCTTAAAATTGTTTAGAAAAAATTTTACAGTCTACTGAACTTTTTACTAATCAATGTATAATCCATACGTTTTAGCACTCTTACACAAACAATTCTTGACTAAAACAGTTAAAACTTTGCAAACATGTTGTTTAATGTATTGGCTACGACACGCTTTTTTTATTTTTGCTTAAAATTGTTTAGAAAAAATTTTACAGTCTTCTGAACTTTTTACTAGTCAATGTATAATCTATACGTTTTAGCACTCTTACACAAACAATTCTTGACTAAAACAGTTAAAACTTTGCAAACATGTTGTTTAATGTATTGGCTACGACACGCTTTTTTTATTTTTGCTTAAAATTGATTAGAAAAAATTTTACAGCCTTCTGAACTTTTTACATTAAAAAACACCTATGCTTGCTTTCGTCAATGTATAATCCATACGTTTTAGCACTCTTACACAAACAATTCTTGACTAAAACAGTTAAAACTTAGCAAATATGTTGTTTAATGTATTGGCTACGACACGCTTTTTTTATTTTTGCTTAAAATTGTTTAGAAAAAATGTTACAGTCTTCTGAACTTTTTACTAGTCAATGTATAATCCATAAGTTTTAGCACTCTTACACAAACAATTCTTGACTAAAACAGTTAAAACTTTGCAAATATGTTGTTTAATATATTGGCTACGACACGCTTTTTTTATTTTTGCTTAAAATTGTGTAGAAAAAATTTTACAGCCTTCTGAACTTTTTACATTAAAAAACACCTATGCTTGCTTTCGTCAATGTATAATCCATACGTTTTAGCACTCTTACACAAACAATTCTTGACTAAAACAGTTAAAACTTTGCAAACATGTTGTTTAATGTATTGGCTACGACACGCTTTTTTTATTTTTGCTTAAAATTGTTTAGAAAAAATTTTACAGTCTTCTGAACTTTTCACTAGTCAATGTATAATCCATACGTTTTAGCACTCTTACACAAACAATTCTTGACTAAAACAGTTAAAACTTTGCAAACATGTTGTTTAATGTATTGGCTACGACACGCTTTTTCTATTTTTGCTTAAAATTGATTAGAAAAAATTTTACAGCCTTCTGAACTTTTTACAAGTCAATGTATAATCCATACGTTTTAGCACTCTTACACAAACAATTATTAACTAAAACAGTTAAAACTTTGCAAACATGTTGTTTAATGTATTGGCTACGACACGCTTTTTTTATTTTTGCTTAAAATTGTTTAGAAAAAATTTTACAGTCTTCTGAACTTTTCACTAGTCAATGTATAATCCATACGTTTTAGCACTCTTACCTAAACAATACTTGACTAAAACAGTTAAAACTTTGCAAACATGTTGTTTAATGTATTGGCTACGACACGCTTTTTTTATTTTTGCTTAAAATTGATTAGAAAAAATTTTACAGCCTTCTGAACTTTTTACTAGTCAATGTATAATCCATACGTTTTAGCACTCTTACACAAACAATTCTTAACTAAAACAGTTAAAACTTTGCAAACATGTTGTTTAATGTATTTGCTACGACACGCTTTTTTATTTTTGCTTAAAATTGTTTAGAAAATATTTTACAGTCTTCTGAACTTTTTACTAGTCAATGTATAATCCATACGTTTTAGCACTCTTACACAAACAATTCTTGACTAAAACCGTTAAAACTTTGCAAATATGATGTTTAATGTATTGGCTACGACACGCTTTTTTTATTTTTGCTTAAAATTGTTTAGAAAAAATTTTACAGTCTTCTGAACATTTTACTAGTCAATGTATAATCCATACGTTTTAGCACTCTTACACAAACAATTCTTGACTAAAACAGTTAAAACTTTGCAAATATGTTGTTTAATGTAATGGCTACGACACGCTTTTTTTATTTTTGCTTAAAATTGTTTAGAAATATTTTACACTCTTCTGAACTTTTTACTAGTCAATGTGTAATCCATACGTTTCAGCACTTTTACACAAACAATTCTTGACTAAAACAGTTAAAACTTTGCAAATATGTTGTTTAATGTATTGGCTACGACACGTTTTTTTTATTTTTTCTTAAAATTGTTTAGAAAAAATTTTACAGTCTTCTGAACTTTTTACTAGTCAGTGTATAATCCATACGTTTTAGCACTCTTACACAAACAATTCTTGACTAAAACAGTTAAAACTTTGCAAACATGTTGTTTAATGTATTGGCTACGACACGCTTTTTTTTATTTTTGCTTAAAATTGTTTAGAAAAAATTTTACAGTCTTCTGAACTTTTTACTAGTCAATGTATAATCCATACGTTTTAGCACTCTTACACAAACAATTCTTGACTAAAACAGTTAAAACTTTGCAAATATGTTGTTTAATGTATTGGCTACGACACGCTTTTTTTATTTTTGCTTAAAATTGTTTAGAAAAAATTTTACAGTCTACTGAACTTTTTACTAATCAATGTATAATCCATACGTTTTAGCACTCTTACACAAACAATTCTTGACTAAAACAGTTAAAACTTTGCAAACATGTTGTTTAATGTATTGGCTACGACACGCTTTTTTTATTTTTGCTTAAAATTGATTAGAAAAAACTTTACAGCCTTCTGAACTTTTTACATTAAAAAACACATATGCTTGCTTTCGTCAATGTATAATCCATACGTTTTAGCACTCTTACACAAACAATTCTTGACTAAAACAGTTAAAACTTTGCAAACATGTTGTTTAATGTATTGGCTACGACACGCTTTTTTTATTTTTGCTTAAAATTGTTTAGAAAAAATTTTACAGTCTTCTGAACTTTTTACTAGTCAATGTATAATCCATACGTTTTAGCATACTTAAACAAACAATTCTTGACTAAAACAGTTAAAACTTTGCAAACATGTTGTTTAATGTATTGGCTACGACACGCTTTTTTTATTTTTGCTTAAAATTGTTTAAAAAAAATTTTACAGTCTTCTGAACTTTTTACTAGTCAATGTATAATCCATACGTTTTAGCACTCTTACACAAACAATTCTTGACTAAAACAGTTAAAACTTTGCAAACATGTTGTTTAATGTATTGGCTACGACACGCTTTTTTTATTTTTGCTTAAAATTGTTTAGAAAAAATTTTACAGTCTTCTGAACTTTTTACATTAAAAAAAACCTATGCTTGCTTTCGTCAATGTATAATCCATACGTTTTAGCACTCTTACACAAACAAATCTTGACTAAAACAGTTAAAACTTTGCAAATATGTTGTTTAATGTATTGGCTACGACACGCTTTTTTTATTTTTGCTTAAAATTGATTAGAAAAAATTTTACAGCCTTCTGAACTTTTTACATTAAAAAACACCTATGCTTGCATTTGTCAATGTGATAATCGAAACGTTTTAGCACTCTTACACAAACAATTTTTGACTAAAACAGTTAAAACTTTGCAAATATGTTGTTTAATGTATTGGCTACGACACACTTTTT
Organism: Thalia democratica; assembly: GCF_965202585.1. Classification (NCBI taxonomy): domain Eukaryota; kingdom Metazoa; phylum Chordata; class Thaliacea; order Salpida; family Salpidae; genus Thalia; species Thalia democratica. The sequence continues at coordinate 56,880,343 of NC_139172.1, forward strand.
TTATTTTTGCTTAAAATTGTTTAGAAAAAATTTTACAGTCTTCTGAACTTTTTACTAGTCAATGTATAATCCATACGTTTTAGCACTTTTACACAAACAATTCTTGACTAAAACAGTTAAAACTTTGCAAACATGTTGTTTAATGTATTTGCTACGACACGCTTTTTTATTTTTGCTTAAAATTGTTTAGAAAATATTTTACAGTCTTCTGAACTTTTTACTAGTCAATGTATAATCCATACGTTTTAGCACTCTTACACAAACAATTCTTGACTAAAACCGTTAAAACTTTGCAAATATGATGTTTAATGTATTGGCTACGACACGCTTTTTTTATTTTTGCTTAAAATTGTTTAGAAAAAATTTTACAGTCTTCTGAACATTTTACTAGTCAATGTATAATCCATACGTTTTAGCACTCTTACACAAACAATTCTTGACTAAAACAGTTAAAACTTTGCAAATATGTTGTTTAATGTATTGGCTACGACACGCTTTTTTTATTTTTGCTTAAAATTGTTTAGAAATATTTTACACTCTTCTGAACTTTTTACTAGTCAATGTGTAATCCATACGTTTCAGCACTTTTACACAAACAATTCTTGACTAAAATAGTTAAAACTTTGCAAATATGTTGTTTAATGTATTGGCTACGACACGTTATTTTTATTGTTGCTTAAAATTGTTTAGAAAAAATTTTACAGTCTTCTGAACTTTTTACTAGTCAGTGTATAATCCATACGTTTTAGCACTCTTACACAAACAATTCTTGACTAAAACAGTTAAAACTTTGCAAACATGTTGTTTAATGTATTGGCTACGACACGCTTTTTTTTACTTTTGCTTAAAATTGTTTAGAAAAAATTTTACAGTCTTCTGAACTTTTTACTAGTCAATGTATAATCCATACGTTTTAGCACTCTTACACAAACAATTCTTGACTTTAACAGTTAAAACTTTGCAAATATGTTGTTTAATGTATTGGCTACGACACGCTTTTTTTATTTTTGCTTAAAATTGTTTAGAAAAAATTTTACAGTCTACTGAACTTTTTACTAATCAATGTATAATCCATACGTTTTAGCACTCTTACACAAACAATTCTTGACTAAAACAGTTAAAACTTTGCAAACATGTTGTTTAATGTATTGGCTACGACACGCTTTTTTTATTTTTGCTTAAAATTGATTAGAAAAAACTTTACAGCCTTCTGAACTTTTTACATTAAAAAACACATATGCTTGCTTTCGTCAATGTATAATCCATACGTTTTAGCACTCTTACACAAACAATTCTTGACTAAAACAGTTAAAACTTTGCAAACATGTTGTTTAATGTATTGGCTACGACACGCTTTTTTTATTTTTGCTTAAAATTGTTTAGAAAAATTTTTACAGTCTTCTGAACTTTTTACTAGTCAATGTATAATCCATACGTTTTAGCACACTTAAACAAACAATTCTTGACTAAAACAGTTAAAACTTTGCAAACATGTTGTTTAATGTATTGGCTACGACACGCTTTTTTTATTTTTGCTTAAAATTGTTTAAAAAAAATTTTACAGTCTTCTGAACTTTTTACTAGTCAATGTATAATCCATACGTTTTACCACTCTTACACAAACAATTCTTGACTAAAACAGTTAAAACTTTGCAAACATGTTGTTTAATGTATTGGCTACGACACGCTTTTTTTATTTTTGCTTAAAATTGTTTAGAAAAAATTTTACAGTCTTCTGAACTTTTTACATTAAAAAAAACCTATGCTTGCTTTCGTCAATGTATAATCCATACGTTTTAGCACTCTTACACAAACAAATCTTGACTAAAACAGTTAAAACTTTGCAAATATGTTGTTTAATGTATTGGCTACGACACGCTTTTTTTATTTTTGCTTAAAATTGATTAGAAAAAATTTTACAGCCTTCTGAACTTTTTACATTAAAAAACACCTATGCTTGCATTTGTCAATGTGATAATCCAAACGTTTTAGCACTCTTACACAAACAATTTTTGACTAAAACAGTTAAAACTTTGCAAATATGTTGTTTAATGTATTGGCTACGACACACTTTTTTTATTTTTGCTTAAAATTGTTTAGAAAAAATTTTACAGTCTTCTGAACTTTTTACTAGTCAATGTATAATCCATACGTTTTAGCACTCTTACACAAACAATTCTTGACTAAATCAGTTAAAACTTTGCAAATATGTTGTTTAATGTATTGGCTACGACACGCTTTTTTTATTTTTGCTTAAAATTGTTTAGAAAAAAATTTACAGTCTTTTGAACTTTTTACTAGTCAATGTATAATCCATACGTTTTAGCACTCTTATACAAACAATTCTTAACTAAAACAGTTAAAACTTTGCAAATATGTTGTTTAATGTATTTGCTACGACACGCTTTTTTTTATTTTTGCTTAAAATTGTCTAGAAAAAATTTTACAGTCTTTTGAACTTTTTACTAGTCAATGTATAATCCATACGTTTTAGCACTCTTATACAAACAATTCTTAACTAAAACACTTAAAACTTTGCAAACATGTTGTTTAATGTATTGGCTACGACACGCTTTTTTTATTTTTGCTTAAAATTGTTTAAAAAAAATTTTACAGTCTTCTGAACTTTTTACTAGTCAATGTATATTCCATACGTTTTAGCACTCTTACACAAACAATTTCTTGACTAAAACAGTTAAAACTTTGCAAATATGTTGTTTAATGTATTGGCTACAACACGCTTTTTTTATTTTTGCTTAAAATTGTTTAGAAAAAATTTTACAGTCTTCTGAACTTTTTACATTAAAAAACACCTATGCTTGCTTTCGTCAATGTATAATCCGTACGTTTTAGCACTCTTACACAAACAATTATTGACTAAAACAGTTAAAACTTTGCAAATATGTTGTTTAATGTATTGGCTACGACACGCTTTTTTTATTTTTGCTTAAAATTGTTTAGAAAAAATTTTACAGTCTTCTGAACTTTTTACATTAAAAAACACCTATGCTTGCTTTCGTCAATGTATAATCTATACGTTTTAGCACTCTTACACAAACAATTCTTAACTAAAACAGTTAAAACTTTGCAAATATGTTGTTTAATGTATTGGGTACGACACGCTTTTTTTATTTTTGCTTAAAATTGTTTAGAAAAAATTTTACAGTCTTCTGAACTTTTTACTAGTCAATGTATAATCCATACGTTTTAGCACTCTTACACAAACAATTCTTGACTAAAACAGTTAAAACTTTGCAAACATGTTGTTTAATGTATTTGCTACGACACGCTTTTTTTATTTTTGCTTAAAATTGTTTAGAAAAAATTTTACAGTCTTCTGAACTTTTTACATTAAAAAACACCTATGCTTGCTTTCGTCAATGTATAATCCATACGTTTTAGCACTCTTACACAAACAATTCTTGACTAAAACAGTTAAAACTTTGCAAATATGTTGTTTAATGTATTGGCTACGACACGCTTTTTTTATTTTTGCTTAAAATTGTTTAGAAAAAATTTTACAGTCTTCTGAACTTTTTACTAGTCAATGTATAATCCATACGTTTTAGCACTCTTACACAAACAATTCTTGACTAAAACAGTTAAAACTTTGCAAATATGTTGTTTAATGTATTGGCTACGACACGCTTTTTTTATTTTTGCTTAAAATTGTTTAGAAAAAATTTTACAGTCTTCTGAACTTTTTACTAGTCAATGTATAATCCATACGTTTTAGCACTCTTACACAAACAATTCTTGACTAAAACAGTTAAAACTTTGCAAACATGTTGTTTAATGTATTGGCTACGAAACGCTTTTTTTATTTTTGCTTAAAATTGATTAGAAAAAATTTTACAGCCTTCTGAATTTTTTACATTAAAAAACACCTATGCTTGCTTTCGTCAATGTATAATCCATACGTTTTAGCACTCTTACACAAACAATTCTTGACTAAAACAGTTAAAACTTTGCAAATAGGTTGTTTATTGTATTGGCTACGACACGCTTTTTTTATTTTTGCTTAAAATTGTTTAGAAAAAATTTTACAGTCTTCTGAACTTTTTACTAGTCAATGTATAATCCATACGTTTTAGCACTCTTACACAAACAAATCTTGACTAAAACAGTTAAAAATTTGCAAATATGTTGTTTAATGTATTGGCTACGACACGCTTTTTTTATTTTTGCTTCAAATTGTTTAGAAAAAATTTTACAGTCTTCTGAACTTTTTACTAGTCAATGTATAATTTATACGTTTTAGCACTCTTACAAAAACAATTCTTGACTAAAACAGTTAAAACTTTGCAAACATGTTGTTTAATGTATTGGCTACGACACGCTTTTTTATTTTTGCTTAAAATTGATTAGAAATAATTTTACAGCCTTCTGAACTTTTTACATTAAAAAACACCTATGCTTGCTTTCGTCAATGTATAATCCATACGTTTTAGCACTCTTACACAAACAATTCTTGACTAAAACAGTTAAAACTTTGCAAACATGTTGTTTAATGTATTGGCTACGACACGCTTTTTTTATTTTTGCTTAAAATTGTTTAGAAAAAATTTTACAGACTTCTGAACTTTTTACTAGTCAATGTATAATCCATACGTTTTAGCTCTCTTACACAAACAAATCTTGACTAAAACAGTTAAAAATTTGCAAACATGTTGTTTAATGTATTGGCTACGACACGCTTTTTTTATTTTTGCTTGAAATTGTTTAAAAAAAATTTTACAGTCTTCTGAACTTTTTACTAGTCAATGTATAATCCATACGTTTTAGCACTCTTACACAAACAATTCTTGACTAAAACAGTTAAAACTTTGCAAATATGTTGTTTAATGTATTGGCTACGACACGCTTTTTTTATTTTTGCTTAAAATTGTTTAGAAAAAATTTTACAGTCTTCTGAACTTTTTACATTAAAAAACACCTAGCTTGCTTTCGTCAATGTATAATCCATACGTTTTAGCACTCTTACACAAACAATTCTTGACTAAAACAGTTAAAACTTTGCAAATATGTTGTTTAATGTATTGGCTACGACACGCTTTTTTATTTTTGCTTAAAATTGTTTAGAAAAAATTTTACAGCCTTCTGAACTTTTTACATTAAAAAACACCTATGCTTGCTTTCGTCAATGTATAATCCATACGTTTTAGCACTCTTACACAAACAATTCTTGACTAAAACAGTTAACACTTTGCAAATATGTTGTTTAATGTATTGGCTACGACATGCTTTTTTTATTTTTGCTTAAAATTGTTTAGAAAAAATTTTACAGTCTTCTGAACTTTTTACTAGTCAATGTATAATCCATACGTTTAAGCACTCTTACACAAACAATTCTTGACTAAAACAGTTAAAACTTTGCAAATATGTTGTTTAATGTATTGGCTACGACACGCTTTTTTTATTTTTGCTTAAAATTGTTTAGAAAAAATTTTACAGTCTTCTGAACTTTTTACTAGTCAATGTATAATCCATACGTTTTATCACTCTTACAAAAACAATTCTTGACTAAAACAGTTAAAACTTTGCAAACATGTTGTTTAATGTATTGGCTACGACACGCTTTTTTATTTTTGCTTAAAATTGATTAGAAAAAATTTTACAGCCTTCTCAACTTTTTACATTAAAAAACACCTATGCTTGCTTTCGTCAATGTATAATCCATACGTTTTAGCACTCTTACACAAACAATTCTTGACTAAAACAGTTAAAACTTTGCAAACATGTTGTTTAATGTATTGGCTACGACACGCTTTTTTATTTTTGCTTAAAATTGTTTAGAAAAAATTTTACAGACTTCTGAACTTTTTACTAGTCAATGTATAATCCATACGTTTTAGCTCTCTTACACAAACAAATCTTGACTAAAACAGTTAAAAATTTGCAAACATGTTGTTTAATGTATTGGCTACGACATGCTTTTTTTATTTTTGCTTAAAATTGTTTAAAAAAATTTTACAGTCTTCTGAACTTTTTACTAGTCAATGTATAATCCATACGTTTTAGCACTCTTACACAAACAATTCTTGACTAAAACAGTTAAAACTTTGCAAATATGTTGTTTAATGTATTGGCTACGACACGCTTTTTTTATTTTTGCTTAAAATTGTTTAGAAAAAATTTTACAGTCTTCTGAACTTTTTACATTAAAAAACACCTATGCTTGCTTTCGTCAATGTATAATCCATACGTTTTAGCACTCTTACACAAACAATTCTTGACTAAAACAGTTAAAACTTTGCAAATATGTTGTTTAATGTATTGGCTACGACACGCTTTTTTTATTTTCCTTAAAATTGTTTAGAAAAAATTTTACAGTCTTCTAACTTTTTACATTAAAAAACACCTATGCTTGCTTTCGTCAATGTATAATCCATACGTTTTAGCACTCTTACACAAACAATTCTTGACTAAAACAGTTAAAACTTTGCAAATATGTTGTTTAATGTATTGGCTACGACACGCTTTTTTTATTTTTGCTTAAAATTGTTTAGAAAAAATTTTACAGTCTTCTAACTTTTTACATTAAAAAACACCTATGCTTGCTTTCGTCAATGTATAATCCATACGTTTTAGCACTCTTACACAAACAATTCTTGACTGTAACAGTTAAAACTTTGCAAATATGTTGTTTAATGTATTGGCTACGACACGCTTTTTTTATTTTTGCTTAAAATTGTTTAGAAAAAATTTTACAGTCTTCTGAACTTTTTACTAGTCAATGTATAATCCATACGTTTTAGCACTCTTACACAAACAATTCTTGACTAAAACAGTTAAAACTTTGCAAATATGTTGTTTAATGTATTGGCTATGACACGCTTTTTTTATTTTTGCTTAAAATTGTTTAGAAAAAATTTTACAGTCTTCTTAACTTTTTACATTAAAAAACACCTATGCTTGCTTTCGTCAATGTATAATCCATACGTTTTAGCACTCTTACACAAACAATTCTTGACTAAAACAGTTAAAACTTTGCAAATATGTTGTTTTATGTATTGGCTACGACACGCTTTTTTTATTTTTGCTTAAAATTGTTTAGAAAAAATTTTACAGTCTTCTGAACTTTTTACTAGTCAATGTATAATCCATACGTTTTAGCACTCTTACACAAACAATTCTTGACTAAAACAGTTAAAACTTTGCAAACATGTTGTTTAATGAATTGGCTACGACACGCTTTTTTTATTTTTGCTTAAAATTGATTAGAAAAAATTTTACAGCCTTCTGAACTTTTTACATTAAAAAACACCTATGCTTGCTTTCGTCAATGTATAATCCATACGTTTTAGCACTCTTACACAAACAATTCTTGACTAAAACAGTTAAAACTTAGTAAATATGTTGTTTAATGTATTGGCTACGACACGCTTTTTTTATTTTTGCTTAAAATTGTTTAGAAAAAATTTTACAGTCTACTGAACTTTTTACTAGTCAATATATAATCCATACGTTTTAGCACTCTTACACAAACAATTCTTGACTAAAACAGTTAAAACTTTGCAAACATGTTGTTTAATGTATTGGCTACGACACGCTTTTTTTATTTTTGCTTAAAATTGTTTAGAAAAAACTTTACAGTCTTCTGAACTTTTTACTAGTCAATGTATAATCCATACGTTTTAGCACTCTTATACAAACAATTCTTAACAAAAACAGTTAAAACTTTTCAAACATGTTGTTTAATGTATTGGCTACGACACGCTTTTTTTATTTTTGCTTAAAATTGTTTAAAAAAAAAATTTACAGTCTGCTGAACTTTTTACTAGTCAATGTATAATCCATACGTTTTAGCACTCTTACACAAACAATTCTTGACTAAAACAGTTAAAACTTTGCAAATATGTTGTTTAATGTATTGGCTGCGACACGCTTTTTTTATTTTTGCTTAAAATAGTTTAGAAAAAAATTTACAGTCTTCTGAACTTTTTACTCTAAAAAACACCTATGCTTGCTTTCGTCAATGTATAATCCATACGTTTTAGCACTCTTACACAAACAATTCTTGACTAAACGAGTTAAAACTTTGCAAATATGTTGTTTAATGTATTGGCTACGACACGCTTTTTTTATTTTTGCTTAAAATTGTTTAGAAAAAATTTTACAGTCTTCTGAACTTTTTACATTAAAAAACACCTATGCTTGCTTTCGTCAATGTATAATCCATACGTTTTAAAACTCTTACACAAACAATTCTTGACTAAATCAGTTAAAACTTTGCAAATATGTTGTTTAATGTATTGGCTACGACACGCTTTTTTTATTTTTGCTTAAAATTGTTTAGAAAAAAATTTACAGTCTTCTGATATTTTTACTAGTCAATGTATAATCCATACGTTTTAGCACTCTTATACAAACAATTCTTGACTAAAAAAGTTAAAACTTTGCAAATATGTTGTTTAATGTATTGGCTACGACACGCTTTTTTTTATTTTTGCTTAAAATTGTTTAGAAAAAATTTTACAGTCTTCTGAACTTTTTACATTAAAAAACACCTATGCTTGCTTTCGTCAATGTATAATCCATACGTTTTAGCACTCTTACACAAACAATTCTTGACTAAAACAGTTAAAACTTTGCAAATATGTTGTTTAATGTATTGGCTACGACACGCTTTTTTTATTTTTGCTTAAAATTGTTTAGAAAAAATTTTACAGTCTTCTGAACTTTTTACTAGTCAATGTATAATCCATACGTTTTAGCACTCTTACACAAACAATTCTTGACTAAAACAGTTAAAACTTTGCAAACATGTTGTTTAATGTATTGGCTACGACACGCTTTTTTTATTTTTGCTTGAAATTGATTAGAAAAAATTTTACAGCCTTCTGAACTTTTTACATTAAAAAACACCTATGCTTGCTTTCGTCAATGTATAATCCATACGTTTTAGCACTCTTACATAAACTATTCTTGACTAAAACAGTTAAAACTTTGCAAATATGTTGTTTAATGTATTGGCTACGACACGCTTATTTTATTTTTGCTTAAAATTGTTTAGAAAAAATTTTACAGTCTTCTGAACTTTTTACATTAAAAAACACCTATGCTTGCTTTCGTCAATGTATAATCCATACGTTTTAGCACTCTTACACAAACAATTCTTGACTAAAACAGTTAAAACTTTGCAAATATGTTGTTTAATGTATTGGCTACGGCACGCTTTTTTTATTTTTGCTTAAAATTGTTTAGAAAAAATTTTACAGTCTTCTGAACTTTTTACATTAAAAAACACCTATGCTTGCTTTCGTCAATGTATAATCCATACGTTTTAAAACTCTTACACAAACAATTCTTGACTAAATCAGTTAAAACTTTGCAAATATGTTGTTTAATGTATTGGCTACGACACGCTTTTTTTATTTTTGCTTAAAATTGTTTAGAAAAAAATTTACAGTCTTCTGATATTTTTACTAGTCAATGTATAATCCATACGTTTTAGCACTCTTATACAAACAATTCTTGACTAAAAAAGTTAAAACTTTGCAAATATGTTGTTTAATGTATTGGCTACGACACGCTTTTTTTATTTTTGCTTAAAATTGTTTAGAAAAAATTTTACAGTCTTCTGAACTTTTTACATTAAAAAACACCTATGCTTGCTTTCGTCAATGTATAATCCATACGTTTTAGCACTCTTACACAAACAATTCTTGACTAAAACAGTTAAAACTTTGCAAATATGTTGTTTAATGTATTGGCTACGACACGCTTTTTTTATTTTTGCTTAAAATTGTTTAGAAAAAATTTTACAGTCTTCTGAACTTTTTACTAGTCAATGTATAATCCATACGTTTTAGCACTCTTACACAAACAATTCTTGACTAAAACAGTTAAAACTTTGCAAATATGTTGTTTAATGTATTGGCTACGACATGCTTTTTTTATTTTTGCTTAAAATTGTTTAGAAAAAAATTTACAGTCTTCTGAACTTTTTACATTAAAAAACACCTATGCTTGCTTTCGTCAATGTATAATCCATACGTTTTAAAACTCTTACACAAACAATTCTTGACTAAATCAGTTAAAACTTTGCAAATATGTTGTTTAATGTATTGGCTACGACACGCTTTTTTTATTTTTGCTTAAAATTGTTTAGAAAAAAATTTACAGTCTTCTGATATTTTTACTAGTCAATGTATAATCCATACGTTTTAGCACTCTTATACAAACAATTCTTGACTAAAAAAGTTAAAACTTTGCAAATATGTTGTTTAATGTATTGGCTACGACACGCTTTTTTTATTTTTGCTTAAAATTGTTTAGAAAAAATTTTACAGTCTTCTTAACTTTTTACATTAAAAAACACCTATGCTTGCTTTCGTCAATGTATAATCCATACGTTTTAGCACTCTTACACAAACAATTCTTGACTAAAACAGTTAAAACTTTGCAAATATGTTGTTTAACTATTGGCTACGACACACTTTTTTTTATTTTTGCTTAAAATTGTTTAGAAAAAATTTTACAGTCTTCTGAACTTTTTACTAGTCAATGTATAATCCATACGTTTTAGCACTCTTACACAAACAATTCATGACTAAAACAGTTAAAACTTTGCAAACATGTTGTTTAATGAATTGGCTACGACCCGCTTTTTTTATTTTTGCTTAAAATTGATTAGAAAAAATTTTACAGCCTTCTAAACTTTTTACATTAAAATACACCTATGCTTGCTTTCGTCAATGTGTAATCCATACGTTTTAGCACTCTTACACAAACAATTCTTGACTAAAACAGTTAAAACTTAGCAAATATGTTGTTTAATGTATTGGCTACGACACGCTTTTTTTTATTTTTGCTTAAAATTGTTTAGAAAAAATTTTACAGTCTACTGAACTTTTTACTAGTCAATATATAATCCATACGTTTTAGCACTCTTACACAAACAATTCTTGACTAAAACAGTTAAAACTTTGCAAACATGTTGTTTAATGTATTGGCTACGACACGCTTTTTTTATTTTTGCTTAAAATTGTTTAGAAAAAATTTTACAGTCTTCTGAACTTTTTACTAGTCAATGTATAATCCATACGTTTTAGCACTCTTACACAAACAATTCTTGACTAAAACAGTTAAAACTTTGAAAACATGTTGTTTAACGTATTGGCTACGACACGCTTTTTTTATTTTTGCTTAAAATTGTTTAGAAAAAATTTTACAGTCTTCTGAACTTTTTACTAGTCAATGTATAATCCATACGTTTTAGCACTCTTATACAAACAATTCTTAACTAAAACAGTTAAAACTTTTCAAACATGTTGTTTAATGTATTGGCTACGACACGCTTTTTTTATTTTTGCTTAAAATTGTTTAAAAAAAAATTTACAGTCTTCTGAACTTTTTACTAGTCAATGTATAATCCATACGTTTTAGCACTCTTACACAAACAATTCTTGACTAAAACAGTTAAAACTTTGCAAATATGTTGTTTAATGTATTGGCTGCGACACGCTTTTTTTATTTTTGCTTAAAATAGTTTAGAAAAAAATTTACAGTCTTCTGAACTTTTTACTCTAAAAAACACCTATGCTTGCTTTTGTCAATGTATAATCCATACGTTTTAGCACTCTTACACAAACAATTCTTGACTAAACGAGTTAAAACTTTGCAAATATGTTGTTTAATGTATTGGCTACGACACGCTTTTTTTATTTTTGCTTAAAATTGTTTAGAAAAAATTTTACAGTCTTCTGAACTTTTTACATTAAAAAACACCTATGCTTGCTTTCGTCAATGTATAATCCATACGTTTTAAAACTCTTACACAAACAATTCTTGACTAAATCAGTTAAAACTTAGCAAATATGTTGTTTAATGTATTGGCTACGACACGCTTTTTTTATTTTTGCTTAAAATTGTTTAGAAAAAAATTTACAGTCTTCTGATATTTTTACTAGTCAATGTATAATCCATACGTTTTAGCACTCTTATACAAACAATTCTTGACTAAAAATATTAAAACTTTGCAAATATGTTGTTTAATGTATTGGCTACGACACGCTTTTTTTATTTTTGCTTAAAATTGATTAGAAAAAATTTTACAGTCTTCTTAACTTTTTACTAGTCAATATATAATCCATACGTTTTAGCACTCTTACACAAACAATTCTTGACTAAAACAGTTAAAACTTTGCAAACATGTTGTTTAATGTATTGGCTACGACACGCTTTTTTTATTTTTGCTTAAAATTGTTTAGAAAAAATTTTACAGTCTTCTGAACTTTTTACTAGACAATGTATAATCCATACGTTTTAGCACTCTTACACAAACAATTCTTTACTAAAACAGTTAAAACTTTGCAAATATGTTGTTTAATGTATTGGCTACGACACGCTTTTTTTATTTTTGCTTAAAATTGTTTAGAAAAAATTTTACAGTCTTCTGAACTTTTTACTAGTCAATGTATAATCCATACGTTTTAGCACTCTTATACAAACAATTCTTAACTAAAACAGTTAAAACTTTTCAAACATGTTGTTTAATGTATTGGCTACGACACGCTTTTTTTATTTTTGCTTAAAATTGTTTAAAAAAAAATTTACAGTCTTCTGAACTTTTTACTAGTCAATGTATAATCCATACGTTTTAGCACTCTTACACAAACAATTCTTGACTAAAACAGTTAAAACTTTGCAAATATGTTGTTTAATGTATTGGCTGCGACACGCTTTTTTTATTTTTGCTTAAAATAGTTTAGAAAAAAATTTACAGTCTTCTGAACTTTTTACTCTAAAAAACACCTATGCTTGCTTTTGTCAATGTATAATCCATACGTTTTAGCACTCTTACACAAACAATTCTTGACTAAACGAGTTAAAACTTTGCAAATATGTTGTTTAATGTATTGGCTACGACACGCTTTTTTTATTTTTGCTTAAAATTGTTTAGAAAAAATTTTACAGTCTTCTGAACTTTTTACATTAAAAAACACCTATGCTTGCTTTCGTCAATGTATAATCCATACGTTTTAAAACTCTTACACAAACAATTCTTGACTAAATCAGTTAAAACTTAGCAAATATGTTGTTTAATGTATTGGCTACGACACGCTTTTTTTATTTTTGCTTAAAATTGTTTAGAAAAAAATTTACAGTCTTCTGATATTTTTACTAGTCAATGTATAATCCATACGTTTTAGCACTCTTATACAAACAATTCTTGACTAAAAAAGTTAAAACTTTGCAAATATGTTGTTTAATGTATTGGCTACGACACGCTTTTTTTATTTTTGCTTAAAATTGTTTAGAAAAAATTTTACAGTCTTCTTAACTTTTTACTAGTCAATATATAATCCATACGTTTTAGCACTCTTACACAAACAATTCTTGACTAAAACAGTTAAAACTTTGCAAACATGTTGTTTAATGTATTGGCTACGACACGCTTTTTTTATTTTTGCTTAAAATTGTTTAGAAAAAATTTTACAGTCTTCTGAACTTTTTACTAGTCAATGTATAATCCATACGTTTTAGCACTCTTACACAAACAATTCTTTACTAAAACAGTTAAAACTTTGCAAATATGTTGTTTAATGTATTGGCTACGACACGCTTTTTTTATTTTTGCTTAAAATTGTTTAGAAAAAATTTTACAGTCTTCTGAACTTTTTACATTAAAAAACACCTATGCTTGCTTTCGTCAATGTATAATCCATACGTTTTAGCACTCTTACACAAACAATTCTTGACTAAAACAGTTAAAACTTAGCAAATATGTTGTTTAATGTATTGGCTACGACACGCTTTTTTTATTTTTGCTTAAAATTGTTTAGAAAAAATTTTACAGTCTACTGAACTTTTTACTAGTCAATATATAATCCATACGTTTTAGCACTCTTACACAAACAATTCTTGACTAAAACAGTTAAAACTTTGCAAACATGTTGTTTAATGTATTGGCTACGACACGCTTTTTTTATTTTTGCTTAAAATTGTTTAGAAAAAATTTTACAGTCTTCTGAACTTTTTACTAGTCAATGTATAATCCATACGTTTTAGCACTCTTACACAAACAATTCTTGACTAAAACAGTTAAAACTTTGCAAATATGTTGTTTAATGTATTGGCTACGACACGCTTTTTTTATTTTTGCTTAAAATTGTTTAGAAAAAATTTTACAGTCTTCTGAACTTTTTACATTAAAAAACACCTATGCTTGCTTTCGTCAATGTATAATCCATACGTTTTAGCACTCTTACACAAACAATTCTTGACTAAAACAGTTAAAACTTTGCAAATATGTTGTTTAATGTATTGGCTACGACACGCTTTTTTTATTTTTGCTTAAAATTGTTTAGAAAAAAATTTACAGTCTTCTGAACTTTTTACTAGTCAATGTATAATCCATACGTTTTAGCACTCTTACACAAACAATTCTTGACTAAAACAGTTAAAACTTTGCAAATATGTTGTTTAATGTATTGGCTACGACACGCTTTTTTTATTTTTGCTTAAAATTGTTTAGAAAAAATTTTACAGTCTTCTGAACTTTTTACTAGTCAATGTATAATCCATACGTTTTAGCACTCTTACACAAACAATTCTTGACTAAAACAGTTAAAACTTTGAAAACATGTTGTTTAACGTATTGGCTACGACACGCTTTTTTTATTTTTGCTTAAAATTGATTAGAAAAAATTTTACAGCCTTCTGAACTTTTTACATTAAAAAACACCTATGCTTGCTTTAGTCAATGTATAATCCATACGTTTTAGCACTCTTACACTATCAATTCTTGACTAAAACAATTAAAACTTTGCAAACATGTTGTTTAATGTATTGGCTACGACACGCTTTTTTTATTTTTGCTTAAAATTGTTTAGAAAAAATTTTACAGTCTTCTGAACTTTTTACTAGTCAATGTATAATTCATACGTTTTAGCACTCTTACACAAACAATTCTTGACTAAAACAGTTAAAACTTTGCAAACATGTTGTTTAATGTATTGGCTACGACACGCTTTTTTTATTTTTGCTTAAAATTGTTAAGAAAAAAATTTACAGTCTTCTGAACTTTTTACATTAAAAAACACCTATGCTTGCTTTCGTCAATGTATAATCCATACGTTTTAGCACTCTTACACAAATAATTCTTGACTAAAACAGTTAAAACTTTGCAAATATGTTGTTTAATGTATTGGCTACGACACGCTTTTTTTATTTTTGCTTAAAATTGTTTAGAAAAAATTTTACAGTCTTCTGAACTTTTTACTAGTCAATGTATAATCCATACGTTTTAGCACTCTTACACAAACAATTCTTGACTAAAACAATTAAAACTTTGCAAACATGTTGTTTAATGTATTGGCTACGACACGCTTTTTTTATTTTTGCTTAAAATTGTTTAGAAAAAATTTTACAGTCTTCTGAACTTTTTACTTGTCAATGTATAATCCATACGTTTTAGCACTCTTACACAAACAATTCTTGACTAAAACCGTTAAAACTTTGCAAATATGTTGTTTAATGTATTGGCTATGACACGCTTTTTTTATTTTTGCTTAAAATTGTTTAGAAAAAATTTTACAGTCTTCTGAACCTTTTACTAGTCAATGTATAATCCATACGTTTTAGCACTATTACACAAACAATTCTTGACTAAAACAGTTAAAACTTTGCAAATATGTTGTTTAATGTATTGGCTACGACACGCTTTTTTTATTTTTGCTTAAAATTGTTTAAAAAAAGTTTTACAGTCTTCTGAACTTTTTACTAGTCAATGTATAATCAATACGTTTTAGCACTCTTACACAAACAATTCTTGACTAAAACAGTTAAAAATTTGCAAACATGTTGTTTAATGTATTGGCTACGACACGCTTTTTTTATTTTTGCTTAAAATTGTTTAGAAAAAAATTTACAGTCTTCTGAACTTTTTACTAGTCAATGTATAATCCATACGTTTTAGCACTCTTACACAAACAATTCTTGACTAAAACAGTTAAAACTTTGCAAACATGTTGTTTTATGTATTGGCTACGACACGCTTTTTTTATTTTTGCTTAAAATTGTTTAGAAAAAATTTTACAGTCTTCTGAACTTTTTACTAGTCAATGTATAATCCATACGTTTTAGCACTCTTACACAAACAATTCTTGACTAAAACAGTTAAAACTTTGCAAACATGTTGTTTAATGTATTGGCTACGACACGCTTTTTTTATTTTTGCTTAAAATTGATTAGAAAAAATTTTACAGCCTTCTGAACTTTTTACTAGTCAATGTATAATCCATACGTTTTAGCACTCTTACACAAACAATTCTTGACTAAAACAGTTAAAACTTTGCAAATATGTTGTTTTATGTATTGGCTACGACACGCTTTTTTTATTTTTGCTTGAAATTGTTTAGAAAAAATTTTACAGTCTTCTGAACTTTTTACTAGTCAATGTATAATCCATACGTTTTAGCACTCTTACACAAACAATTCTTGACTAAAACAGTTAAAACTTTGCAAACATGTTGTTTATTGTATTGGCTACGACACGCTTTTTTTATTTTTGTTTAAAATTGTTTAGAAAATAATTTTACAGTCTTCTGAAATTTTTACTAGTCAATGTATAATCCATACGTTTTAGCACTCTTACACAAACAATTCTTGACTAAAACAGTTAAAACTTTGCAAACATGTTGTTTAATGTATTGGCTACGACACGTTTTTTTTATTTTTGCTTAAAATTGTTTAGAAAAAAATTTACAGTCTTCTGAACTTTTTACTAGTCAATGTATAATCCATACGTTTTAGTACTCTTACACAAACAATTCTCGACTAAAACAGTTAAAACTTTGCAAATATGTTGTTTAATGTATTGGCTACGACACGCTTTTTTTATTTTTGCTTAAAATTGTTTAGAAAAAATTTTACAGTCTTCTTAACTTTTTACTAGTCAATGTATAATCCATACGTTTTAGCACTCTTACACAAACAATTCTTGACTAAAACAGTTAAAACTTTGCAAATATGTTGTTTAATGTATTGGCTAAGACACGCTTTTTTTATTTTTGCTTAAAATTGTTTAGAAAAAATTTTACAGTCTTCTGAACTTTTTACTAGTCAATGTATAATCCATACGTTTTAGCACTCTTACACAAACAATTCTTGACTAAAACAGTTAAAACTTTGCAAACATGTTGTTAAATGTATTGGCTACGACACGTTTTTTTTATTTTTGATTAAAATTGTTTAGAAAAAATTTTACAGTCTTCTGAACTTTTTACTAGTCAATGTATAATCCATACGTTTTAGCACTCTTACACAAACAATTCTTGACTAAAACAGTTAAAACTTTGCAAACATGTTGTTTAATGTATTGGCTACGACACGCTTTTTTTATTTTTGCTTAAAATTGATTAGAAAAAATTTTACAGCCTTCTGAACTTTTTACATTAAAAAACACCTATGCTTGCTTTCGTCAATGTATAATCCATACGTTTTAGCGCTCTTACACAAACAATTCTTGACTAAAACAGTTAAAACTTTGCAAACATGTTGTTTAATGTATTGGCTACGACACGCTTTTTTTATTTTTGCTTAAAATTGTTTAGAAAAAATTTTACAGTCTTCTGAACTTTTTACTAGTCAATGTATAATCCATACGTTTTAGCACTCTTACACAAACAATTCTTGACTAAAACAGTTAAAACTTTGCAAACATGTTGTTTAATGTATTGGCTACGACACGCTTTTTTTATTTTTGCTTAAAATTGTTTAGAAAAAATTTTACAGTCTTCTGAACTTTTTACTAGTCAATGTATAATCCATACGTTTTAGCACTCTTACACAAACAATTCTTGACTAAAACAGTTAAAACTTTGCAAACATGTTGTTTAATGTATTGGCTACGACACGCTTTTTTTATTTTTGCTTAAAATTGATTAGAAAAAATTTTACAGTCTTCTGAACTTTTTACTAGTCAATGTAAAATCCATACGTTTTAGCACTCTTACACAAACAATTCTTGACTAAAACAGTTAAAATTTTGCATACATGTTGTTTAATGTATTGGCTACGACACGCTTTTTTTATTTTTGCTTAAAATTGTTTAGAAAAAATTTTACAGTCTTCTGAACTTTTTACTAGTCAATGTATAATCCATACGTTTTAGCACTCTTACACAAACAATTCTTGACTAAAACATTTAAAACTTTGCAAACATGTTGTTTAATGAATTGGCTACGACACGCTTTTTTTATTTTTGCTTAAAATTGATTAGAAAAAATTTTACAGCCTTCTGAACTTTTTACATTAAAAAACACCTATGCTTGCTTTCGTCAATGTATAATCCATACGTTTTAGCACTCTTACACAAACAATTCTTGACTATAACAGTTAAAACTTTGCAAATATGTTGTTTAATGTATTGGCTACGACACGCTTTTTTTATTTTTGCTTAAAATTGTTTAGAAAAAATTTTACAGTCTTCTTAACTTTTTACTAGTCAATGTATAATTCATACGTTTTAGCACTCTTACACAAACAATTCTTGACTAAAACAGTTAAAACTTTGCAAACATGTTGTTTAATGTATTGGCTATGACACGCTTTTTTTATTTTTGCTTAAAATTGTTTAGAAAAAATTTTACAGTCTTCTGAACTTTTTACTAGTCAATGTATAATCAATACGTTTTAGCACTCTTACACAAACAATTCTTGACTAAAACAGTTAAAACTTTGCAAACATGTTGTTTAATGTATTGGCTACGACACGCTTTTTTTATTTTTGCTTAAAATTGTTTAGAAAAAATTTTACAGTCTTCTGAACTTTTTACTAGTCAATGTATAATCCATACGTTTTAGCACTCTTACACAAACAATTCTTGACTAAAACATTTAAAACTTTGCAAACATGTTGTTTAATGTATTGGCTACGACACGCTTTTTTTATTTTTGCTTAAAATTGATTAGAAAAAATTTTACAGCCTTCTGAACTTTTTACATTAAAAAACACCTATACTTGCTTTCGTCAATGTATAATCCATACGTTTTAGCACTCTTACACAAACAATTCTTGACTAAAACAGTTAAAACTTTGCAAACATGTTGTTTAATGTATTGGCTACGACACGCTTTTTTTATTTTTGCTTAAAATTGTTTAGAAAAAATTTTACAGTCTTCTAAACTTTTTACTAGTCAATGTATAATCCATACGTTTTAGCACTCTTACACAAACAATTCTTGACTAAAACAGTTAAAACTTTGCAAACATGTTGTTTAATGTATTGGCTACGACACGCTTTTTTTATTTTTGCTTAAAATTGTTTAGAAAAAATTTTACAGTCCTCTGAACTTTTTACTAGTCAATGTATAATCCATACGTTTTAGCACTCTTACACAAACAATTCTTGACTAAAACATTTAAAACTTTGCAAACATGTTGTTTAATGTATTGGCTACGACACGCTTTTTTTATTTTTGCTTAAAATTGATTAGAAAAAATTTTACAGCCTTCTGAACTTTTTACATTAAAAAACACCCATGCTTGCTTTCGTCAATGTATAATCCATACGTTTTAGCACTCTTACACAAACAATTCTTGACTTAAACAGTTAAAACTTTGCAAACATGTTGTTTAATGTATTGGCTACGACACGCTTTTTTATTTTTGCTTAAAATTGTTTAGAAAAAATTTTACAGTCTTCTGAACTTTTTACTAGTCAATGTATAATCCATACGTTTTAGCACTCTTACACAAACAATTCTTGACTAAAACAGTTAAAACTTTGCAAACATGTTGTTTAATGTATTGGCTACGACACGCTTTTTTTTATTTTTGCTTAAAATTGATTAGAAAAATTTTTACAGTCTTCTGAACTTTTTACATTAAAAAACACCTATGCTTGCTTTCGTCAATGTATAATCCATACGTTTTAGCACTTTTAAACAAACTAATCTCGACTAAAACAGTTAAAACTTTGCAAACATGTTGTTTAATGTATTGGCTACGACACAATTTTTTTATTTTTGCTTAAAATTGTTTAGAAAAAATTTTACAGTCTTCTGAACTTTTTACTAGTCAATGTATAATCCATACGTTTTAGCGCTCTTACACAAACAATTCTTGACTAAAACAGTTAAAACTTTGCAAACATGTTGTTTAATGTATTGGCTACGACACGCTTTTTTTATTTTTGCTTAAAATTGATTAGAAAAAATTTTACAGCCTTCTGAACTTTTTACATTAAAAAACACCTATGCTTGCTTTCGTCAATGTATAATCCATACGTTTTAGCACTCTTACACAAACAATTCTTGACTAAAACAGTTAAAACTTTGCAAACATGTTGTTTAATGTATTGGCTACGACACGCTTTTTTTATTTTTGCTTAAAATTGTTTAGAAAAAATTTTACAGTCTTCTGAACTTTTTACTAGTCAATGTATAATCCATACGTTTTAGCACTCTTACACAAACAATTCTTGACTAAAACAGTTAAAACTTTGCAAATATGTTGTTTAATGTATTGGCTACGACACGCTTTTTTTATTTTTGCTTAAAATTGTTTAGAAAAAATTTTACAGTCTTCTGAACTTTTTACTAGTCAATGTATAATCCATACGTTTTAGCACTCTTACACAAACAATTCTTGACTAAAACCGTTAAAACTTTGCAAATATGTTGTTTAATGTATTGGCTATGACACGCTTTTTTTATTTTTGCTTAAAATCGTTAAGAAAAAATTTTACAGTCTTCTGAACCTTTTACTAGTCAATGTATAATCCATACGTTTTAGCACTATTACACAAACAATTCTTGACTAAAACAGTTAAAACTTTGCAAATATGTTGTTTAATGTATTGGCTACGACACGCTTTTTTTATTTTTGCTTAAAATTGTTTAGAAAAAATTTTACAGTCTTCTGAACTTTTTACTAGTCAATGTATAATCCATACGTTTTAGCACTCTTACACAAACAATTCTTGACTAAAACAGTTAAAACTTTGCAAACATGTTGTTTAATGTATTGGCTACGACACGCTTTTTTTATTTTTGCTTAAAAATGATTAGAAAAAATTTTACAGTCTTCTGAACTTTTTACTAGTCAATGTATAATCCATACGTTTTAGCACTCTTACACAAACAATTCTTGACTAAAACAGTTAAAACTTTGCAAACATGTTGTTTAATGTATTGGCTACGACACGCTTTTTTTATTTTTGCTTAAAATTGATTAGAAAAAATTTTACAGCCTTCTGAACTTTTTACATTAAAAAACACCTATGCTTGCTTTCGTCAATGTATAATCCATACGTTTTAGCACTCTTACACAAACAATTCTTGACTAAAACAGTTAAAACTTTGCAAACATGTTGTTTAATGTATTGGCTACGACACGCTTTTTTTATTTTTGCTTAAAATTGTTTAAAAAAAATTTTACAGTCTTCTGAACTTTTTACTAGTCAATGTATAATCCATACGTTTTAGCACTCTTACACAAACAATTCTTGACTAAAACAGTTAAAACTTTGCAAATATGTTGTTTTATGTATTGGCTACGACACGCTTTTTTTATTTTTGCTTTAAAATGTTTAGAAAAAAATTTACAGTCTTCTGAACTTTTTACATTAAAAAACACCTATGCTTGCTTTCGTCAATGTATAATCCATACGTTTTAGCACTCTTACACAAACAATTCTTGACTAAAACAGTTAAAACTTTGCAAATATGTTGTTTAATGTATTGGCTACGACGCGCTTTTTTTATTTTTGCTTAAAATTGTTTAGAAAAAAATTTACAGTCTTCTGAACTTTTTACATTAAAAAACACCTATGCTTGCTTTCGTCAATGTATAATCCATACGTTTTAGCACTCTTACACAAACAATTCTTGACTAAAACAGTTAAAACTTTGCAAATATGTTGTTTAATGTATTGGCTACGACACGCTTTTTTTATTTTTGCTTAAAATTGATTAGAAAAAATTTTACAGCCTTCTGAACTTTTTACATTAAAAAACACCTATGCTTGCTTTCGTCAATGTATAATCCATACGTTTTAGCACTCTTACACAAACAATTCTTGACTAAAACAGTTAAAACTTTGCAAACATGTTGTTTAATGTATTGGCTACGACACGCTTTTTTTATTTTTGCTTAAAATTGATTAGAAAAAATTTTACAGCCTTCTGAACTTTTTACATTAAAAAACACCTATGCATGCTTTCGTCAATGTATAATCCATACGTTTTAGCACTCTTACACAAACAATTCTTGACTAAAACAGTTAAAACTTTGCAAAAATGTTGTTTAATGTATTGGCTACGACACGCTTTTTTTATTTTTGCTTAAAATTGTTTAAAAAAAATTTTACAGTCTTCTGAACTTTTTACTAGTCAATGTATAATCCATACGTTTTAGCACTCTTACACAAACAATTCTTGACTAAAACAGTTAAAACTTTGCAAATATGTTGTTTAATGTATTGGCTACGACACGCTTTTTTTATTTTTGCTTTAAAATTGTTTAGAAAAAAATTTACAGTCTTCTAAACTTTTTACATTAAAAAACACCTATGCTTGCTTTCGTCAATGTATAATCCATACGTTTTAGCACTCTTACACAAACAATTCTTGACTAAAACAGTTAAAACTTTGCAAATATGTTGTTTAATGTATTAGCTACGACACGCTTTTTTTATTTTTGCTTAAAATTGTTTAGAAAAAATTTTACAGTCTTCTGAACTTTTTACAATAAAAAACACCTATGCTTGCTTTCGTCAATGTATAATCCATACGTTTTAGCACTCTTACACAAACAATTCTTGACTAAAATAGTTAAAACTTTGCAAATATGTTGTTTAATGTATTGGCTACGACACGCTTTTTTTATTTTTGCTTAAAATTGTTTAGAAAAAATTTTACAGTCTTCTGAACTTTTTACTAGTCAATGTATAATCCATACGTTTAAGCACTCTTACACAAACAATTCTTGACTAAAACAGTTAAAACTTTGCAAACATGTTGTTTAATGTATTGGCTACGACACGCTTTTTTTTTTTTTTGCTTAAAATTGTTTAGAAAAAATTTTACAGTCTTCTGAACTTTTTACATTAAAAAACACCTATGCTTGCTTTCGTCAATGTATAATCCATACGTTTTAGCACTCTTACACAAACAATTCTTGACTAAAATAGTTAAAACTTTGCAAACATGTTGTTTAATGTATTGGCTACGACACGCTTTTTTTATTTTTGCTTAAAATTGTTTAGAAAAAATTTTACAGTCTTCTGAACTTTTTACTAGTCAATGTATAATCCATACGTTTTAGCACTCTTACATAAACAATTCTTGACTAAAACAGTTAAAACTTTGCAAACATGTTGTTTAATGTAATGGCTACGACACGCTTTTTTTATTTTTGCTTAAAATTGTTTAGAAAAAATTTTACAGTCTTCTGAACTTTTTACATTAAAAAACACCTATGCTTGCTTTCGTCAATGTATAATCCATACGTTTTAGCACTCTTACACAAACAATTCTTGACTAAAACAGTTAAAACTTTGCAAACATGTTGTTTAATGTATTGGCTACGACACGCTTTTTTTATTTTTGCTTAAAATTGATTAGAAAAAATTTTACAGCCTTCTGAACTTTTTACATTAAAAAACATCTATGCTTGCTTTCGTCAATGTATAATCCATACGTTTTAGCACTCTTACACAAACAATTCTTGACTAAAACAGTTAAAACTTTGCAAACATGTTGTTTAATGTATTGGCTACGACACGCTATTTTTATTTTTGCTTAAAATTGTTTAGAAAAAATTTTACAGTCTTCTGAACTTTTTACTAGTCAATGTATAATCCATACGTTTTAGCACTCTTACACAAACAATTCTTGACTAAAACAGTTAAAACTTTGCAAACATGTTGTTTAATGTATTGGCTACGACACGCTTTTTTTATTTTTGCTTAAAATTGTTTAAAAAAAATTTTACAGTCTTCTGAACTTTTTACTAGTCAATGTATAATCCATACGTTTTAGCACTCTTACACAAACAATTCTTGACTAAAACAGTTAAAACTTTGCAAATATGTTGTTTAATGTATTAGCTACGACACGTTTTTTTATTTTTGCTTAAATTTGTTTAGAATAAATTTTACAGTCTTCTGAACTTTTTACATTAAAAAACACCTATGCTTGCTTTCGTCAATGTATAATCCATACGTTTTAGCACTCTTACACAAACAATTCTTGACTAAAACAGTTAAAACTTTGCAAACATGTTGTTTAATGTATTGGCTACGACACGCTTTTTTTATTTTTGCTTAAAATTGTTTAGAAAAAATTTTACAGTCTTCTGAACTTTTTACTAGTCAATGTATAATCCATAAGTTTTAGCACTCTTACATAAACAATTCTTGACTAAAACAGTTAAAACTTTGCAAACATGTTGTTTAATGTAATGGTTACGACACGCTTTTTTTATTTTTGCTTAAAATTGTTTAGAAAAAATTTTACAGTCTTCTGAACTTTTTACATTAAAAAACACCTATGCTTGCTTTCGTCAATGTATAATCCATACGTTTTAGCACTCTTACACAAACAATTCTTGACTAAAACAGTTAAAACTTTGCAAACATGTTGTTTAATGTATTGGCTACGACACGCTTTTTTTATTTTTGCTTAAAATTGTTTAGAAAAAATTTTACAGTCTTCTGAACTTTTTACTAGTCAATGTATAATCCATACGTTTTAGCACTCTTAGACAAACAATTCTTGACTAAAACAGTTAAAACTTTGCAAACATGTTGTTTAATGTATTGGCTACGACACGCTTTTATTTTTGCTTAAAATTGTTTAGAAAAAATTTTACAGTCTTCTGAACTTTTTACTAGTCAATGTATAATCCATACGTTTTAGCACTCTTACACAAACAATTCTTGACTAAAACAGTTAAAACTTTGCAAATATGTTGTTTAATGTATTAGCTACGACACGCTTTTTTTATTTTTGCTTAAATTTTTTTAGAAAAAATTTTACAGTCTTCTGAACTTTTTACATTAAAAAACACCTATGCTTGCTTTCGTCAATGTATAATCCATACGTTTTAGCACTCTTACACAAACAATTCTTGACTAAAACAGTTAAAACTTTGCAAACATGTTGTTTAATGTATTGGCTACGACACGCTTTTTTTATTTTTGCTTAAAATTGTTTAGAAAAAATTTTACAGTCTTCTGAACTTTTTACTAGTCAATGTATAATCCATACGTTTTAGCACTCATACACAAACAATTTTTGACTAAAACAGTTAAAACTTTGCAAACATGTTGTTTAATGTATTGGCTACGACACGCTTTTTTTTTTTTTGCTTAAAATTGATTAGAAAAAATTTTACAGCCTTCTGAACTTTTTACATTCAAAAACACCTATGCTTGCTTTCGTCAATGTATAATCCATACGTTTTAGCACTCTTACACAAACAATTCTTGACTAAAACAGTTAAAACTTTGCAAACATGTTGTTTAATGTATTGGCTACGACACGCTTTTTTTATTTTTGCTTAAAATTGTTTAGAAAAAATTTTACAGTCTTCTGAACTTTTTACTAGTGAATGTATAATCCATACGTTTTAGCACTCTTACACAAACAATTCTTGACTAAAACAGATAAAACTTTTCAAACATGTTGTTTAATGTATTGGCTACGACACGCTTTTTTTATTTTTGCTTAAAATTGATTAAAAAAAAATTTTACAGCCTTCTGAACTTTTTACATTAAAAAACACCTATGCTTGCTTTCGTCAATGTATAATCCATACGTTTTAGCACTCTTACACAAACAATTCTTGACTAAAACAGTTAAAACTTTGCAAACATGTTGTTTAATGTATTGGCTACGACACGCTTTTTTTATTTTTGCTTAAAATTGTTTAGAAAAAATTTTACAGTCTTCTGAACTTTTTACTAGTCAATGTATAATCCATACGTTTTAGCACTTTTACACAAACATTTCTTGACTAAAACAGTTAAAACTTTGCAAACATGTTGTTTAATGTATTGGCTACGACACACTTTTTTTATTTTTGCTTAAAATTGTTTAAAAAAAATTTTACAGCCTTCTGAACTTTTTACATTAAAAAACACCTATGCTTGCTTTCGTCAATGTATAATCCATACGTTTTAGCACTCTTACACAAACAATTCTTGACTAAAACAGTTAAAACTTTGCAAACATGTTGTTTAATGTATTGGCTACGACACGCTTTTTTTATTTTTGCTTAAAATTGATTAGAAAAAATTTTACAGCCTTCTGAACTTTTTACATTAAAAAACACCTATGCTTGCTTTCGTCAATGTATAATCCATACGTTTTAGCACTCTTACACAAACAATTCTTGACTAAAACAGTTAAAACTTTGCAAACATGTTGTTTAATGTATTGGCTACGACACACTTTTTTTGTTTTTGCTTAAAATTGTTTAGAAAAAATTTTACAGTCTTCTGAACTTTTTACTAGTCAATGTATAATCCATACGTTTTAGCACTCTTACACAAACAATTCTTGACTAAAACAGTTAAAACTTTGCAAATATGTTGTTTAATGTATTGGCTACGACACGCTTTTTTTTATTTTTGCTTAAAATTTTTTAGAAAAAATTTTACAGCCTTCTGAACTTTTTACATTAAAAAACACCTATGCTTGCTTTCGTCAATGTATAATCCATACGTTTTAGCACTCTTACACAAACAATTCTTGACTAAAACAGTTAAAACTTTGCAAACATGTTGTTTAATGTATTGGCTACGACACGCTTTTTTTATTTTTGCTTAAAATTGTTTAGAAAAAATTTTACAGTCTTCTGAACTTTTTACTAGTCAATGTATAATCCATACGTTTTAGCACTCTTACACAAACAATTCTTGACTAAAACAGTTAAAACTTTGCAAACATGTTGTTTAATGTATTGGCTACGACACGCTTTTTTTATTTTTGCTTAAAATTGTTTAGAAAAAATTTTACAGTCTTCTGAACTTTTTACTAGTCAATGTATAATCCATACGTTTTAGCACTCTTACACATACAATTCTTGACTAAAACAGTTAAAACTTTGCAAACATGTTGTTTAATGTATTGGCTACGACACGCTTTTTTTATTTTTGCTTAAAATTGTTTAGAAAAAATTTTACAGTCTTCTGAACTTTTTACTAGTCAATGTATAATCCATACGTTTTAGCACTCATACACAAACAATTTTTGACTAAAACAGTTAAAACTTTGCAAACATGTTGTTTAATGTATTGGCTACGACACACTTTTTTTATTTTTGCTTAAAATTGTTTAAAAAAAATTTTACAGCCTTCTGAACTTTTTACATTAAAAAACACCTATGCTTGCTTTCGTCAATGTATAATCCATACGTTTTAGCACTCTTACACAAACAATTCTTGACTAAAACAGTTAAAACTTTGCAAACATGTTGTTTAATGTATTGGCTACGACACGCTTTTTTTATTTTTGCTTAAAATTGATTAGAAAAAATTTTACAGCCTTCTGAACTTTTTACATTAAAAAACACCTATGCTTGCTTTCGTCAATGTATAATCCATACGTTTTAGCACTCTTACACAAACAATTCTTGACTAAAACAGTTAAAACTTTGCAAACATGTTGTTTAATGTATTGGCTACGACACACTTTTTTTGTTTTTGCTTAAAATTGTTTAGAAAAAATTTTACAGTCTTCTGAACTTTTTACTAGTCAATGTATAATCCATACGTTTTAGCACTCTTACACAAACAATTCTTGACTAAAACAGTTAAAACTTTGCAAATATGTTGTTTAATGTATTGGCTACGACACGCTTTTTTTTATTTTTGCTTAAAATTTTTTAGAAAAAATTTTACAGCCTTCTGAACTTTTTACATTAAAAAACACCTATGCTTGCTTTCGTCAATGTATAATCCATACGTTTTAGCACTCTTACACAAACAATTCTTGACTAAAACAGTTAAAACTTTGCAAACATGTTGTTTAATGTATTGGCTACGACACGCTTTTTTTATTTTTGCTTAAAATTGTTTAGAAAAAATTTTACAGTCTTCTGAACTTTTTACTAGTCAATGTATAATCCATACGTTTTAGCACTCTTACACAAACAATTCTTGACTAAAACAGTTAAAACTTTGCAAACATGTTGTTTAATGTATTGGCTACGACACGCTTTTTTTATTTTTGCTTAAAATTGTTTAGAAAAAATTTTACAGTCTTCTGAACTTTTTACTAGTCAATGTATAATCCATACGTTTTAGCACTCTTACACATACAATTCTTGACTAAAACAGTTAAAACTTTGCAAACATGTTGTTTAATGTATTGGCTACGACACGCTTTTTTTATTTTTGCTTAAAATTGTTTAGAAAAAATTTTACAGTCTTCTGAACTTTTTACTAGTCAATGTATAATCCATACGTTTTAGCACTCATACACAAACAATTTTTGACTAAAACAGTTAAAACTTTGCAAACATGTTGTTTAATGTATTGGCTACGACACACTTTTTTTATTTTTGCTTAAAATTGATTAGAAAAAATTTTACAGCCTTCTGAACATTTTACATTTAAAAACACCTATGCTTGCTTTCGTCAATGTATAATCCATACGTTTTAGCACTCTTACACAAACAATTCTTGACTAAAACAGTTAAAACTTTGCAAACATGTTGTTTAATGTATTGGCTACGACACGCTTTTTTTATTTTTGCTTAAAATTGTTTAGAAAAAATTTTACAGTCTTCTGAACTTTTTACTAGTCAATGTTTAATCCATACGTTTTAGCACTCTTACACAAACAATTCTTGACTAAAACAGTTAAAACTTTGCAAACATATTGTTTAATGTATTGGCTACGACACGCTTTTTTTATTTTTGCTTAAAATTGTTTAGAAAAAATTTTACAGTCTTCTGAACTTTTTACTAGTCAATGTATAATCCATACGTTTTAGCACTCTTACACAAACAATTCTTGACTAAAACAGTTAAAACTTTGCAAATATGTTGTTTAATGTATTGGCTACGACACGCTTTTATTTTTGCTTAAAATTTTTTAGAAAAAATTTTACAGCCTTCTGAACTTTTTACATTAAAAAACACCTATGCTTGCTTTCGTCAATGTATAATCCATACGTTTTAGCACTCTTACACAAACAATTCTTGACTAAAACAGTTAAAACTTTGCAAACATGTTGTTTAATGTATTGGCTACGACACGCTTTTTTTATTTTTGCTTAAAATTGTTTAGAAAAAATTTTACAGTCTTCTGAACTTTTTACTAGTCAATGTATAATCCATACGTTTTAGCACTCTTACACAAACAATTCTTGACTAAAACAGTTAAAACTTTGCAAACATGTTGTTTAATGTATTGGCTACGACACGCTTTTTTTATTTTTGCTTAAAATTGTTTAGAAAAAATTTTACAGTCTTCTGAACTTTTTACTAGTCAATGTATAATCCATACGTTTTAGCACTCTTACACATACAATTCTTGACTAAAACAGTTAAAACTTTGCAAACATGTTGTTTAATGTATTGGCTACGACACGCTTTTTTTATTTTTGCTTAAAATTGTTTAGAAAAAATTTTACAGTCTTCTGAACTTTTTACTAGTCAATGTATAATCCATACGTTTTAGCACTCATACACAAACAATTTTTGACTAAAACAGTTAAAACTTTGCAAACATGTTGTTTAATGTATTGGCTACGACACACTTTTTTTATTTTTGCTTTAAATTGATTAGAAAAAATTTTACAGCCTTCTGAACATTTTACATTTAAAAACACCTATGCTTGCTTTCGTCAATGTATAATCCATACGTTATAGCACTTTTACACAAACAATTCTTGACTAAAACAGTTAAAACTTTGCAAACATGTTGTTTAATGTATTGGCTACGACACGCTTTTTTTATTTTTGCTTAAAATTGTTTAGAAAAAATTTTACAGTCTTCTGAACTTTTTACTAGTCAATGTTTAATCCATACGTTTTAGCACTCTTACACAAACAATTCTTGACTAAAACAGTTAAAACTTTGCAAACATATTGTTTAATGTATTGGCTACGACACGCTTTTTTTATTTTTGCTTAAAATTGTTTAGAAAAAATTTTACAGTCTTCTGAACTTTTTACTAGTCAATGTATAATCCATACGTTTTAGCACTCTTACACAAACAATTCTTGACTAAAACAGTTAAAACTTTGCAAATATGTTGTTTAATGTATTGGCTACGACACGCTTTTTTTATTTTTGCTTAAAATTTTTTAGAAAAAATTTTACAGCCTTCTGAACTTTTTACATTAAAAAACACCTATGCTTGCTTTCGTCAATGTATAATCCATACGTTTTAGCACTCTTACACAAACAATTCTTGACTAAAACAGTTAAAACTTTGCAAACATGTTGTTTAATGTATTGGCTACGACACGCTTTTTTTATTTTTGCTTAAAATTGTTTAGAAAAAATTTTACAGTCTTCTGAACTTTTTACTAGTCAATGTATAATCCATACGTTTTAGCACTCTTACACAAACAATTCTTGACTAAAACAGTTAAAACTTTGCAAACATGTTGTTTAATGTATTGGCTACGACACGCTTTTTTTATTTTTGCTTAAAATTGTTTAGAAAAAATTTTACAGTCTTCTGAACTTTTTACTAGTCAATGTATAATCCATACGTTTTAGCACTCTTACACATACAATTCTTGACTAAAACAGTTAAAACTTTGCAAACATGTTGTTTAATGTATTGGCTACGACACGCTTTTTTTATTTTTGCTTAAAATTGTTTAGAAAAAATTTTACAGTCTTCTGAACTTTTTACTAGTCAATGTATAATCCATACGTTTTAGCACTCATACACAAACAATTTTTGACTAAAACAGTTAAAACTTTGCAAACATGTTGTTTAATGTATTGGCTACGACACACTTTTTTTATTTTTGCTTTAAATTGATTAGAAAAAATTTTACAGCCTTCTGAACATTTTACATTAAAAAACACCTATGCTTGCTTTCGTCAATGTATAATCCATACGTTTTAGCACTCTTACACAAACAATTCTTGACTAAAACAGTTAAAACTTTGCAAACATGTTGTTTAATGTATTGGCTACGACACGCTTTTTTTATTTTTGCTTAAAATTGTTTAGAAAAAATTTTACAGTCTTCTGAACTTTTTACTAGTCAATGTTTAATCCATACGTTTTAGCACTCTTACACAAACAATTCTTGACTAAAACAGTTAAAACTTTGCAAACATATTGTTTAATGTA
Source organism: Thalia democratica (assembly GCF_965202585.1). Taxonomy (NCBI): domain Eukaryota; kingdom Metazoa; phylum Chordata; class Thaliacea; order Salpida; family Salpidae; genus Thalia; species Thalia democratica. The sequence continues at coordinate 56,911,628 of NC_139172.1, forward strand.
TTGGCTACGACACGCTTTTTTTATTTTTGCTTAAAATTGTTTAAAAAAAATTTACAGTCTTCTGAACTTTTTACTAGTCAATGTATAATCCATACGTTTTAGCACTCTTACACAAACAATTCTTGACTAAAACAGTTGAAACTTTGCAAACATGTTGTTTAATGTATTTACTACGACACGCTTTTTTTATTTTTGCTTAAAATTGTTTAGAAAAAATTTTACAGTCTTCTGAACTTTTTACTAGTCAATGTATAATCCATACGTTTTAGCACTCTTACATAAACAATTCTTGACTAAAACAGTTAAAACTTTGCAAACATGTTGTTTAATGTAATGGCTACGACACGCTTTTTTTATTTTTGCTTAAAATTGTTTAGAAAAAATTTTACAGTCTTCTGAACTTTTTACATTAAAAAACACCTATGCTTGCTTTCGTCAATGTATAATCCATACGTTTTAGCACTCTTACACAAACAATTCTTGACTAAAACAGTTAAAACTTTGCAAACATGTTGTTTAATGTATTGGCTACGACACGCTTTTTTTATTTTTGCTTAAAATTGTTTAGAAAAAATTTTACAGTCTTCTGAACTTTTTACTAGTCAATGTATAATCCATACGTTTTAGCACTCTTAAACAAACAATTCTTGACTAAAACAGTTAAAACTTTGCAAACATGTTGTTTAATGTATTGGCTACGACACACTTTTTTTATTTTTGCTTAAAATTGTTTAAAAAAAAATTTTACAGTCTTCTGAACTTTTTACTAGTCAATGTATAATCCATACGTTTTAGCACTCTTACACAAACAATTCTTGACTAAAACAGTTAAAACTTTGCAAACATGTTGTTTAATGTATTGGCTACGACACGCTTTTTTTATTTTTGCTTAAAATTGTTTAGAAAAAATTTTACAGTCTTCTGAACTTTTTACTAGTCAATGTATAATCCATACGTTTTAGCACTCTTACACAAACAATTCTTGACTAAAACAGTTAAAACTTTGCAAACATGTTGTTTAATGTATTGGCTACGACACGCTTTTTTTATTTTTGCTTAAAATTGTTTAGAAAAAAATTTACAGTCTTCTGAACTTTTTACTAGTCAATGTATAATCCATACGTTTTAGCACTCTTACACAAACAATTCTTGACTAAAACAGTTAAAACTTTGCAAACATGTTGTTTAATGTATTGGCTACGACACGCTTTTTTTTATTTTGCTTAAAATTGTTTAGAAAAATTTTACAGCCTTCTGAGCTTTTTACATTAAAAAACACCTATGCTTGCTTTCGTCAATGTATAATCCATACGTTTTAGCACTCTTACACAAACAATTCTTGACTAAAACAGTTAAAACTTTGCAAATATGTTGTTTAATGTATTGGCTACGACACGCTTTTTTTATTTTTGCTTAAAATTGTTTAGAAAAAATTTTACAGTCTTCTGAATTTTTTACTAGTCTATGTATAATCCATACGTTTGAGCACTCTTACACAAACAATTCTTGACTAAAACCGTTAAAACTTTGCAAACATGTTGTTTAATGTATTGGCTACGACACGCTTTTTTTATTTTTGCTTAAAATTGATTAGAAAAAATTTTACAGCCTTCTGAACTTTTTACATTCAAAAACATCTATGCTTGCTTTCGTCAATGTATAATCCATACGTTTTAGCACTCTTACACAAACAATTCTTGACTAAAACAGTTAAAACTTTGCAAACATGTTACTTAATGTATTGGCTACGACACGCTTTTTTTATTTTTGCTTAAAATTGTTTAGAAAAAATTTTACAGTCTTCTGAACTTTTTACTAGTCAATGTATAATCCATACGTTTTAGCACTCTTACACAAACAATTCTTGACTAAAACAGTTAAAACTTTGCAAACATGTTGTTTAATGTATTGGCTACGACACGCTTTTTTTATTTTTGCTTAAAATTGTTTAAAAAAAAATTTACAGTCTTCTGAACTTTTTACTAGTCAATGTATAATCCATACGTTTTAGCACTCTTACACAAACAATTCTTGACTAAAACAGTTAAAACTTTGCAAACATGTTGTTTAATGTATTGGCTACGACACGCTTTTTTATTTTTGCTTAAAATTGTTAAGAAAAAATTTTACAGTCTTCTGAACTTTTTACTAGTCAATGTATAATCCAAACGTTTTAGCACTCTTACACAAACAATTCTTGACTAAAACAGTTAAAACTTTGCAAACATGTTGTTTAATGTATTGGCTACGACACGCTTTTTTTATTTTTGCTTAAAATTGTTTAAAAAAAATTTTACAGTCTTCTGAACTTTTTACTAGTCAATGTATAATCCATACGTTTTAGCACTCTTACACAAACAATTCTTGACTAAAACAGTTAAAACTTTGCAAATATGTTGTTTTATGTATTGGCTACGACACGCTTTTTTTTTTTTTGCTTTAAAATGTTTAGAAAAAAATTTACAGTCTTCTGAACTTTTTACATTAAAAAACACCTATGCTTGCTTTCGTCAATGTATAATCCATACGTTTTAGCACTCTTACACAAACAATTCTTGACTAAAACAGTTAAAACTTTGCAAATATGTTGTTTAATGTATTGGCTACGACACGCTTTTTTTATTTTTGCTTAAAATTGTTTAGAAAAAATTTTACAGTCTTCTGAACTTTTTACTAGTCAATGTATAATCCATACGTTTTAGCACTCTTACACAAACAATTCTTGACTAAAACAGTTAAAACTTTGCAAATATGTTGTTTAATGTATTGGCTACGACACGCTTTTTTTATTTTTGCTTAAAATTGTTTAGAAAAAATTTTACAGTCTTCTGAACTTTTTACATTAAAAAACACCTATGCTTGCTTTCGTCAATGTATAATCCATACGTTTTAGCACTCTTACACAAACAATTCTTGACTAAAACAGTTAAAACTTTGCAAATATGTTGTTTAATGTATTGGCTACGACACGCTTTTTTTATTTTTGCTTAAAATTGTTTAGAAAAAATTTTACAGTCTTCTGAACTTTTTACATTAAAAAACACCTATGCTTGCTTTCGTCAATGTATAATCCATACGTTTTAGCACTCTTACACAAACAATTCTTGACTAAAACAGTTAAAACTTTGCAAATATGTTGTTTAATGTATTGGCTACGACACGCTTTTTTTATTTTTGCTTAAAATTGTTTAGAAAAAATTTTACAGTCTTCTAAACTTTTTACTAGTCAATGTATAATCCATACGTTTTAGCACTCTTACACAAACAATTCTTGACTAAAACAGTTAAAACTTTGCAAATATGTTGTTTAATGTATTGGCTACGACACGCTTTTTTTTATTTTTGCTTAAAATTGTTTAGAAAAAATTTTACAGTCTTCTGAACTTTTTACTAGTCAATGTATAATCCATACGTTTTAGCACTTTTACACAAACAATTCTTGACTAAAACAGTTAAAACTTTGCAAACATGTTGTTTAATGTATTGGCTACGACACGCTTTTTTTATTTTTGCTTAAAATTGATTGGAAAAAATTTTACAGTATTCTGAACTTTTTACTAGTCAATGTATAATCCATACGTTTTAGCACTCTTACACAAACAATTCTTGACTAAAACAGTTAAAACTTTGCAAACATGTTGTTTAATGTATTGGCTACGACACGCTTTTTTTATTTTTGCTTAAAATTGATTCAAAAAAATTTTACAGCCTTCTGAACTTTTTACATTAAAAAACACCTATGCTTGCTTTCGTCAATGTATAATCCATACGTTTTAGCACTCTTACACAAACAATTCTTGACTAAAACAGTTAAAACTTTGCAAACATGTTGTTTAATGTATTGGCTAGAACACGCTTTTTTTATTTTTGCTTAAAATTGATTAGAAAAAATTTTACAGTCTTCTGAACTTTTTGCTAGTCAATGTATAATCCATACGTTTTAGCACTCTTACACAAACAATTCTTGACTAAAACAGTTAAAACTTTGCAAATATGTTGTTTAATGTATTGGCTACGACACGCTTTTTTTATTTTTGCTTAAAATTGTTTAGAAAAAATTTTAAAGTCTTCTGAACTTTTTACTCGTCTATGTATAATCCATACGTTTGAGCACTCTTACACAAACAATTCTCGACTAAAACAGTTAAAACTTTGCAAACATGTTGTTTAATGAATTGGCTACGACACGCTATTTTTATTTTTGCTTAAAATTGATTAGAAAAAATTTTACAGCCTTCTGAACTTTTTACATTAAAAAACACCTATGCTTGCTTTCGTCAATGTATAATCCATACGTTTTAGCACTCTTACACAAACAATTCTTGACTAAAACAGTTAAAACTTTGCAAACATGTTGTTTAATGTATTGGCTACGACACGCTTTTTTTATTTTTGCTTAAAATTGATTAGAAAAAATTTTACAGCCTTCTGAACTTTTTACATTAAAAAACACCTATGCATGCTTTCGTCTATGTATAATCCATACGTTTTAGCACTCTTACACAAACAATTCTTGACTAAAACAGTTAAAACTTTGCAAAAATGTTGTTTAATGTATTGGCTACGACACGCTTTTTTTATTTTTGCTTAAAATTGTTTAATAAAAATTTTACAGTCTTCTGAACTTTTTACTAGTCAATGTATAATCCATACGTTTTAGCACTCTTACACAAACAATTCTTGACTAAAACAGTTAAAACTTTGCAAATATGTTGTTTAATGTATTGGCTACGACACGCTTTTTTTATTTTTGCTTTAAAATGTTTAGAAAAAAATTTACAGTCTTCTAAACTTTTTACATTAAAAAACACCTATGCTTGCTTTCGTCAATGTATAATCCATACGTTTTAGCACTCTTACACAAACAATTCTTGACTAAAACAGTTAAAACTTTGCAAATATGTTGTTTAATGTATTAGCTACGACACGCTTTTTTTATTTTTGCTTAAAATTGTTTAGAAAAAATTTTACAGTCTTCTGAACTTTTTACATTAAAAAACACCTATGCTTGCTTTCGTCAATGTATAATCCATACGTTTTAGCACTCTTACACAAACAATTCTTGACTAAAACAGTTAAAACTTTGCAAACATGTTGTTTAATGTATTGGCTACGACACGCTTTTTTTTTTTGCTTAAAATTGATTAGAAAAAATTTTATAGTCTTCTCAACTTTTTACTAGTCAATGTATAATCCATACGTTTTAGCACTCTTACACAAACAATTCTTGACTAAAACAGTTAAAACTTTGCAAACATGTTGTTTAATGTATTTGCTACGACACGCTTTTTTTATTTTTGCTTAAAATTGATTAGAAAAAATTTTACAGCCTTCTGAACTTTTTACATTAAAAAACACCTATGCTTGCTTTCGTCAATGTATAATCCATACGTTTTAGCACTCTTACACAAACAATTCTTAACTAAAACAGTTAAACCTTTGCAAATATGTTGTTTAATGTATTGGCTACGATACGCTTTTTTTATTTTTGCTTAAAATTGTTTTGAAAAAATTTTACAGTCTTCTGAACTTTTTAATAGTCAATGTATAATCCATACGTTTTAGCACTCTTACACAAACAATTCTTGACTAAAACAGTTAAAACTTTGCAAACATGTTGTTTAATGTATTGGCTACGACACGCTTTTTTTATTTTTGCTTAAAATTGTTTAAAAAAAATTTTACAGTCTTCTGAACTTTTTACTAGTCAATGTATAATCCATACGTTTTAGCACTCTTACACAAACAATTCTTGACTAAAACAGTTAAAACTTGGCAAATATGTTGTTTAATGTATTGGCTACGACACGCTTTTTTATTTTTGCTTAAAATTGATAAGAAAAAATTTTACAGCCTTCTGAACTTTTTACATTAAAAAACACCTATGCTTGCTTTCGTCAATGTATAATCCATACGTTTTAGCACTCTTACACAAACAATTCTTGACTAAAACAGTTAAAACTTTGCAACTATGTTGTTTAATGTGTTGGCTACGACACGCTTTTTTTATTTTTGCTTAAAATTGTTTAGAAAAAATTTTACAGTCTTCTGAACTTTTTACTAGTCAATGTATAATCCATACGTTTTAGCACTCTTACACAAACAATTCTTGACTAAAACAGTTAAAACTTTGCAAATAATTTTTTTAATGTATTGGCTACGACACGCTTTTTTTATTTTTGCTTAAAATTGTTTAGAAAAAATTTTAAAGTCTTCTGAACTTTTTACTAGTCTATGTATAATCCATACGTTTGAACACTCTAACACAAACAATTCTTGACTAAAACAGTTAAAACTTTGCAAACATGTTGTTTAATGTATTGGCTACGACACGCTTTTTTTATTTTTGCTTAGAATTGATTAGAAAAAATTTTACAGCCTTCTGAAATTTTTACATTAAAAAACACCTATGCTTGCTTTCGTCAATGTATAATCCATACGTTTTAGCACTCTTACACAAACAATTCTTGACTAAAACAGTTAAAACTTTGCAAACATGTTATTTAATGTATTGGCTACGACACGCTTTTTTTATTTTTGCTTAAAATTGTTTAGAAAAAATTTTCCAGTCTTCTGAACTTTTTACTAGTCAATGTATAATCCATACGTTTTAGCACTCTTACACAAACAATTCTTGACTAAAACAGTTAAAACTTTGCAAACATGTTGTTTAATGTATTGGCTACGACACGCTTTTTTTATTTTTGCTTAAAATTGATTAGAAAAAATTTTACAGCCTTCTGAACTTTTTACATTAAAAAACATCTATGCTTACTTTCGTCAATGTATAATCCATACGTTTTAGCACTCTTACACAAACAATTCTTGACTAAAACAGTTAAAACTTTGCAAACATGTTGTTTAATGTATTGGCTACGACACGCTTTTTTTATTTTTGCTTAAAATTGATTAGAAAAAATTTTACAGTCTTCTGAACTTTTTACATTAAAAAACATCTATGCTTACTTTCGTCAATGTATAATCCATACGTTTTAGCACTCTTACACAAACAATTCTTGACTAAAACAGTTAAAACTTTGCAAACATGTTGTTTAATGTATTGGCTACGACACGCTTTTTTTATTTTTGCTTAAAATTGATTGGAAAAAATTTTACAGTATTCTGAACTTTTTACTAGTCAATGTATAATCCATACGTTTTAGCACTCTTACACAAACAATTCTTGACTAAAACAGTTAAAACTTTGCAAACATGTTGTTTAATGTATTGGCTACGACACGCTTTTTTTATTTTTGCTTAAAATTGATAAGAAAAAATTTTACAGTCTTCTGAACTTTTTACTAGTCAATGTATAATCCATACGTTTTAGCACTCTTACACAAACAATTCTTGACTAAAACAGTTAAAACTTTGCAAACATGTTGTTTAATGTATTGGCTACGACACGCTTTTTTTATTTTTGCTTAAAATTGTTTAGAAAAAATTTTAAAGTCTTCTGAACTTTTTACATTAAAAAACACCTATGCTTGCTTTCGTCAATGTATAATCCATACGTTTTAGCACTCTTACACAAACAATTCTTGACTAAAACAGTTAAAACTTTGCAAACATGTTGTTTAATGTATTGGCTACGACACGCTTTTTTTATTTTTGCTTAAAATTGATTAGAAAAAATTTTACAGCCTTCTGAACTTTTTAAATTAAAAAACACCTATGCTTGCTTTCGTCAATGTATAATCCATACGTTTTAGCACTCTTACACAAACAATTCTTGACTAAAACAGTTAAAACTTTGCAAAAATGTTGTTTAATGTATTGGCTACGACACGCTTTTTTTATTTTTGCTTAAAATTGTTTAAAAAAAATTTTACAGTCTTCTGAACTTTTTACTAGTCAATGTATAATCCATACGTTTTAGCACTCTTACACAAACAATTCTTGACTAAAACAGTTAAAACTTTGCAAATATGTTGTTTAATGTATTGGCTACGACACGCTTTTTTTATTTTTGCTTTAAAATGTTTAGAAAAAAATTTACAGTCTTCTAAACTTTTTACATTAAAAAACACCTATGCTTGCTTTCGTCAATGTATAATCCATACGTTTTAGCACTCTTACACAAACAATTCTTGACTAAAACAGTTAAAACTTTGCAAATATGTTGTTTAATGTATTAGCTACGACACGCTTTTTTTATTTTTGCTTAAAATTGTTTAGAAAAAATTTTACAGTCTTCTGAACTTTTTACATTAAAAAACACCTATGCTTGCTTTCGTCAATGTATAATCCATACGTTTTAGCACTCTTACACAAACAATTCTTGACTAAAACAGTTAAAACTTTGCAAATATGTTGTTTAATGTATTGGCTACGACACGCTTTTTTTTTTTTTGCTTAAAATTGATTAGAAAAAATTTTATAGTCTTCTCAACTTTTTACTAGTCAATGTATAATCCATACGTTTTAGCACTCTTACACAAACAATTCTTGACTAAAACAGTTAAAACTTTGCAAACATGTTGTTTAATGTATTGGCTACGACACGCTTTTTTTATTTTTGCTTAAAATTGATTAGAAAAAATTTTACAGCCTTCTGAACTTTTTACATTAAAAAACATCTATGCTTACTTTCGTCAATGTATAATCCATACGTTTTAGCACTCTTACACAAACAATTCTTGACTAAAACAGTTAAAACTTTGCAAACATGTTGTTTAATGTATTGGCTACGACACGCTTTTTTTATTTTCGCTTAAAATTGTTTAGAAAAAATTTTACAGCCTTCTGAACTTTTTACTAGTCAATGTATAATCCATACGTTTTAGCACTCTTACACAAACAATTCTTGACTAAAACAGTTAAAACTTTGCAAACATGTTGTTTAATGTATTGGCTACGACACGCTTTTTTTATTTTTGCTTAAAATTGTTTAAAAAAAATTTTACAGTCTTCTGAACTTTTTACTAGTCTATGAAAAATCCATTCGTTTTAGCACTCTTACACAAACAATTCTTGACTAAAACAGTTAAAACTTTGCAAATATGTTGTTTAATGTATTGGCTACGACACGCTTTTTTTATTTTTGCTTAAAAATGTTTAGAAAAAAATTTACAGTCTTCTGAACTTTTTACATTAAAAAACACCTATGCTTGCTTTCGTCAATGTATAATCCATACGTTTTAGCACTCTTACACAAACAATTCTTGACTAAAACAGTTAAAACTTTGCAAATATGTTGTTTAATATATTGGCTACGACACGCTTTTTTTATTTTTGCTTAAAATTGTTTAGAAAAAATTTTACAGTCTTCTGAACTTTTTACATTAAAAAACACCTATGCTTGCTTTCGTCAATGTATAATCCATACGTTTTAGCACTCTTACACAAACAATTCTTGACTAAAACAGTTAAAACTTTGCAAACATGTTGTTTAATGTATTGGCTACGACACGCTTTTTTTACTTTTGCTTAAAATTGTTTAGAAAAAATTTTACAGTCTTCTGAACTTTTTACTAGTCAATGTATAATCCATACGTTTTAGCACTCTTACACAAACAATTCTTGACTAAAACAGTTAAAACTTTGCAAATATGTTGTTTAATGTATTGGCTACGACACGCTTTTTTCATTTTTGCTTAAAATTGTTTAGAAAAAATTTTACAGTCTTCTGAACTTTTTACATTAAAAAACACCTATGCTTGCTTTCGTAAATGTATAATCCATACGTTTTAGCACTCTTACACAAACAATTCTTGACTAAAACAGTTAAAACTTTGCAAATATATTGTTTAATGTATTGGCTACGACACGCTATTTTTATTTTTGCTTAAAATTGTTTAGAAAAAATTTTACAGTCTTCTGAACTTTTTACATTAAAAAACACCTATGCTTGCTTTCGTCAATGTATAATCCATACGTTTTAGCACTCTTACAGAAAACAATTCTTGACTAAAACAGTTAAAACTTTGCAAATATGTTGTTTAATGTAGTGGCTACGACACGCTTTTTTTATTTTTGCTTAAAATTGTTTAGAAAAAATTTTACAGTCTTCTGAACTTTTTACTAGTCAATGTATAATCCATACGTTTTAGCACTCTTACACAAACAATTCTTGACTAAAACAGTTAAAACTTTGCAAATATGTTGTTTAATGTATTGGCTACGACACGCTTTTTTTATTTTTGCTTAAAATTGTTTAGAAAAAATTTTACAGTCTTCTGAACTTTTTACTAGTCAATGTATAATCCATACGTTTTAGCACTCTTACACAAACAATTCTTGACTAAAACAGTTAAAACTTTGCAAACATGTTGTTTAATGTATTGGCTACGACACGCTTTTTTTATTTTTGCTTAAAATTGATTAGAAAAAATTTTACAGTCTTCTGAACTTTTTACTAGTCTATGTATAATCCATACGTTTTAGCACTCTTACACAAACAATTCTTGACTAAAACAGTTAAAACTTTGCAAACATGTTGTTTAATGTATTTGCTACGACACGCTTTTTTTATTTTTGCTTAAAATTGATTAGAAAAAATTTTACAGCCTTCTGAACTTTTTACATTAAAAAACACCTATGCTTGCTTTCGTCAATGTATAATCCATACGTTTTAGCACTCTTACACAAACAATTCTTAACTAAAACAGTTAAAACTTTGCAAATATGTTGTTTAATGTATTGGCTACGATACGCTTTTTTTATTTATGCTTAAAATTGTTTAGAAAAAATTTTACAGTCTTCTGAACTTTTTAATAGTCAATGTATAATCCATACGTTTTAGCACTCTTACACAAACAATTCTTGACTAAAACAGTTAAAACTTTGCAAACATGTTGTTTAATGTATTGGCTACGAAACGCTTTTTTTATTTTTGCTTAAAATTGATTAGAAAAAATTTTACAGCCTTCTGAACTTTTTACTAGTCAATGTATAATCCATACGTTTTAGCACTCTTACACAAACAATTCTTGACTAAAACAGTTAAAACTTGGCAAATATGTTGTTTAATGTATTGGCTACGACACGCTTTTTTTATTTTTGCTTAAAATTGATTAGAAAAAATTTTACAGCCTTCTGAACTTTTTACATTAAAAAACACCTATGCTTGCTTTCGTCAATGTATAATCCATACGTTTTAGCACTCTTATACAAAGTATTCTTGACTAAAACAGTTAAAACTTTGCAAACATGTTGTTTTATGTATTGGCTACGACACGCTTTTTTATTTTTTGCTTAAAATTGTTTAGAAAAAATTTTACAGCCTTCTAAACTTTTTACTAGTCAATGTATAATCCATACGTTTTAGCACTCTTACACAAACAATTCTTGACTAAAACAGTTAAAACTTTGCAAACATGTTGTTTAATGTATTGGCTACGACACGCTTTTTTTATTTTTGCTTAAAATTGATTAGAAAAAATTTTACAGCCTTCTGAACTTTTTAAATTAAAAAACACCTATGCTTGCTTTCGTCAATGTATAATCCATACGTTTTAGCACTCTTACACAAACAATTCTTGACTAAAACAGTTAAAACTTTGCAAACATGTTGTTTAATGTATTGGCTACGACACGCTTTTTTTAATTTTGCTTAAAATTGTTTAGAAAAATTTTACAGTCTTCTGAACTTTTTACTAGTCAATGTATAATCCATACGTTTTAGCACTCTTACACAAACAATTCTTGACTAAAACAGTTAAAACTTTGCAAACATGTTGTTTAATGTATTGGCTACGACACGCTTTTTTTATTTTTGCCTAAAATTGTTTAGAAAAATTTTACAGTCTTCTGAACTTTTGACATTAAAAAACACCTATGCTTGCTTTCGTCAATGTATAATCCATACGTTTTAGCACTCTTACACAAACAATTCTTGACTAAAACAGTTAAAACTTTGCAAACATGTTGTTTAATGTATTGGCTACGACACGCTTTTTTTATTTTTACTTAAAATTGTTTAGAAAAAATTTTACAGTCTTCTGAACTTTTTACTAGTCAATGTATAATCCATACGTTTTAGCACTCTTACACAAACAATTCTTGACTAAAACAGTTAAAACTTTGCAAACATGTTGTTTAATGTATTGGCTACGACACGCTTTTTTTATTTTTGCTTAAAATTGTTTAAAAAAAATTTTACAGTCTTCTCAACTTTTTACTAGTCAATTATAATCCATACGTTTTAGCACTTTTACACAAACAATTCTTGACTAAAACAGTTAAAACTTTGCAAACATGTTGTTAAATGTATTGGCTACGACACGCTTTTTTTTATTTTTGCTTAAAATTGTTTAGAAAAAATTTTACAGTCTTCTGAACTTTTTACATTAAAAAACACCTATGCTTGCTTTCGTCAATGTATAATCCATACGTTTTAGCACTCTTACACAAACATTCCTTGACTAAAACAGTTAAAACTTTGCAAACATGTTGTTTAATGTATTGGCTACGACACGCTTTTTTTATTTTTGCTTAAAATTGTTTAGAAAAAATTTTACAGTCTTCTTAACTTTTTACTAGTCAATGTATAATCCATAAGTTTTAGCACTCTTACACAAACAATTCTTGACTAAAACAGTTAAAACTTTGCAAACATGTTGTTTAATGTATTGGCTACGACACGCTTCTTTTATTTTTGCTTAAAATTGATTAGAAAAAATTTTACAGCCTTCTGAACTTTTTACATTAAAAAACACCTATGCTTGCTTTCGTCAATGTATAATCCATACGTTTTAGCACTCTTACACAAACAATTCTTGACTAAAACAGTTAAAACTTTGCAAACATGTTGTTTAATGTATTGGCTACGACACGCTTTTTTTGTTTTTGCTTAAAATTGTTTAGAAAAAATTTTACAGTCTTCTGAACTTTTTACTAGTCAATATATAATCCATACGTTTTAGCACTCTTACACAAACAATTCTTGACTAAAACAGTTAAAAATTTGCAAACATGTTGTTTAATGTATTGGCTACGACACGCTTTTTTTATTTTTGCTTAAAATTGTTTAAAAAAAATTTTACAGTCTTCTGAACTTTTTACTAGTCAATGTATAACCCATAAGTTTTAGCACTCTTACACAACCAATTCTTGACAAAAACAGTTAAAACTTTGTAAAAATGTTGTTTAATGTATTGGCTACGACACGCTTTTTTTATTTTTGCTTAAAATTGTTTAGAAAAAATTTTACAGTCTTCTGAACTTTTTACATTAAAAAACACCTATGCTTGCTTTCGTCAATGTATAATCCATACGTTTTAGCACTCTTACACAAACAATTCTTGACTAAAACAGTTAAAACTTTGCAAACATGTTGTTTAATGTATTGGCTACGACACGCTTTTTTTATTTTTGCTTAAAATAGATTAGAAAAAATTTTACAGCCTTCTGAACTTTTTACATTAAAAAACAGCTATGCTTGCTTTCGTCAATGTATAATCCATACGTTTTAGCACTCTTACACAAACAATTCTTGACTAAAACAGTTAAAACTTTGCAAACATTTTGTTTAATGTATTGGCTACGACACGCTATTTTATTTTTGCTTAAAATTGTTTAGAAAAAATTTTACAGTCTTCTGAACTTTTTACATTAAAAAACACCTATGCTTGCTTTCGTCAATGTATAATCCATACGTTTTAGCACTCTTACACAAACAATTCTTGATTAAAACAGTTAAAACTTTGCAAATATGTTGTTTAATGTATTGGCTACGACACGCTTTTTTTATTTTTGCTTAAAATTGTTTAGAAAAAATTTTACAGTCTTCTGAACTTTTTACTAGTCAATGTATAATCCATACGTTTTAGCACTCTTACACAAACAATTCTTGACTAAAACAGTTAAAACTTTGCAAATATGTTGTTTAATGTATTGGCTACGACACGCTTTTTTTATTTTTGCTTAAAATTGTTTAGAAAAAATTTTACAGTCTTCTGAACTTTTTACATTAAAAAACACCTATGCTTGCTTTCGTCAATGTATAATCCATACGTTTTAGCACTCTTACACAAACAATTCTTGACTAAAACAGTTAAAACTTTGCAAATATGTTTTTTAATGAATTTGCTACGACACGCTTTTTTTTTTTTTTGCTTAAAATTGTTTAGAAAAAATTTTACAGTCTTCTGAACTTTTTACTAGTCAATGTATAATCCATACGTTTTAGCACTCTTACACAAACAATTCTTGACTAAAACAGTTAAAACTTTGCAAACATGTTGTTTAATGTATTGGCTACGATACGCTTTTTTTATTTTTGCTTAAAATTGTTTAGAAAAAATTTTACAGTCTTCTGAACTTTTTACTAGTCAATGTATAATCCATACGTTTTAGCACTCTTACACAAACAATTCTTGACTAAAACAGTTAAAACTTTGCAAACATGTTGTTTAATGTATTGGCTAAGACACGCTTTTTTTATTTTTGCTTAAAATTGATTAGAAAAAATTTTACAGTCTTCTGAACTTTTTACAATAAAAAACACCTATGCTTGCTTTCGTCAATGTATAATCCATACGTTTTAGCACTCTTACACAAACTATTCTTGACTAAAACAGTTAAAACTTTGCAAACATGTTGTTTAATGTATTGGCTACGACACGCTTTTTTTATTTTTGCTTAAAATTGTTTAGAAAAAATTTTACAGTCTTCTGAACTTTTTACTAGTCAATGTATAATCCATACGTTTTAGCACTCATACACAAACAATTCTTGACTAAAACAGTTAAAACTTTGCAAACATGTTGTTTAATGTATTGGCTACGACACGCTTTTTTTATTTTTGCTTAAAAATTTTTAGAAGAAATTTTACAGTCTTCTGAACTTTTTACTAGTCAATGTATAATCCATACGTTTAAGCACTCTTACACAAACAATTCTTGACTAAAACTGTTAAAACTTTGCAAATATGTTGTTTAATGTATTGGCTACGACACGCTTTTTTTATTTTTGCTTAAAATTGTTTAGAAAAAATTTTACAGTCTTCTGAACTTTTTACTAGTCAATGTATAATCCATACGTTTTAGCACTCTTATACAAACAATTCTTGACTAAAACAGTTAAAACTTTGCAAGTATGTTGTTTAATGTATTGGCTACGACACACTTTTTTTTATTTTTGCTTAAAATTGTTTAGAAGAAATTTTACAGTCTTCTGAACTTTTTACTAGTCAATGTATAATCCATTCGTTTTAGCACTCTTACACAAAAAATTCTTGACTAAAACAGTTAAAACTTTGCAAATATGTTGTTTAATATATTGGCTACGACACGCTTTTTTTATTTTTGCTTAAAATTGTTTAGAAAAAATTTTACAGTCTTCTGAACTTTTTACTAGTCAATGTATAATCCATACGTTTTAGCACTCTTACACAAACAATTCTTGACTAAAACAGTTAAAACTTTGCAAACATGTTGTTTAATGTATTGGCTACGACACGCTTTTTTTATTTTTGCTTAAAATTGTTTAGAAAAAATTTTACAGTCTTCTGAACTTTTTACTAGTCAATGTATAATCCATACGTTTTAGCACTCTTACACAAACAATTCTTGACTAAAACAGTTAAAACTTTGCAAACATGTTGTTTAATGTATTGGCTACGACACGTTTTTTTTATTTTTGCTTAAAATTGTTTAGAAAAAATTTTACAGTCTTCTGAACTTTTTACTAGTCAATGTATAATCCATACGTTTTAGCACTCTTACACAAACAATTCTTGACTAAAACAGTTAAAACTTTGCAAACATGTTGTTTAATGTATTGGCTACGACACGCTTTTTCTATTTTTGCTTAAAATTGATTAGAAAAAATTTTACAGCCTTCTGAACTTTTTACATTTAAAAACACCTATGCTTGCTTTCGTCAATGTATAATCCATACGTTTTAGCACTCTTACACAAACAATTCTTGACTAAAACAGTTAAAACTTTGCAAATATGTTGTTTAATGTATTGGCTACGACAGGCTTTTTTTATTTTTGCTTAAAATATTTTAGAAAAAATTTTACAGTCTTCTGAACTTTTTACTAGTCAATGTATAATCCATACGTTTTAGCACTCTTACACAAACAATTCTTGACTAAAACAGTTAAAACTTTGCAAACATGTTGTTTAATGTATTGGCTACGACAAGTTTTTTTTATTTTTTCTTAAAATTGATTAGAAAAAATTTTACAGTCTTCTGAACTTTTTACTAGTCAATGTATAATCCATACGTTTTAGCACTCTTACACAAACAATTCTTGACTAAAACAGTTAAAACTTTGCAAACATGTTGTTTAATGTATTGGCTACGACACGCTTTTTTTAATTTTGCTTAAAATTGATTAGAAAAAATTTTACAGCCTTCTGAACTTTTTACATTAAAAAACACCTATGCTTGCTTTCGTCAATGTATAATCCATACGTTTTAGCACTCTTACACAAACAATTCTTGACTAAAACAGTTAAAACTTTGCAAACATGTTGTTTAATGTATTGGCTACGACACGCTTTTTTTATTTTTGCTTAAAATTGTTTAGAAAAAATTTTACAGTCTTCTAAACTTTTTACATTAAAAAACACCTATGCTTGCTTTCGTCAATGTATAATCCATACGTTTTAGCACTCTTAAACAAACAATTCTTGACTAAAACTGTTAAAACTTTGCAAACATGTTGTTTAATGTATTGGCTACGACACGCTTTTTTTATTTTTGCTTAAAATTGTTTAGAAAAAATTTTACAGTCTTCTGAACTTTTTACTAGTCAATGTATAATCCATACGTTTTAGCACTCTTACACAAACAATTCTTGACTAAAACCGTTAAAACTTTGCAAATATGTTGTTTAATGTATTGGCTACGACACGATTTTTTTATTTTTGCTTAAAATTGTTTAGAAAAAATTTTAAAGTCTTCTGAACTTTTTACTAGTCAATGTATAATCCATACGTTTTAGCACTCTTACACAAACAATTCTTGACTAAAACAGTTAAAACTTTGCAAGTATGTTGTTTAATGTATTGGCTACGACACACTTTTTTTATTTTTGCTTAAAATTGTTTAGAAGAAATTTTACAGTCTTCTGAACTTTTTACTAGTCAATGTATAATCCATTCGTTTTAGCACTCTTACACAAAAAATTCTTGACTAAAACAGTTAAAACTTTGCAAATATGTTGTTTAATATATTGGCTACGACACGCTTTTTTTATTTTTGCTTAAAATTGTTTAGAAAAAATTTTACAGTCTTCTGAACTTTTTACTAGTCAATGTATAATCCATACGTTTTAGCACTCTTACACAAACAATTCTTGACTAAAACAGTTAAAACTTTGCAAACATGTTGTTTAATGTATTGGCTACGACACGCTTTTTTTATTTTTGCTTAAAATTGTTTAGAAAAAATTTTACAGTCTTCTGAACTTTTTACTAGTCAATGTATAATCCATACGTTTTAGCACTCTTACACAAACAATTCTTGACTAAAACAGTTAAAACTTTGCAAACATGTTGTTTAATGTATTGGCTACGACACGTTTTTTTTATTTTTGCTTAAAATTGTTTAGAAAAAATTTTACAGTCTTCTGAACTTTTTACTAGTCAATGTTTAATCCATACGTTTTAGCACTCTTACACAAACAATTCTTGACTAAAACAGTTAAAACTTTGCAAACATGTTGTTTAATGTATTGGCTACGACACGCTTTTTCTATTTTTGCTTAAAATTGATTAGAAAAAATTTTACAGCCTTCTGAACTTTTTACATTTAAAAACACCTATGCTTGCTTTCGTCAATGTATAATCCATACGTTTTAGCACTCTTACACAAACAATTCTTGACTAAAACAGTTAAAACTTTGCAAATATGTTGTTTAATGTATTGGCTACGACAGGCTTTTTTTATTTTTGCTTAAAATTGTTTAGAAAAAATTTTACAGTCTTCTGAACTTTTTACTAGTCAATGTATAATCCATACGTTTTAGCACTCTTACACAAACAATTCTTGACTAAAACAGTTAAAACTTTGCAAACATGTTGTTTAATGTATTGGCTACGACACGTTTTTTTTATTTTTGCTTAAAATTGATTAGAAAAAATTTTACAGTCTTCTGAACTTTTTACTAGTCAATGTATAATCCATACGTTTTAGCACTCTTACACAAACAATTCTTGACTAAAACAGTTAAAACTTTGCAAACATGTTGTTTAATGTATTGGCTACGACACGCTTTTTTTAATTTTGCTTAAAATTGATTAGAAAAAATTTTACAGCCTTCTGAACTTTTTACATTAAAAAACACCTATGCTTGCTTTCGTCAATGTATAATCCATACGTTTTAGCACTCTTACACAAACAATTCTTGACTAAAACAGTTAAAACTTTGCAAACATGTTGTTTAATGTATTGGCTACGACACGCTTTTTTTATTTTTGCTTAAAATTGTTTAGAAAAAATTTTACAGTCTTCTGAACTTTTTACTAGTCAATGTATAATCCATACGATTTAGCACTCTTACACAAACAATTCTTGACTAAAACCGTTAAAACTTTGCAAATATGTTGTTTAATGTATTGGCTACGACACGATTTTTTTATTTTTGCTTAAAATTGTTTAGAAAAAATTTTACAGTCTTCTGAACTTTTTACTAGTCAATGTATAATCCATACGTTTTAGCACTCTTACACAAACAATTCTTGACTAAAACAGTTAAAACTTTGCAAACATGTTGTTTAATGTATTGGCTACGACACGCTTTTTTTAATTTTGCTTAAAATTGATTAGAAAAAATTTTACAGCCTTCTGAACTTTTTACATTAAAAAACACCTATGCTTGCTTTCGTCAATGTATAATCCATACGTTTTAGCACTCTTACACAAACAATTCTTGACTAAAACAGTTAAAACTTTGCAAACATGTTGTTTAATGTATTGGCTACGACACGCTTTTTTTATTTTTGCTTAAAATTGTTTAGAAAAAATTTTACAGTCTTCTAAACTTTTTACATTAAAAAACACCTATGCTTGCTTTCGTCAATGTATAATCCATACGTTTTAGCACTCTTAAACAAACAATTCTTGACTAAAACTGTTAAAACTTTGCAAACATGTTGTTTAATGTATTGGCTACGACACGCTTTTTTTATTTTTGCTTAAAATTGTTTAGAAAAAATTTTACAGTCTTCTGAACTTTTTACTAGTCAATGTATAATCCATACGTTTTAGCACTCTTACACAAACAATTCTTGACTAAAACCGTTAAAACTTTGCAAATATGTTGTTTAATGTATTGGCTACGACACGATTTTTTTATTTTTGCTTAAAATTGTTTAGAAAAAATTTTACAGTCTTCTGAACTTTTTACTAGTCAATGTATAATCCATACGTTTTAGCACTCTTACACAAACAATTCTTGACTAAAACAGTTAAAACTTTGCAAGTATGTTGTTTAATGTATTGGCTACGACACACTTTTTTTATTTTTGCTTAAAATTGTTTAGAAGAAATTTTACAGTCTTCTGAACTTTTTACTAGTCAATGTATAATCCATTCGTTTTAGCACTCTTACACAAAAAATTCTTGACTAAAACAGTTAAAACTTTGCAAATATGTTGTTTAATATATTGGCTACGACACGCTTTTTTTATTTTTGCTTAAAATTGTTTAGAAAAAATTTTACAGTCTTCTGAACTTTTTACTAGTCAATGTATAATCCATACGTTTTAGCACTCTTACACAAACAATTCTTGACTAAAACAGTTAAAACTTTGCAAACATGTTGTTTAATGTATTGGCTACGACACGCTTTTTTTATTTTTGCTTAAAATTGTTTAGAAAAAATTTTACAGTCTTCTGAACTTTTTACTAGTCAATGTATAATCCATACGTTTTAGCACTCTTACACAAACAATTCTTGACTAAAACAGTTAAAACTTTGCAAACATGTTGTTTAATGTATTGGCTACGACACGTTTTTTTTATTTTTGCTTAAAATTGTTTAGAAAAAATTTTACAGTTTTCTGAACTTTTTACTAGTCAATGTTTAATCCATACGTTTTAGCACTCTTACACAAACAATTCTTGACTAAAACAGTTAAAACTTTGCAAACATGTTGTTTAATGTATTGGCTACGACACGCTTTTTCTATTTTTGCTTAAAATTGATTAGAAAAAATTTTACAGCCTTCTGAACTTTTTACATTTAAAAACACCTATGCTTGCTTTCGTCAATGTATAATCCATACGTTTTAGCACTCTTACACAAACAATTCTTGACTAAAACAGTTAAAACTTTGCAAATATGTTGTTTAATGTATTGGCTACGACAGGCTTTTTTTATTTTTGCTTAAAATATTTTAGAAAAAATTTTACAGTCTTCTGAACTTTTTACTAGTCAATGTATAATCCATACGTTTTAGCACTCTTACACAAACAATTCTTGACTAAAACAGTTAAAACTTTGCAAACATGTTGTTTAATGTATTGGCTACGACACGTTTTTTTTATTTTTGCTTAAAATTGATTAGAAAAAATTTTACAGTCTTCTGAACTTTTTACTAGTCAATGTATAATCCATACGTTTTAGCACTCTTACACAAACAATTCTTGACTAAAACAGTTAAAACTTTGCAAACATGTTGTTTAATGTATTGGCTACGACACGCTTTTTTTAATTTTGCTTAAAATTGATTAGAAAAAATTTTACAGCCTTCTGAACTTTTTACATTAAAAAACACCTATGCTTGCTTTCGTCAATGTATAATCCATACGTTTTAGCACTCTTACACAAACAATTCTTGACTAAAACAGTTAAAACTTTGCAAACATGTTGTTTAATGTATTGGCTACGACACGCTTTTTTTATTTTTGCTTAAAATTGTTTAGAAAAAATTTTACAGTCTTCTGAACTTTTTACTAGTCAATGTATAATCCATACGTTTTAGCACTCTTACACAAACAATTCTTGACTAAAACCGTTAAAACTTTGCAAATATGTTGTTTAATGTATTGGCTACGACACGATTTTTTTATTTTTGCTTAAAATTGTTTAGAAAAAATTTTACAGTCTTCTGAACTTTTTACTAGTCAATGTATAATCCATACGTTTTAGCACTCTTACACAAACAATTCTTGACTAAAACAGTTAAAACTTTGCAAGTATGTTGTTTAATGTATTGGCTACGACACGCTTTTTTTATTTTTGCTTAAAATTGTTTAGAAGAAATTTTACAGTCTTCTGAACTTTTTACTAGTCAATGTATAATCCATACGTTTTAGCACTCTTACACAAACAATTCTTGACTAAAACCGTTTAAACTTTGCAAATATGTTGTTTAATGTATTGGCTACGACACGCTTTTTTATTTTTGCTTAAAATTGTTTAGAAAAAATTTTACACTATTCTGAACTTTTTACTAGTCAATGTATAATCCATTCGTTTTAGCACTCTTACACAAAAAATTCTTGACTAAAACAGTTAAAACTTTGCAAATATGTTGTTTAATATATTGGCTACGACACGCTTTTTTTTATTTTTGCTTTAAATTGTTTAGAAAAAATTTTACATTTTTCTGAACTTTTTACTAGTCAATGTATAATCCATACGTTTTAGCACTCTTACACAAACAATTATTGACTAAAACAGTTAAAACTTTGCAAACATGTTGTTTAATGTATTGGCTACGACACGCTTTTTTAATTTTTGCTTAAAATTGTTTAGAAAAAATTTTACAGTCTTCTGAACTTTTTACTAGTCAATGTATAATCCATACGTTTTAGCACTCTTACACAAACAATTCTTGACTAAAACAGTTAAAACTTTGCAAACATGTTGTTTAATGTATTGGCTACGACACGCTTTTTTTTTATTTTTGCTTAAAATTGTTTAGAAAAAATTTTACAGTCTTCTGAACTTTTTACTAGTCAATGTTTAATCCATACGTTTTAGCACTCTTACACAAACAATTCTTGACTAAAACAGTTAAAACTTTGCAAACATGTTGTTTAATGTATTGGCTACGACACGCTTTTTTTATTTTTGCTTAAAATTGATTAGAAAAAATTTTACAGCCTTCTGAACTTTTTACATTAAAAAACACCTATGCTTGCTTTCGTCAATGTATAATCCATACGTTTTAGCACTCTTACACAAACAATTCTTGACTAAAACAGTTAAAACTTTGCAAATATGTTGTTTAATGTATTGGCTACGACACGTTTTTTTTATTTTTGCTTAAAATTGATTAGAAAAAATTTTACAGTCTTCTGAACTTTTTACTAGTCAATGTATAATCCATACTTTTTAGCACTCTTACACAAACAATTCTTGACTAAAACAGTTAAAACTTTGCAAACATGTTGTTTAATGTATTGGCTACGACACGCTTTTTTTTATTTTTGCTTAAAATTGATTAGAAAAAATTTTACAGCCTTCTGAACTTTTTACTAGTCAATGTACAATCTATACGTTTTAGCACTCTTACACAAACAATTCTTGACTAAAACAGTTAAAACTTTGCAAACATGTTGTTTAATGTATTGGCTACGACACGCTTTTTTTTATTTTTGCTTAAAATTGATTAGAAAAAATTTTACAGTCTTCTGAACTTTTTACTAGTCAATGTATAATCCATACGTTTTAGCACTCTTACACAAACAATTCTTGACTAAAACAGTTAAAACTTTGCAAACATGTTGTTTAATGTATTGGCTACGACACGCTTTTTTTATTTTTGCTTAAAATTGATTAGAAAAAATTTTACAGCCTTCTGAACTTTTTACATTAAAAAACACCTATGCTTGCTTTCGTCAATGTATAATCCATACGTTTTAGCACTCTTACACAAACAATTCTTGACTAAAACAGTTAAAACTTTGCAAACATGTTGTTTAATGTATTGGCTACGACACGCTTTTTTTATTTTTGCTTAAAATTGTTTAGAAAAAATTTTACAGTCTTCTAAACTTTTTACATTAAAAAACACCTATGCTTGCTTTCGTCAATGTATAATCCATACGTTTTAGCACTCTTAAACAAACAATTCTTGACTAAAACAGTTAAAACTTTGCAAACATGTTGTTTAATGTATTGGCTACCACACGCTTTTTTTATTTTTGCTTAAAATTGTTTAGAAAAATTTTACAGTCTTCTGAACTTTTTACTAGTCAATGTATAATCAATACGTTTTAGCACTCTTACACAAACAATTCTTGACTAAAACAGTTATAACTTTGCAAATATGTTGTTTAATGTATTGGCTACGACAAGCTTTTTTTATTTTTGCTTAAAATTGATTAGAAAAAATTTTACAGCCTTCTGAACTTTTTACATTAAAAAACACCTATGCTTGCTTTCGTCAATGTATAATCCATACGTTTTAGCACTCTTACACAAACAATTCTTGACTAAAACAGTTAAAACTTTGCAAACATGTTGTTTAATGTATTGGCTACGACACGTTTTTTTTATTTTTGCTTAAAATTGATTAGAAAAAATTTTACAGTCTTCTGAACTTTTTACTAGTCAATGTATAATCCATACGTTTTAGCACTCTTACACATACAATTCTTGACTAAAACAGTTAAAACTTTGCAAATATGTTGTTTAATGTATTGGCTACGACAGGTTTTTTTTATTTTTGCTTAAAATTGTTTAGAAAAAATTTTACAGTCTTCTGAACTTTTTACTAGTCAATGTATAATCCATACGTTTTAGCACTCTTACACAAACAATTCTTGATTAAAACAGTTAAAACTTTGCAAACATGTTGTTTAATGTATTGGCTACGACACGTTTTTTTTATTTTTGCTTAAAATTGATTAGAAAAAATTTTACAGTCTTCTGAGCTTTTTACTAGTCAATGTATAATCCATACGTTTTAGCACTCTTACACAAACAATTCTTGACTAAAACAGTTAAAACTTTGCAAACATGTTGTTTAATGTATTGGCTACGACACGCTTTTTTTATTTTTGCTTAAAATTGATTAGAAAAAATTTTACTGCCTTCTGAACTTTTTACATTAAAAAACACCTATGCTTGCTTTCGTCAATGTATAATCCATACGTTTTAGCACTCTTACACAAACAATTCTTGACTAAAACAGTTAAAACTTTGCAAACATGTTGTTTAATGTATTGGCTACGACACGCTTTTTTTATTTTTGCTTAAAATTGTTTAGAAAAAATTTTACAGTCTTCTAAACTTTTTACATTAAAAAACACCTATGCTTGCTTTCGTCAATGTATAATCCATACGTTTTAGCACTCTTAAACAAACAATTCTTGACTAAAACAGTTAAAACTTTGCAAACATGTTGTTTAATGTATTGGCTACGACAAGCTTTTTTTATTTTTGCTTAAAATTGTTTAGAAAAAATTTTACAGTCTTCTGAACTTTTTACTAGTCAATGTATAATCCATACGTTTTAGCACTCTTACACAAACAATTCTTGACTAAAACAGTTATAACTTTGCAAATATGTTGTTTAATGTATTGGCTACGACAAGCTTTTTTTATTTTTGCTTAAAATTGATTAGAAAAAATTTTACAGCCTTCTGAACTTTTTACATTAAAAAACACCTATGCTTGCTTTCGTCAATGTATAATCCATACGTTTTAGCACTCTTACACAAACAATTCTTGACTAAAACAGTTAAAACTTTGCAAACATGTTGTTTAATGTATTGGCTACGACACGCTTTTTTTATTTTTGCTTAAAATTGTTTAGAAAAAATTATACAGTCTTCTGAACTTTTTACTAGTCAATGTATAATCCATACGTTTTAGCACTCTTACACAAACAATTCTTGACTAAAACAGTTAAAACTTTGCAAACATGTTGTTTAATGTATTGGCTACGACACGCTTTTTTTATTTTTGCTTAAAATTGATTAGAAAAAATTTTACAGCTTTCTGAACTTTTTACATTAAAAAACTCCTATGCTTGCTTTCGTCAATGTATAATCCATACGTTTTAGCACTCTTACACAAACAATTCTTGACTAAAACAGTTAAAACTTTGCAAACATGTTGTTTAATGTATTGGCTACGACAGGTTTTTTTTATTTTTGCTTAAAATTGTTTAGAAAAAATTTTACAGTCTTCTGAACTTTTTACTAGTCAATGTATAATCCATACGTTTTAGCACTCTTACACAAACAATTCTTGACTAAAACAGTTAAAACTTTGCAAACATGTTGTTTAATGTATTGGCTACGACACGCTTTTTTTATTTTTGCTTAAAATTGTTCAAAAAAATTTTACAGTCTTCTGAACTTTTTACTAGTCAATGTATAATCCATACGTTTTAGCACTCTTACACAAACATAATTTTTATTGAATATTTTTTTATTTTCTTCTGAATATTTTTATGGATTATACATTGAGGAAAGCAAGCATAGGTGTTTTTTAATGTAAAAAGTTCAGAAGACTGTAAAATTTTTTCTAAACAATTTTAAGCAAAAATAAAAAAGCGTGTCGTAGCCAATACATTAAACAACATATTTGCAAAGTTTTAACTGTTTTAGTCAAGAATTGTTTGTTTAAGAGTGCTAAAACGTATGGATTATACATTGACTAGTAAAAAGTTCAGAAGACTGTAAAATTTTTTTTAAACAATTTTAAGCAAAAATAAAAAAAGCGTGTCGTAGCCAATACATTAAACAACATGTTTGCAAAGTTTTAACTGTTTTAGTCAAGAATTGTTTGTGTAAGAGTGCTAAAACGTATGGATTATACATTGACTAGTAAAAAGTTCAGAAGACTGTAAAATTTTTTCTAAACAATTTTAAGCAAAAATAAAAAAAGAGTGTCGTAGCCAATACATTAAACAACATGTTTGCAAAGTTTTAACTGTTTTAGTCAAGAATTGTTTGTGTAAGAGTGCTAAAACGTATGGATTATACATTGACGAAAGCAAGCATAGGTGTTTTTTAATGTAAAAAGTTCAGAAGGCTGTAAAATTTTTTCTAATCAATTTTAAGCAAAAATAAAAAAAGCGTGTCGTAGCCAATACATAAAACAACATGTTTGCAAAGTTTTAACTGTTTTAGTCAAGAATTGTTTGTGTAAGAGTGCTAAAACGTATGGATTATACATTGACGAAAGCAAGCATAGGTGTTTTTTAATGTAAAAAGTTCAGAAGACTGTAAAATTTTTTTTAAACAATTTTAAGCAAAAATAAAAAAAGCGTGTCGTAGCCAATACATTAAACAACATGTTTGCAAAGTTTTAACTGTTTTAGTCAAGAATTGTTTGTGTAAGAGTGCTAAAACGTATGGATTATACATTGACTAGTAAAAAGTTCAGAAGACTGTAAACTTTTTTCTAAACAATTTTAAGCAAAAATAAAAAAAGCTTGTCGTAGCCAATACATTAAACAACATGTTTGCAAAGTTTTAACTGTTTTAGTCAAGAATTGTTTGTGTAAGAGTGCTAAAACGTATGGATTATACATTGACGAAAGCAAGCATAGGTGTTTTTTAATGTAAAAAGTTCAGAAGGCTGTAAAATTTTTTCGAATCAATTTTAAGCAAAAATAAAAAAAGCTTGTCGTAGCCAATACATTAAACAACATGTTTGCAAAGTTTTAACTGTTTTAGTCAAGAATTGTTTGTGTAAGAGTGCTAAAACGTATGGATTATACATTGACGAAAGCAAGCATAGGTGTTTTTTTAATGTAAAAAGTTCAGAAGACTGTAAAATTTTTTTTAAACAATTTTAAGCAAAAATAAAAAAAGCGTGTCGTAGCCAATACATTAAACAACATGTTTGCAAAGTTTTAACTGTTTTAGTCAAGAATTGTTTGTGTAAGAGTGCTAAAACGTATGGATTATACATTGACTAGTAAAAAGTTCAGAAGACTGTAAAATATTTTCTAAACAATTTTAAGCAAAAATAAAAAAAGCGTGTCGTAGCCAATACATTAAACAACATGTTTGCAAAGTTTTAACTGTTTTAGTCAAGAATTGTTTGTGTAAGAGTGCTAAAACGTATGGATTATACATTGACTAGTAAAAAGTTCAGAAGACTGTAAAATTTTTTTAAACAATTTTAAGCAAAAATAAAAAAAGCGTGTCGTAGCCAATACATTAAACAACATGTTTGCAAAGTTTTAACTGTTTTAGTCAAGAATTGTTTGTGTAAGAGTGCTAAAGCGTATGGATTATACATTGACTAGTAAAAAGTTCAGAAGACTGTAAAATTTTTTCTAAACAATTTTAAGCAAAAATAAAAAAAGCGTGTCGTAGCCAATACATTAAACAACATTTTTGCAAAGGTTTAACTGTTTTAGTCAAGAATTGTTTGTGTAAGAGTGCTAAAACGTATGGATTATACATTGACTAGTAAAAAGTTCAGAAGACTTTAAAATTTTTTTTAAACAATTTTAAGCAAAAATAAAAAAAGCGTGTCGTAGCCAATACATTAAACAACATGTTTGCAAAGTTTTAACTGTTTTAGTCAAGAATTGTTTGTGTGAGAGTGCTAAAACGTATGGATTATACATTGACTAGTAAAAAGTTCAGAAGACTGTAAAATTTTTTCTAAACAATTTTAAGCAAAAATAAAAAAAGCGTGTCGTAGCCAATACATTAAACAACATGTTTGCAAAGTTTTAACTGTTTTAGTCAAGAATTGTTTGTGTAAGAGTGCTAAAACGTATGGATTATACATTGACGAATGCAAGCATAGGTGTTTTTTAATGTAAAAAGTTCAGAAGGCTGTAAAATTTTTTCTAATCAATTTTAAGCAAAAATAAAAAAAGCGTGTCGTAGCCAATACATTAAACAACATGTTTGCAAAGTTTTAACTGTTTTAGTCAAGAATTGTTTGTGTAAGAGTGCTAAAACGTATTGATTATACATTGACTAGTAAAAAGTTCAGAAGACTGTAAAATTTTTTCTAAACAATTTTAAGCAAAAATAAAAAAAGCGTGTCGTAGCCAATACATTAAACAACATATTTGCAAAGTTTTAACTGTTTTAGTCAAGAATTGTTTGTGTAAGAGTGCTAAAACGTATGGATTATACATTGACTAGTAAAAAGTTCAGAAGACTGTAAAATATTTTTAAACAATTTTAAGCAAAAATAAAAAAAGCGTGTCGTAGCCAATACATTAAACAACATGTTTGCAAAGTTTTAACTGTTTTAGTCAAGAATTGTTTGTGTAAGAGTGCTAAAACGTATGGATTATACATTGACTAGTAAAAAGTTCAGAAGACTGTAAAGTTTTTTATAAACAATTTTAAGCAAAAATAAAAAAAGCGTGTCGTAGCCAATACATTAAACAACATGTTTGCAAAGTTTTAACTGTTTTAGTCAAGAATTGTTTGTGTAAGAGTGCTAAAACGTATGGATTATACATTGACGAAAGCAAGCATAGGTGTTTTTGAATGTAAAAAGTTCAGAAGACTGTAAAATTTTTTCTAATCAATTTTAAGCAATAATAAAAAAGCGTGTCGTAGCCAATACATTAAACAACATGTTTGCAAAGTTTTAACTGTTTTAGTCAAGAATTGTTTGTGTAAGAGTGCTAAAACGTATGGATTATACATTAACGAAAGCAAGAATAGGTGTTTTTTAATGTAAAAAGTTCAGAAGACTGTAAAATTTTTTCTAAACAATTTTAAGCAAAAATAAAAAAAAGCGTGTCGTAGCCAATACATTAAACAACATGTTTGCAAAGTTTTAACTGTTTTAGTCAAGAATTGTTTGTGTAAGAGTGCTAAAACGTATAGATTATACATTGACTAGTAAAAAGTTCAGAAGACTGTAAAATTTTTTTTAAACAATTTTAAGCAAAAATAAAAAAAGCGTGTCGTAGCCATTACATTAAACAACATGTTTGCAAAGTTTTAACTGTTTTAGTCAAGAATTGTTTGTGTAAGAGTGCTAAAACGTATGGATTATACATTGACTAGTAAAAAGTTCAGAAGACTGTAAAATTTTTTCTAAACAATTTTAAGCAAAAATAAAAAAAGCGTGTCGTAGCCAATACATTAAACAACATGTTTGCAAAGTGTTAACTGTTTTAGTCAAGAAATGTTTGTGTAAGAGTGCTAAAACGTATGGATTATACATTGACGAAAGCAAGCATAGGTGTTTTTTAATGTAAAAAGTTCAGAAGGCTGTAAAATTTTTTCTAAACAATTTTAAGCAAAAATAAAAAAAGCGTGTCGTAGCCAATACATTAAACAACATGTTTGCAAAGTTTTAACTGTTTTAGTCAAGAATTGTTTGTGTAAAAGTGCTAAAACGTATGGATTATACATTGACTAGTAAAAAGTTCAGAAGACTGTAAAATTTTTTCTAAACAATTTTAAGCAAAAATAAAAAAGCGTGTCGTAGCCAATACATTAAACAACATATTTGCAAAGTTTTAACTGTTTTAGTCAAGAATTGTTTGTGTAAGAGTGCTAAAACGTATGGATTATACATTGACGAAAGCAAGCATAGGTGTTTTTTTAATGTAAAAAGTTCAGAAGACTGTAAAATTTTTTTTAAACAATTTTAAGCAAAAATAAAAAAAGCGTGTCGTAGCCAATACATTAAACAACATGTTTGCAAAGTTTTAACTGTTTTAGTCAAGAATTGTTTGTGTAAGAGTGCTAAAACGTATGGATTATACATTGACTAGTAAAAAGTTCAGAAGACTGTAAAATTTTTTCTAAACAATTTTAAGCCAAAACAAAAAAAGCGTGTCGTAGCCAATACATTAAACAACATGTTTGCAAAGTTTTAACTGTTTTAGTCAAGAATTGTTTGTGTAAGAGTGCTAAAACGTATGGATTATACATTGACTAGTAAAAAGTTCAGAAGACTGTAAAATTTTTTTAAACAATTTTAAGCAAAAATAAAAAAAGCGTGTCGTAGCCAATACATTAAACAACATGTTTGCAAAGTTTTAACTGTTTTAGTCAAGAATTGTTTGTGTAAGAGTGCTAAAACGTATGGATTATACATTGACTAGTAAAAAGTTCAGAAGACTGTAAAATTTTTTCTAAACAATTTTAAGCAAAAATAAATAAAGCGTGTCGTAGCCAATACATTAAACAACATGTTTGCAAAGTTTTAACTGTTTTAGTCAAGAATTGTTTGTGTAAGAGTGCTAAAACGTATGGATTATACATTGACTAGTAAAAAGTTCAGAAGACTAAAATTTTTTCTAAACAATTTTAAGCAAAAATAAAAAAAGCGTGTCGTAGCCAATACATTAAACAACATGTTTGCAAAGTTTTAACTGTTTTAGTCAAGAATTGTTTGTGTAAGAGTGCTAAAACGTATGGATTATACATTGACGAAAGCAATCATAGGTGTTTTTTAATGTAAAAAGTTCAGAAGACTATAAAATTTTTTCTAAACAATTTTAAGCAAAAATAAAAAAAGCGTGTCGTAGCCAATACATTAAACAACATGTTTGCAAAGTTTTAACTGTTTTAGTCAAGATATGTTTGTGTAAGAGTGCTAAAACGTATGGAGTATACATTGACGAAAGCAAGCATAGGTGTTTTTTAATGTAAAAAGTTCAGAAGGCTGTAAAATTTTTTCTGAACAATTTTAAGCAAAAATAAAAAAAGCGTGTCGTAGCTAATACATTAAACAACATGTTTGCAAAGTTTTAACTGTTTTAGTCAAGAATTGTTTGTGTAAGAGTGCTAAAACGTATGGATTATACATTGACTAGTAAAAAGTTCAGAAGACTGTAAAATTTTTTCTAAACAATTTTAAGCAAAAATAAAAAAGCGTGTCGTAGCCAATACATTAAACAACATATTTGCAAAGTTTTAACTGTTTTAGTCAAGAATTGTTTGTGTAAGAGTGCTAAAACGTATGGATTATACATTGACGAAAGCAAGCATAGGTGTTTTTTTAATGTAAAAAGTTCAGAAGACTGTAAAATTTTTTTTAAACAATTTTAAGCAAAAATAAAAAAAGCGTGTCGTAGCCAATACATTAAACAACATGTTTGCAAAGTTTTAACTGTTTTAGTCAAGAATTGTTTGTGTAAGAGTGCTAAAACGTATGGATTATACATTGACTAGTAAAAAGTTCAGAAGACTGTAAAATTTTTTCTAAACAATTTTAAGCCAAAACAAAAAAAGCGTGTCGTAGCCAATACATTAAACAACATGTTTGCAAAGTTTTAACTGTTTTAGTCAAGAATTGTTTGTGTAAGAGTGCTAAAACGAATGGATTATACATTGACTAGTAAAAAGTTCAGAAGACTGTAAAATTTTTTCTAAACAATTTTAAGCAAAAATAAAAAATCGTGTCGTAGCCAATACATTAAACAACATATTTGCAAAGTTTTAACTGTTTTAGTCAAGAATTGTTTGTGTAAGAGTGCTAAAACGTATGGATTATACATAGACTAGTAAAAAGTTCAGAAGACTGTAAAATTTTTTTAAACAATTTTAAGCAAAAATAAAAAAAAGCGTGTCGTAGCCAATACATTAAACAACATTTTTGCAAAGTTTTAACTGTTTTAGTCAAGAATTGTTTGTGTAAGAGTGCTAAAACGTATGGATTATACATTGACTAGTAAAAAGTTCAGAAGACTTTAAAATTTTTTCTAAACAATTTTAAGCAAAAATAAAAAAAGCGTGTCGTAGCCAATACATTAAACAACATGTTTGCAAAGTTTTAACTGTTTTAGTCAAGAATTGTTTGTGTAAGAGTGCTAAAACGTATGGATTATACATTGACGAAAGCAAGCATAGGTGTTTTTTTAATGTAAAAAGTTCAGAAGACTGTAAAATTTTTTTTAAACAATTTTAAGCAAAAATAAAAAAAGCGCGTCGTAGCCAATACATTAAACAACATGTTTGCAAAGTTTTAACTGTTTTAGTCAAGAATTGTTTGTGTAAGAGTGCTAAAACGTATGGATTATACATTGACTAGTAAAAAGTTCAGAAGACTGTAAAATATTTTCTAAACAATTTTAAGCAAAAATAAAAAAAGCGTGTCGTAGCCAATACATTAAACAACATGTTTGCAAAGTTTTAACTGTTTTAGTCAAGAATTGTTTGTGTAAGAGTGTTAAAACGTATGGATTATACATTGACTAGTAAAAAGTTCAGAAGACTGTAAATTTTTTTCTAAACAATTTTAAGCAAAAATAAAAAAAAGCGTGTCGTAGCCAATACATTAAACAACATTTTTGCAAAGTTTTAACTGTTTTAGTCAAGAATTGTTTGTGTAAGAGTGCTAAAACGTATGGATTATACATTGACGAAAGCAAGCATAGGTGTTTTTTTAATGTAAAAAGTTCAGAAGACTGTAAAATTTTTTTTAAACAATTTTAAGCAAAAATAAAAAAAGCGCGTCGTAGCCAATACATTAAACAACATGTTTGCAAAGTTTTAACTGTTTTAGTCAAGAATTGTTTGTGTAAGAGTGCTAAAACGTATGGATTATACATTGACTAGTAAAAAGTTCAGAAGACTGTAAAATATTTTCTAAACAATTTTAAGCAAAAATAAAAAAAGCGTGTCGTAGCCAATACATTAAACAACATGTTTGCAAAGTTTTAACTGTTTTAGTCAAGAATTGTTTGTGTAAGAGTGTTAAAACGTATGGATTATACATTGACTAGTAAAAAGTTCAGAAGACTGTAAATTTTTTTCTAAACAATTTTAAGCAAAAATAAAAAAAAGCGTGTCGTAGCCAATACATTAAACAACATTTTTGCAAAGTTTTAACTGTTTTAGTCAAGAATTGTTTGTGTAAGAGTGCTAAAACGTATGGATTCTACATTGACTAGTAAAAAGTTCAGAAGACTTTAAAATTTTTTTTAAACAATTTTAAGCAAAAATAAAAAAAGCGTGTCGTAGCCAATACATTAAACAACATGTTTGCAAAGTTTTAACTGTTTTAGTCAAGAATTGTTTGTGTAAGAGTGCTAAAACGTATGGATTATACATTGACTAGTAAAAAGTTCAGAAGACTGTAAAATTTTTTCTAAACAATTTTAAGCAAAAATAAAAAAAGCGTGTCGTAGCCAATACATTAAACAACATGTTTGCAAAGTTTAAACTGTTTTAGTCAAGAATTGTTTGTGTAAGAGTGCTAAAACGTATGGATTATACATTGACGAATGCAAGCATAGGTGTTTTTTAATGTAAAAAGTTCAGAAGGCTGTAAAATTTTTTCTAATCAATTTTAAGCAAAAATAAAAAAAGCGTGTCGTAGCCAATACATTAACAACATGTTTGCAAAGTTTAAACTGTTTTAGTCAAGAATTGTTTGTGTAAGAGTGCTAAAACGTATTGATTATACATTGACTAGTAAAAAGTTCAGAAGACTGTAAAATTTTTTCTAAACAATTTTAAGCAAAAATAAAAAAAGCGTGTCGTAGCAAATACATTAAACAACATATTTGCAAAGTTTTAACTGTTTTAGTCAAGAATTGTTTGTGTAAGAGTGCTAAAACGTATGGATTATACATTGACTAGTAAAAAGTTCAGAAGACTGTAAAATAGTTTAAACAATTTTAAGCAAAAATAAAAAAAGCGTGTCGTAGCCAATACATTAAACAACATGTTTGCAAAGTTTTAACTGTTTTAGTCAAGAATTGTTTGTGTAAGAGTGCTAAAACGTATGGATTATACATTGACTAGTAAAAAGTTCAGAAGACTGTAAAATTTTTTATAAACAATTTTAAGCAAAAATAAAAAAAGCGTGTCGTAGCCAATACATTAAACAACATGTTTGCAAAGTTTTAACTGTTTTAGTTAAGAATTGTTTGTGTAAGAGTGCTAAAACGTATGGATTATACATTGACGAAAGCAAGCATAGGTGTTTTTGAATGTAAAAAGTTCAGAAGACTGTAAAATTTTTTCTAATCAATTTTAAGCAATAATAAAAAAAGCGTGTCGTAGCCAATACATTAAACAACATGTTTGCAAAGTTTTAACTGTTTTAGTCAATTTTAACTGTTTGTGTAAGAGTGCTAAAACGTATGGATTATACATTGACTAGTAAAAAGTTCAGAAGACTGTAAAATTTTTTCTAAACAATTTTAAGCAAAAATAAAAAAAGCGTGTCGTAGCCAATACATTAAACAACATGTTTGCAAAGTTTTAACTGTTTTAGTCAAGAATTGTTTGTGTAAGAGTGCTAAAACGTATGGATTATACATTGACGAAAGCAAGCATAGGTGTTTTTTAATGTAAAAAGTTCAGAAGACTGTAAAATTTTTTCTAAACAATTTTAAGCCAAAACAAAAAAAGCGTGTCGTAGCCAATACATTAAACAACATGTTTGCAAAGTTTTAACTGTTTTAGTCAAGAATTGTTTGTGTAAGAGTGCTAAAACGTATGGATTATACATTGACTAGTAAAAAGTTCAGAAGACTGTAAAATTTTTTTAAACAATTTTAAGCAAAAATAAAAAAAGCGTGTCGTAGCCAATACATTAAACAACATGTTTGCAAAGTTTTAACTGTTTTAGTCAAGAATTGTTTGTGTAAGAGTGCTAAAACGTATGGATTATACATTGACTAGTAAAAAGTTCAGAAGACTGTAAAATTTTTTTAAACAATTTTAAGCAAAAATAAAAAAAGCGTGTCGTAGCCAATACATTAAACAACATGTTTGCAAAGTTTTAACTGTTTTAGTCAAGAATTGTTTGTGTAAGAGTGCTAAAACGTATGGATTATACATTGACTAGTAAAAAGTTCAGAAGACTGTAAAATTTTTTCTAAACAATTTTAAGCAAAAATAAAAAAAGCGTGTCGTAGCCAATACATTAAACAACATGTTTGCAAAGTTTTAACTGTTTTAGTCAAGAATTGTTTGTGTAAGAGTGCTAAAACGTATGGATTATACATTGACGAAAGCAAGCATAGGTGTTTTTTAATGTAAAAAGTTCAGAAGACTGTAAAATTTTTTCTAAACAATTTTAAGCCAAAACAAAAAAAGCGTGTCGTAGCCAATACATTAAACAACATGTTTGCAAAGTTTTAACTGTTTTAGTCAAGAATTGTTTGTGTAAGAGTGCTAAAACGTATGGATTATACATTGACTAGTAAAAAGTTCAGAAGACTGTAAAATTTTTTTAAACAATTTTAAGCAAAAATAAAAAAAGCGTGTCGTAGCCAATACATTAAACAACATGTTTGCAAAGTTTTAACTGTTTTAGTCAAGAATTGTTTGTGTAAGAGTGCTAAAACGTATGGATTATACATTGACTAGTAAAAAGTTCAGAAGACTGTAAAATTTTTTTAAACAATTTTAAGCAAAAATAAAAAAAGCGTGTCGTAGCCAATACATTAAACAACATGTTTGCAAAGTTTTAACTGTTTTAGTCAAGAATTGTTTGTGTAAGAGTGCTAAAACGTATGGATTATACATTGACTAGTAAAAAGTTCAGAAGACTGTAAAATTTTTTCTAAACAATTTTAAGCAAAAATAAAAAAAGCGTGTCGTAGCCAATACATTAAACAACATTTTTGCAAAGTTTTAACTGTTTTAGTCAAGAATTGTTTGTGTAAGAGTGCTAAAACGTATGGATTATACATTGACTAGTAAAAAGTTCAGAAGACTTTAAAATTTTTTTTAAACAATTTTAAGCAAAAATAAAAAAAGCGTGTCGTAGCCAATACATTAAACAACATGTTTGCAAAGTTTTAACTGTTTTAGTCAAGAATTGTTTGTGTAAGAGTGCTAAAACGTATGGATTATACATTGACTAGTAAAAAGTTCAGAAGACTGTAAAATTTTTTCTAAACAATTTTAAGCAAAAATAAAAAAAGCGTGTCGTAGCCAATACATTAAACAACATGTTTGCAAAGTTTTAACTGTTTTAGTCAAGAATTGTTTGTGTAAGAGTGCTAAAACGTATTTATTATACATTGACTAGTAAAAAGTTCAGAAGACTGTAAAATTTTTTCTAAACAATTTTAAGCAAAAATAAAAAAAGCGTGTCGTAGCCAATACATTAAACAACATATTTGCAAAGTTTTAACTGTTTTAGTCAAGAATTGTTTGTGTAAGAGTGCTAAAACGTATGGATTATACATTGACTAGTAAAAAGTTCAGAAGACTTTAAAATTTTTTCTAAACAATTTTAAGCAAAAATAAAAAAAGCGTGTCGTAGCCAATACATTAAACAACATGTTTGCAAAGTTTTAACTGTTTTAGTCAAGAATTGTTTGTGTAAGAGTGCTAAAACGTATGGATTATACATTGACTAGTAAAAAGTTCAGAAGACTGTAAAATTTTTTCTAATCAATTTTAAGCAATAATAAAAAAGCATGTCGTAGCCAATACATTAAACAACATGTTTGCAAAGTTTTAACTGTTTTAGTCAAGAATTGTTTGTGTAAGAGTGCTAAAACGTATGGATTATACATTGACGAAAGCAAGCATAGGTGTTTTTTAATGTAAAAAGTTCAGAAGGCTGTAAAATTTTTTCTAAACAATTTTAAGCAAAAATAAAAAAAGCGTGTCGTAGCCAATACATTAAACAACATGTTTGCAAAGTTTTAACTGTTTTAGTCAAGAATTGTTTGTGTAAGAGTGCTAAAACGTATGGATTATACATTGACTAGTAAAAAGTTCAGAAGACTGTAAAATTTTTTTAAACAATTTTAAGCAAAAATAAAAAAAGCGTGTCGTAGCCAATACATTAAACAACATGTTTGCAAAGTTTTAACTGTTTTAGTCAAGAATTGTTTGTGTAAGAGTGCTAAAACGTATGGATTATACATTGACTAGTAAAAAGTTCAGAAGACTGTAAAATTTTATCTAAACAATTTTAAGCAAAAATAAAAAAAGCGTGTCGTAGCCAATACATTAAACAACATGTTTGCAAAGTTTTAACTGTTTTAGTCAAGAATTGTTTGTGTAAGAGTGCTAAAACGTATGGATTATACATTGACGAACGCAAGCATAGGTGTTTTTTAATGTAAAAAGTTCAGAAGGCTGTAAAATTTTTTCGAATCATTTTTAAGCAAAAATAAAAAAAGCTTGTCGTAGCCAATACATTAAACAACATGTTTGCAAAGTTTTAACTGTTTTAGTCAAGAATTGTTTGTGTAAGAGTGCTAAAACGTATGGATTATACATTGACTAGTAAAAAGTTCAGAAGACTGTAAAATTTTTTTAAACAATTTTAAGCAAAAATAAAAAAAGCGTGTCGTAGCCAATACATTAAACAACATGTTTGCAAAGTTTTAACTGTTTTAGTCAAGAATTGTTTGTGTAAGAGTGCTAAAACGTATGGATTATACATTGACTAGTAAAAAGTTCAGAAGACTGTAAAATTTTTTCTAAACAATTTTAAGCAAAAATAAAAAAAGCGTGTCGTAGCCAATACATTAAACAACATTTTTGCAAAGTTTTAACTGTTTTAGTCAAGAATTGTTTGTGTAAGAGTGCTAAAACGTATGGATTATACATTGACTAGTAAAAAGTTCAGAAGACTTTAAAATTTTTTTTAAACAATTTTAAGCAAAAATAAAAAAAGCGTGTCGTAGCCAATACATTAAACAACATGTTTGCAAAGTTTTAACTGTTTTAGTCAAGAATTGTTTGTGTAAGAGTGCTAAAACGTATGGATTATACATTGACTAGTAAAAAGTTCAGAAGACTGTAAAATTTTTTCTAAACAATTTTAAGCAAAAATAAAAAAAGCGTGTCGTAGCCAATACATTAAACAACATGTTTGCAAAGTTTTAACTGTTTTAGTCAAGAATTGTTTGTGTAAGAGTGCTAAAACGTATTTATTATACATTGACTAGTAAAAAGTTCAGAAGACTGTAAAATGTTTTCTAAACAATTTTAAGCAAAAATAAAAAAAGCGTGTCGTAGCCAATACATTAAACAACATATTTGCAAAGTTTTAACTGTTTTAGTCAAGAATTGTTTGTGTAAGAGTGCTAAAACGTATGGATTATACATTGACTAGTAAAAAGTTCAGAAGACTGTAAAATATTTTTAAACAATTTTAAGCAAAAATAAAAAAAGCGTGTCGTAGATAATACATTAAACAACATGTTTGCAAAGTTTTAACTGTTTTAGTCAAGAATTGTTTGTGTAAGAGTGCTAAAACGTATGGATTATACATTGACTAGTAAAAAGTTCAGAAGACTATAAAATTTTTTTTAAACAATTTTAAGCAAAAATAAAAAAAGCGTGTCGTAGCCAATACATTAAACAACATGTTTGCAAAGTTTTAACTGTTTTATTCAAGAAATGTTTGTGTAAGAGTGCTAAAACGTATGGATTATACATTGACGAAAGCAAGCATAGGTGTTTTTTTAATGTAAATAGTTCAGAAGACTGTAAAATTTTTTTAAACAATTTTAAGCAAAAATAAAAAAAGCGTGTCGTAGCCAATACATTAAACAACATGTTTGCAAAGTTTTAACTGTTTTAGTCAAGAATTGTTTGTGTAAGAGTGCTAAAACATATGGATTATACATTGACTAGTAAAAAGTTCAGAAGACTGTAAAATTTTTTCTAAACAATTTTAAGCCAAAACAAAAAAAGCGTGTCGTAGCCAATACATTAAACAACATGTTTGCAAAGTTTTATCTGTTTTAGTCAAGAATTGTTTGTGTAAGAGTGCTAAAACGTATGGATTATACATTGACGAAAGCAAGCATAGGTGTTTTTTAATGTAAAAAGTTCAGAAGGCTGTAAAATTTTTTCTAAACAATTTTAAGCAAAAATAAAAAAAGCGTGTCGTAGCCAATACATTAAACAACATGTTTGCAAAGTTTTATCTGTTTTAGTCAAGAATTGTTTGTGTAAGAGTGCTAAAACGTATGGATTATACATTGACTAGTAAAAAGTTCAGAAGACTGTAAAATTTTTTCTAATCAATTTTAAGCAATAATAAAAAAGCGTGTCGTAGCCAATACATTAAACAACATGTTTGCAAAGTTTTAACTGTTTTAGTCAAGAATTGTTTGTGTAAGAGTGCTAAAACGTATGGATTATACATTGACGAAAGCTAGAATAGGTGTTTTTTAATGAAAAAAGTTCAGAAGACTGTAAAATTTTTTCTAAACAATTTTAAGCAAAAATAAAAATAGCGTGTCGTAGCCAATACATTAAACAACATATTTGCAAAGTTTTAACTGTTTTAGTCAAGAATTGTTTGTGTAAGAGTGCTAAAACGTATGGATTATACATTGACTAGTAAAAAGTTCAGAAGACTGTAAAATTTTTTTTAAACAATTTTAAGTAAAAATAAAAAAAGCGTGTCGTAGCCATTACATTAAACAACATGTTTGCAAAGTTTTAACTGTTTTAGTCAAGAATTGTTTGTGTAAGAGTGCTAAAACGTATGGATTATACATTGACTAGTAAAAAGTTCAGAAGATTATAAAATTTTTTCTAAACAATTTTAAGCAAAAATAAAAAAAGCGTGTCGTAGCCAATACATTAAACAACATGTTTGCAAAGTTTTAACTGTTTTAGTCAAGAAATGTTTGTGTAAGAGTGCTAAAACGTATGGATTATACATTGACGAAAGCAAGCATAGGTGTTTTTTAATGTAAAAAGTTCAGAAGGCTGTAAAATTTTTTCTAAACAATTTTAAGCAAAAATAAAAAAAGCGTGTCGTAGCCAATACATTAAACAACATGTTTGCAAAGTTTTAACTGTTTTAGTCAAGAATTGTTTGTGTAAGAGTGCTAAAACGTATGGATTATACATTGGCTAGTAAAAAGTTCAGAAGACTGTAAAATTTTTTCTAAACAATTTTAAGCAAAAATAAAAAAGCGTGTCGTAGCCAATACATTAAACAACATATTTGCAAAGTTTTAACTGTTTTAGTCAAGAATTGTTTGTGTAAGAGTGCTAAAACGTATGGATTATACATTGACGAAAGCAAGCATAGGTGTTTTTTTAATGTAAATAGTTCAGAAGACTGTAAAATTTTTTTAAACAATTTTAAGCAAAAATAAAAAAAGCGTGTCGTAGCCAATACATTAAACAACATGTTTGCAAAGTTTTAACTGTTTTAGTCAAGAATTGTTTGTGTAAGAGTGCTAAAACATATGGATTATACATTGACTAGTAAAAAGTTCAGAAGACTGTAAAATTTTTTCTAAACAATTTTAAGCCAAAACAAAAAAAGCGTGTCGTAGCCAATACATTAAACAACATGTTTGCAAAGTTTTAACTGTTTTAG
The DNA here is from genome assembly GCF_965202585.1 of Thalia democratica. NCBI lineage: Eukaryota > Metazoa > Chordata > Thaliacea > Salpida > Salpidae > Thalia > Thalia democratica. Next base: position 56,951,715 of record NC_139172.1, read on the forward strand.
TCAAGAATTGTTTGTGTAAGAGTGCTAAAACGTATGGATTATACATTGACTAGTAAAAAGTTCAGAAGACTGTAAAATTTTTTTAAACAATTTTAAGCAAAAATACAAAAAGCGTGTCGTAGCCAATACATTAAACAACATGTTTGCAAAGTTTTAACTGTTTTAGTCAAGAATTGTTTGTGTAAGAGTGCTAAAACGTATGGATTATACATTGACTAGTAAAAAGTTCAGAAGACTGTAAAATTTTTTCTAAACAATTTTAAGCAAAAATAAAAAAAGCGTGTCGTAGCCAATACATTAAACAACATGTTTGCAAAGTTTTAACTGTTTTAGTCAAGAATTGTTTGTGTAAGAGTGCTAAAACGTATGGATTATACATTGACTAGTAAAAAGTTCAGAAGACTAAAATTTTTTCTAAACAATTTTAAGCAAAAATAAAAAAAGCGTGTCGTAGCCAATACATTAAACAACATGTTTGCAAAGTTTTAACTGTTTTAGTCAAGAATTGTTTGTGTAAGAGTGCTAAAACGTATGGATTATACATTGACGAAAGCAATCATAGGTGTTTTTTAATGTAAAAAGTTCAGAAGGCTGTAAAATTTTTTCTAATCAATTTTAAGCAAAAATAAAAAAAGCGTGTCGTAGCCAATACATTAAACAACATGTTTGCAAAGTTTTAACTGTTTTAGTCAAGAATTGTTTGTGTAAGAGTGCTAAAACATATGGATTATACATTGACTAGTAAAAAGTTCAGAAGACTGTAAAATTTTTTCTAAACAATTTTAAGCAAAAATAAAAAAAGCGTGTCGTAGCCAATACATTAAACAACATGTTTGCAAAGTTTTAACTGTTTTAGTCAAGAATTGTTTGTGTAAGAGTGCTAAAACGTATGGATTATACATTGACGAAAGCAAGCATAGGTGTTTTTTAATGTAAAAAGTTCAGAAGACTGTAAAATTTTTTCTAAACAATTTTAAGCAAAAATAAAAAAAGCGTGTCGTAGCCAATACATTAAACAACATGTTTGCAAAGTTTTAACTGTATTAGTCAAGAATTGTTTGTGTAAGAGTGCTAAAACGTATGGATTATACATTGACTAGTAAAAAGTTCAGAAGACTGTAAAATTTTTTTTAAACAATTCTAAGCAAAAATAAAAAAAGCGTGTCGTAGCCAATACATTAAACAACATGTTTGCAAAGTTTTAACTGTTTTAGTCAAGAATTGTTTGTGTAAGAGTGCTAAAACATATGGATTATACATTGACTAGTAAAAAGTTCAGAAGACTGTAAAATTTTTTCTAAACAATTTTAAGCCAAAACAAAAAAAGCGTGTCGTAGCCAATACATTAAACAACATGTTTGCAAAGTTTTAACTGTTTTAGTCAAGAATTGTTTGTGTAAGAGTGCTAAAACGTATGGATTATACATTGACTAGTAAAAAGTTCAGAAGACTGTAAAATTTTTTCTAAACAATTTTAAGCAAAAATAAAAAAAGCGTGTCGTAGCCAATACATTAAACAACATGTTTGCAAAGTTTTAACTGTTTTAGTCAAGAATTGTTTGTGTAAGAGTGCTAAAACGTATGGATTATACATTGACTAGTAAAAAGTTCAGAAGACTAAAATTTTTTCTAAACAATTTTAAGCAAAAATAAAAAAAGCGTGTCGTAGCCAATACATTAAACAACATGTTTGCAAAGTTTTAACTGTTTTAGTCAAGAATTGTTTGTGTAAGAGTGCTAAAACGTATGGATTATACATTGACGAAAGCAATCATAGGTGTTTTTTAATGTAAAAAGTTCAGAAGGCTGTAAAATTTTTTCTAATCAATTTTAAGCAAAAATAAAAAAAGCGTGTCGTAGCCAATACATTAAACAACATGTTTGCAAAGTTTTAACTGTTTTAGTCAAGAATTGTTTGTGTAAGAGTGCTAAAACGTATGGATTATACATTGACTAGTAAAAAGTTCAGAAGACTGTAAAATTTTTTCTAAACAATTTTAAGCAAAAATAAAAAAAGCGTGTCGTAGCCAATACATTAAACAACATGTTTGCAAAGTTTTAACTGTTTTAGTCAAGAATTGTTTGTGTAAGAGTGCTAAAACGTATGGATTATACATTGACGAAAGCAAGCATAGGTGTTTTTTAATGTAAAAAGTTCAGAAGACTGTAAAATTTTTTCTAAACAATTTTAAGCAAAAATAAAAAAAGTGTGTCGTAGCTAATACATTAAACAACATGTTTGCAAAGTTTTAACTGTACTAGTCAAGAATTGTTTGTGTAAGAGTGCTAAAACGTATGGATTATACATTGACTAGTAAAAAGTTCAGAAGACTGTAAAATTTTTTTTAAACAATTCTAAGCAAAAATAAAAAAAGCGTGTCGTAGCCAATACATTAAACAACATGTTTGCAAAGTTTTAACTGTTTTAGTCAAGAATTGTTTGTGTAAGAGTGCTAAAAGGTATGGATTATACATTGACTAGTAAAAAGTTCAGAAGACTGTAAAATTTTTTTTAAACAATTCTAAGCAAAAATAAAAAAAGCGTGTCGTAGCCAATACATTAAACAACATGTTTGCAAAGTTTTAATTGTTTTAGTCAAGAATTGTTTGTGTAAGAGTGCTAAAACGTATGGATTATACATTGACGAAAGCAAGCATAGGTGTTTTTTAATGTAAAAAGTTCAGAAGGCTGTAAAATTTTTTCTAATCAATTTTAAGCAAAAATAAAAAAAGCGTGTCGTAGCCAATACATTAAACAACATGTTTGCAAAGTTTTAACTGTTTTAGTCAAGAATTGTTTGTGTATGAGTGCTAAAACGTTTGGATTATACATTGACTAGTAAAAAGTTCAGAAGACTGTAAAATTTTTTCTAAACAATTTTAAGCAAAAATAAAAAAAGCGTGTCGTAGCCAATACATTAAACAACATGTTTGCAAAGTTTTAACTGTTTTAGTCAAGAATTGTTTCTGTAAGAGTGCTAAAACGTATGGATTATACATTGACGAAAGCAAGCATAGGTGTTTTTTAATGTAAAAAGTTCAGAAGACTGTAAAAATTTTTCTAAACAAATTTAAGCAAAAATAAAATAAGCGTGTCGTAGCCAATACATTAAACAACATATTTGCAAAGTTTTAACTGTTTTAGTCAAGAATTGTTTGTGTAAGAGTGCTAAAACGTATGGATTATACATTGACGAAAGCAATCATAGGTGTTTTTTAATGTAAAAAGTTCAGAAGGCTGTAAAATTTTTTCTAATCAATTTTAAGCAAAAATAAAAAAAGCGTGTCGTAGCCAATACATTAAACAACATGTTTGCAAAGTTTTAACTGTTTTAGTCAAGAATTGTTTGTGTAAGAGTGCTAAAACGTATGGATTATACATTGACTAGTAAAAAGTTCAGAAGACTGTAAAATTTTTTCTAAACAATTTTAAGCAAAAATAAAAAAAGCATGTCGTAGCCAATACATTAAACAACATGTTTGCAAAGTTTTAACTGTTTTAGTCAAGAATTGTTTGTGTAAGAGTGCTAAAACGTATGGATTATACATTGACTAGTAAAAAGTTCAGAAGACTGTAAAATTTTTTCTAAACAATTTTAAGCAAAAATAAAAAAAGCGTGTCGTAGCCAATACATTAAACAACATGTTTGCAAAGTTTTAACTGTTTTAGTCAAGAATTGTTTGTGTAAGAGTGCTAAAACGTATGGATTATACATTGACTAGTAAAAAGTTCAGAAGACTAAAATTTTTTCTAAACAATTTTAAGCAAAAATAAAAAAAGCGTGTCGTAGCCAATACATTAAACAACATGTTTGCAAAGTTTTAACTGTTTTAGTCAAGAATTGTTTGTGTAAGAGTGCTAAAACGTATGGATTATACATTGACGAAAGCAATCATAGGTGTTTTTTAATGTAAAAAGTTCAGAAGACTGTAAAATTTTTTCTAATCAATTTTAAGCAAAAATAAAAAAAGCGTGTCGTAGCCAATACATTAAACAACATGTTTGCAAAGTTTTAACTGTTTTAGTCAAGAATTGTTTGTGTAAGAGTGCTAAAACGTATGGATTATACATTGACTAGTAAAAAGTTCAGAAGACTGTAAAATTTTTTCTAAACAATTTTAAGCAAAAATAAAAAAAGCGTGTCGTAGCCAATACATTAAACAACATGTTTGCAAAGTTTTAACTGTTTTAGTCAAGAATTGTTTGTGTAAGAGTGCTAAAACGTATGGATTATACATTGACGAAAGCAAGCATAGGTGTTTTTTAATGTAAAAAGTTCAGAAGACTGTAAAATTTTTTCTAAACAATTTTAAGCAAAAATAAAAAAAGCGTGTCGTAGCCAATACATTAAACAACATGTTTGCAAAGTTTTAACTGTATTAGTCAAGAATTGTTTGTGTAAGAGTGCTAAAACGTATGGATTATACATTGACTAGTAAAAAGTTCAGAAGACTGTAAAATTTTTTTTAAACAATTCTAAGCAAAAATAAAAAAAGCGTGTCGTAGCCAATACATTAAACAACATGTTTGCAAAGTTATAACTGTTTTAGTCAAGAATTGTTTGTGTAAGAGTGCTAAAACGTATGGATTATACATTGACTAGTAAAAAGTTCAGAAGACTGTAAAATTTTTTTTAAACAATTCTAAGCAAAAGTAAAAAAAGCGTGTCGTAGCCAATACATTAAACAACATGTTTGCAAAGTTTTAACTGTTTTAGTCAAGAATTGTTTGTGTAAGAGTGCTAAAACGTATGGATTATACATTGACGAAAGCAAGCATAGGTGTTTTTTAATGTAAAAAGTTCAGAAGGCTGTAAAATTTTTTCTAATCAATTTTAAGCAAAAATAAAAAAAGCGTGTCGTAGCCAATACATTAAACAACATGTTTGCAAAGTTTTAACTGTTTTAGTCAAGAATTGTTTGTGTATGAGTGCTAAAACGTTTGGATTATACATTGACTAGTAAAAAGTTCAGAAGACTGTAAAATTTTTTCTAAACAATTTTAAGCAAAAATAAAAAAAGCGTGTCGTAGCCAATACATTAAACAACATGTTTGCAAAGTTTTAACTGTTTTAGTCAAGAATTGTTTCTGTAAGAGTGCTAAAACGTATGGATTATACATTGACGAAAGCAAGCATAGGTGTTTTTTAATGTAAAAAGTTCAGAAGACTGTAAAATTTTTTCTAAACAAATTTAAGCAAAAATAAAATAAGCGTGTCGTAGCCAATACATTAAACAACATATTTGCAAAGTTTTAACTGTTTTAGTCAAGAATTGTTTGTGTAAGAGTGCTAAAACGTATGGATTATACATTGACGAAAGCAATCATAGGTGTTTTTTAATGTAAAAAGTTCAGAAGGCTGTAAAATTTTTTCTAATCAATTTTAAGCAAAAATAAAAAAAGCGTGTCGTAGCCAATACATTAAACAACATGTTTGCAAAGTTTTAACTGTTTTAGTCAAGAATTGTTTGTGTAAGAGTGCTAAAACGTATGGATTATACATTGACTAGTAAAAAGTTCAGAAGACTGTAAAATTTTTTCTAAACAATTTTAAGCAAAAATAAAAAAAGCATGTCGTAGCCAATACATTAAACAACATGTTTGCAAAGTTTTAACTGTTTTAGTCAAGAATTGTTTGTGTAAGAGTGCTAAAACGTATGGATTATACATTGACTAGTAAAAAGTTCAGAAGACTGTAAAATTTTTTCTAAACAATTTTAAGCAAAAATAAAAAAAGCGTGTCGTAGCCAATACATTAAACAACATATTTGCAAAGTTTTAACTGTTTTAGTCAAGAATTGTTTGTGTAAGAGTGCTAAAACATATGGATTATACATTGACTAGTAAAAAGTTCAGAAGACTGTAAAATTTTTTCTAAACAATTTTAAGCCAAAACAAAAAAAGCGTGTCGTAGCCAATACATTAAACAACATGTTTGCAAAGTTTTAACTGTTTTAGTCAAGAATTGTTTGTGTAAGAGTGCTAAAACGTATGGATTATACATTGACTAGTAAAAAGTTCAGAAGACTGTAAAATTTTTTCTAAACAATTTTAAGCAAAAATAAAAAAAGCGTGTCGTAGCCAATACATTAAACAACATGTTTGCAAAGTTTTAACTGTTTTAGTCAAGAATTGTTTGTGTAAGAGTGCTAAAACGTATGGATTATACATTGACTAGTAAAAAGTTCAGAAGACTAAAATTTTTTCTAAACAATTTTAAGCAAAAATAAAAAAAGCGTGTCGTAGCCAATACATTAAACAACATGTTTGCAAAGTTTTAACTGTTTTAGTCAAGAATTGTTTGTGTAAGAGTGCTAAAACGTATGGATTATACATTGACGAAAGCAATCATAGGTGTTTTTTAATGTAAAAAGTTCAGAAGACTGTAAAATTTTTTCTAATCAATTTTAAGCAAAAATAAAAAAAGCGTGTCGTAGCCAATACATTAAACAACATGTTTGCAAAGTTTTAACTGTTTTAGTCAAGAATTGTTTGTGTAAGAGTGCTAAAACGTATGGATTATACATTGACTAGTAAAAAGTTCAGAAGACTGTAAAATTTTTTCTAAACAATTTTAAGCAAAAATAAAAAAAGCGTGTCGTAGCCAATACATTAAACAACATGTTTGCAAAGTTTTAACTGTTTTAGTCAAGAATTGTTTGTGTAAGAGTGCTAAAACGTATGGATTATACATTGACGAAAGCAAGCATAGGTGTTTTTTAATGTAAAAAGTTCAGAAGACTGTAAAATTTTTTCTAAACAATTTTAAGCAAAAATAAAAAAAGCGTGTCGTAGCCAATACATTAAACAACATGTTTGCAAAGTTTTAACTGTATTAGTCAAGAATTGTTTGTGTAAGAGTGCTAAAACGTATGGATTATACATTGACTAGTAAAAAGTTCAGAAGACTGTAAAATTTTTTTTAAACAATTCTAAGCAAAAATAAAAAAAGCGTGTCGTAGCCAATACATTAAACAACATGTTTGCAAAGTTATAACTGTTTTAGTCAAGAATTGTTTGTGTAAGAGTGCTAAAACGTATGGATTATACATTGACTAGTAAAAAGTTCAGAAGACTGTAAAATTTTTTCTAAACAATTTTAAGCAAAAATAAAAAAAGCGTGTCGTAGCCAATACATTAAACAACATGTTTGCAAAGTTTTAACTGTTTTAGTCAAGAATTGTTTGTGTAAGAGTGCTAAAACGTATGGATTATACATTGACGAAAGCAAGCATAGGTGTTTTTTAATGTAAAAAGTTCAGAAGGCTGTAAAATTTTTTCTAATCAATTTTAAGCAAAAATAAAAAAAGCGTGTCGTAGCCAATACATTAAACAACATGTTTGCAAAGTTTTAACTGTTTTAGTCAAGAATTGTTTGTGTATGAGTGCTAAAACGTTTGGATTATACATTGACTAGTAAAAAGTTCAGAAGACTGTAAAATTTTTTCTAAACAATTTTAAGCAAAAATAAAAAAAGCGTGTCGTAGCCAATACATTAAACAACATGTTTGCAAAGTTTTAACTGTTTTAGTCAAGAATTGTTTCTGTAAGAGTGCTAAAACGTATGGATTATACATTGACGAAAGCAAGCATAGGTGTTTTTTAATGTAAAAAGTTCAGAAGACTGTAAAATTTTTTCTAAACAAATTTAAGCAAAAATAAAATAAGCGTGTCGTAGCCAATACATTAAACAACATATTTGCAAAGTTTTAACTGTTTTAGTCAAGAATTGTTTGTGTAAGAGTGCTAAAACGTATGGATTATACATTGACTAGTAAAAAGTTCAGAAGACTGTAAAATTTTTTTTAAACAATTTTAAGCAAAAATAAAAAAAGCGTGTCGTAGCCAATACATTAAACAACATGTTTGCAAAGTTTTAACTGTTTTAGTCAAGAATTGTTTGTGTAAGAGTGCTAAAACGTATGGATTATACATTGACGAAAGCAAGCATAGGTGTTTTTTAATGTAAAAAGTTCAGAAGGCTGTAAAATTTTTTCTAATCAATTTTAAGCAAAAATAAAAAAAGCGTGTCGTAGCCAATACATTAAACAACATGTTTGCAAAGTTTTAACTGTTTTAGTCAAGAATTGTTTGTGTAAGAGTGCTAAAACGTATGGATTATACATTGACGAAAGCAAGCATAGGTGTTTTTTAATGTAAAAAGTTCAGAAGACTGTAAAATTTTTTCTAAACAATTTTAAGCAAAATTAAAAAAAGCGTGTCGTAGCCAATACATTAAACAACATTTTTGCAAAGTTTTAACTGTTTTAGTCAAGAATTGTTTGTGTAAGAGTGCTAAAACGTATGGATTATACATTGACTAGTAAAAAGTTCAGAAGACTTTAAAATTTTTTTTAAACAATTTTAAGCAAAAATAAAAAAAAAGCGTGTCGTAGCCAATACATTAAACAAAATGTTTGCAAAGTTTTAACTGTTTTAGTCAAGAATTGTTTGTGTAAAAGTGCTAAAACGTATGGATTATACATTGACTAGTAAAAAGTTCAGAAGACTGTAAAATTTTTTCTAAACAATTTTAAGCAAAAATAAAAAAAGCGTGTCGTAGCCAATACATTAAACAACATGTTTGCAAAGTTTTAACTGTTTTAGTCAAGAATTGTTTGTGTAAGAGTGCTAAAACGTATGGATTATACATTGACGAAAGCAAGCATAGGTGTTTTTTAATGTAAAAAGTTCAGAAGGCTGTAAAATTTTTTCTAATCAATTTTAAGCAAAAATAAAAAAAGCGTGTCGTAGCCAATACATTAAACAACATGTTTGCAAAGTTTTAACTGTTTTAGTCAAGAATTGTTTGTGTAAGAGTGCTAAAACGTATGGATTATACATTGACTAGTAAAAAGTTCAGAAGACTGTAAAATTTTTTCTAAACAATTTTAAGCAAAAATAAAAAAAGCGTGTCGTAGCCAATACATTAAACAACATGTTTGCAAAGTTTTAACTGTTTTAGTCAAGAATTGTTTGTGTAAGAGTGCTAAAACGTATGGATTATACATTGACGAAAGCAAGCATAGGTGTTTTTTAATGTAAAAAGTTCAGAAGACTGTAAAATTTTTTCTAAACAATTTTAAGCAAAAATAAAAAAAGCGTGTCGTAGCCAATACATTAAACAACATGTTTGCAAAGTTTTAACTGTTTTAGTCAAGAATTGTTTGTGTAAGAGTGCTAAAACGTATGGATTATACATTGACTAGTAAAAAGTTCAGAAGACTGTAAAATTTTTTTTAAACAATTTTAAGCAAAAATAAAAAAAGCGTGTCGTAGCCAATACATTAAACAACATGTTTGCAATGTTTTAACTGTTTTAGTAAAGAATTGTTTGTGTAAGAGTGCTAAAGCGTATGGATTATACATTGACTAGTAAAAAGTTCAGAAGACTGTAAAATTTTTTCTAAACAATTTTAAGCAAAAATAAAAAAAAGCGTGTCGTAGCCAATACATTAAACAACATGTTTGCAAAGTTTTAACTGTTTTAGTCAAGAATTGTTTGTGTAAGAGTGCTAAAACGTATGGATTATACATTGACGAAAGCAAGCATAGGTGTTTTTTAATGTAAAAAGTTCAGAAGACTGTAAAATTTTTTCTAAACAATTTTAAGCAAAATTAAAAAAAGCGTGTCGTAGCCAATACATTAAACAACATTTTTGCAAAGTTTTAACTGTTTTAGTCAAGAATTGTTTGTGTAAGAGTGCTAAAACGTATGGATTATACATTGACTAGTAAAAAGTTCAGAAGACTTTAAAATTTTTTTTAAACAATTTTAAGCAAAAATAAAAAAAAGCGTGTCGTAGCCAATACATTAAACAAAATGTTTGCAAAGTTTTAACTGTTTTAGTCAAGAATTGTTTGTGTAAGAGTGCTAAAACGTATGGATTATACATTGACTAGTAAAAAGTTCAGAAGACTGTAAAATTTTTTCTAATCAATTTTAAGCAAAAATAAAAAAAGCGTGTCGTAGCCAATACATTAAACAACATGTTTGCAAAGTTTTAACTGTTTTAGTCAAGAATTGTTTGTGTAAGAGTGCTAAAACGTATGGATTATACATTGACGAAAGCAAGCATAGGTGTTTTTTAATGTAAAAAGTTCAGAAGACTGTAAAATTTTTTCTAAACAATTTTAAGCAAAAATAAAAAAAGCGTGTCGTAGCCAATACATTAAACAACATGTTTGCAAAGTTTTAACTGTATTAGTCAAGAATTGTTTGTGTAAGAGTGCTAAAACATATGGATTATACATTGACTAGTAAAAAGTTCAGAAGACTGTAAAATTTTTTTTAAACAATTCTAAGCAAAAATAAAAAAAGCGTGTCGTAGCCAATACATTAAACAACATGTTTGCAAAGTTTTAACTGTTTTAGTCAAGAATTGTTTGTGTAAGAGTGCTAAAACGTATGGATTATACATTGACTAGTAAAAAGTTCAGAAGACTGTAAAATTTTTTTTAAACAATTTTAAGCAAAAATAAAAAAAACGTGTCGTAGCCAATACATTAAACAACATGTTTGCAAAGTTTTAACTGTTTTAGTCAAGAATTGTTTGTGTAAGAGTGCTAAAACGTATGGATTATACATTGACGAAAGCAAGCATAGGTGTTTTTTAATGTAAAAAGTTCAGAAGACTGTAAAATTTTTTCTAAACAATTTTAAGCAAAAAAAAAAAAAGCGTGTCGTAGCCAATACATTAAACAACATGTTTGCAAAGTTTTAACTGTTTTAGTCAAGAATTGTTTGTGTAAGAGTGCTAAAACGTATGGATTATACATTGACTAGTAAAAAGTTCAGAAGACTGTAAAATTTTTTTTAAACAATTTTAAGCAAAAATAAAAAAAGCGTGTCGTAGCCAATACATTAAACAACATGTTTGCAATGTTTTAACTGTTTTAGTAAAGAATTGTTTGTGTAAGAGTGCTAAAACGTTTGGATTATACATTGACTAGTAAAAAGTTCAGAAGACTGTAAAATTTTTTCTAAACAATTTTAAGCAAAAATAAAAAAAGCGTGTCGTAGCCAATACATTAAACAACATGTTTGCAAAGTTTTAACTGTTTTAGTAAAGAATTGTTTGTGTAAGAGTGCTAAAACGTATGGATTATACATTGACGAAAGCAAGCATAGGTGTTTTTTAATGTAAAAAGTTCAGAAGGCTGTAAAATTTTTTCTAATCAATTTTAAGCAAAAATAAAAAAAGTGTGTCGTAGCCAATACATTAAACAACATGTTTGCAAAGATTTAACTGTTTTAGTAAAGAATTGTTTGTGTAAGAGTGCTAAAACGTATGGATTATACATTGACTAGTAAAAAGTTCAGAAGACTGTAAAATTTTTTTTAAACAATTTTAAGCAAAAATAAAAAAAGTGTGTCGTAGCCAATACATTAAACAACATGTTTGCAAAGTTTTAATTGTTTTAGTAAAGAATTGTTTGTGTAAGAGTGCTAAAACGTATGGATTATACATTGACTAGTAAAAAGTTCAGAAGACTGTAAAAATTTTTCTAAACAATTTTAAGCAAAAATAAAAAAAGCGTGTCGTAGCCAATACATTAAACAACATGTTTGCAAAGTTTTAACTGTTTTAGTCAAGAATTGTTTGTGTAAGAGTGCTAAAACGTATGGATTATACATTGACGAAAGCAAGCATAGGTGTTTTTTAATGTAAAAAGTTCAGAAGGCTGTAAAATTTTTTCTAATCAATTTTAAGCAAAAATAAAAAAAGCGTGTCGTAGCCAATACATTAAACAACATGTTTGCAAAGTTTTAACTGTTTTAGTCAAGAATTGTTTGTGTAAGAGTGCTAAAACGTATGGATTATACATTGACTAGTAAAAAGTTCAGAAGACTGTAAAATTTTTTCTAATCAATTTTAAGGAAAAATTAAAAAAGCGTGTCGTAGCCAATACATTAAACAACATGTTTGCAAAGTTTTAACTGTTTTAGTCAAGAATTGTTTGTGTAAGAGTGCTAAAACATATGGATTATACATTGACTAGTAAAAAGTTCAGAAGACTGTAAAATTTTTTTTAAAAAATTTTAAGCAAAAATAAAAAAAGCGTGTCGTAGCCAATACATTAAACAACATGTTTGCAAAGTTTTAACTGTTTTAGTCAAGAATTGTTTGTGTAAGAGTGCTAAAACATATGGATTATACATTGACTAGTAAAAAGTTCAGAAGACTGTAAAATTTTTTTTAAACAATTTTAAGCAAAAATAAAAAAAGCGTGTCGTAGCCAATACATTAAACAACATGTTTGCAAAGTTTTAACTGTTTTAGTAAAGAATTGTTTGTGTAAGAGTGCTAAAACGTATGGATTATACATTGACTAGTAAAAAGTTCAGAAGACTGTAAAATTTTTTCTAAACAATTTTAAGCAAAAATAAAAAAAGCGTGTCGTAGCCAATACATTAAACAACATGTTTGCAAAGTTTTAACTGTTTTAGTCAAGAATTGTTTGTGTAAGAGTGCTAAAACGTATGGATTATACATTGACGAAAGCAAGCATAGGTGTTTTTTAATGTAAAAAGTTCAGAAGGCTGTAAAATTTTTTTTAATCAATTTTAAGCAAAAATAAAAAAAGTGTGTCGTAGCCAATACATTAAACAACATGTTTGCAAAGTTTTAACTGTTTTAGTCAAGAATTGTTTGTGTAAGAGTGCTAAAACGTATGGATTATACATTGACTAGTAAAAAGTTCAGAAGACTGTAAAATTTTTTCTAAACAATTTTAAGCAAAAATAAAAAAAGCGTGTCTAGCCAATACATCAAACAACATGTTTGCAAAGTTTTAACTGTTTTAGTCAAGAATTGTTTGTGTAAGAGTGCTAAAACGTATGGATTATACATTGACGAAAGCAAGCATAGGTGTTTTTTAATGTAAAAAGTTCAGAAGACTGTAAAATTTTTTCTAAACAAATTTAAGCAAAAATAAAATAAGCGTGTCGTAGCCAATACATTAAACAACATATTTGCAAAGTTTTAACTATTTTAGTCAAGAATTGTTTGTGTAAGAGTGCTAAAACGTATGGATTATACATTGACTAGTAAAAAGTTCAGAAGACTGTAAAATTTTTTTTAAACAATTTTAAGCAAAAATAAAAAAAGCGTGTCGTAGCCAATACATTAAACAACATGTTTGCAAAGTTTTAACTGTTTTAGTCAAGAATTGTTTGTGTAAGAGTGCTAAAACGTATGGATTAAAGATTGACTAGTAAAAAGTTCAGAAGACTGTAAAATTTTTTCTAAACAATTTTAAGCAAAAATAAAAAAAGCGTGTCGTAGCCAATACATTAAACAACATGTTAGCAAAGTTTTAACTGTTTTAGTCAAGAATTGTTTGTGTAAGAGTGCTAAAACGTATGGATTATACATTGACGAAAGCAAGAATAGGTGTTTTTTAATGTAAAAAGTTCAGAAGGCTGAAAAATTTTTTCTAATCAATTTTAAGCAAAAATAAAAAAAGCGTGTCGTAGCCAATACATTAAACAACATGTTTGCAAAGTTTTAACTGTTTTAGTCAAGAATTGTTCGTGTAAGAGTGCTAAAACGTATGGATTATACATTGACTAGTAAAAAGTTCAGAAGACTGTAAAATTTTTTATAAACAATTTTAAGCAAAAATAAAAAAAGCGTGTCGTAGCCAATACATTAAACAACATGTTTGCAAAGTTTTAACTGTTTTAGTCAAGAATTGTTTGTGTAAGAGTGCTAAAACGTATGGATTATACATTGACGAAAGCAAGCATAGGTGTTTTTTAATGTAAAAAGTTCAGAAGACTGTAAAATTTTTTCTAAACAGTTTTAAGCAAAAATAAAAAAAGCGTGTCGTAGCCAATACATTAAACAACATGTTTGCAAAGTTTTAACTGTTTTAGTCAAGAATTGTTTGTGTAAGAGTGCTAAAACGTATGGATTATACATTGACTAGTAAAAAGTTCAGAAGACTGTAAAACTTCTTTTAAACAATTTTAAGCAAAAATAAAAAAAGCATGTCGTAGCCAATACATTAAACAACATGTTTGCAAAGTTTTAACTGTTTTAGTCAAGAATTGTTTGTGTAAGAGTGCTAAAACGTATGGATTATACATTGACTAGTAAAAAGTTCAGAAGACTGTAAAATTTTTTCTAAACAATTTTAAGCAAAAATAAAAAAAGCGTGTCGTAGCCAATACATTAAACAACATGTTTGCAAAGTTTTAACTGTTTTAGTCAAGAATTGTTTGTGTAAGAGTGCTAAAACGTATGGATTATAAATTGACTAGTAAAAAGTTCAGAATACTGTAAAATTTTTTCTAAACAATTTTAAGCAAAAATAAAAAAAGCGTGTCGTAGCCAATACATTAAACAACATGTTTGCAAAGTTTTAACTGTTTTAGTCAAGAATTGTTTGTGTAAGAGTGCTAAAACGTATGGATTATACATTGACGAAAGCAAGCATAGGTGTTTTTTAATTTAAAAAGTTCAGAAGACTGTAAAATTTTTTCTAAACTATTTTAAGCAAAAATAAAAAAAGCTTGTCGTAGCCAATACATTAAACAACATATTTGTAAAGTTTTAACTGTTTTAGTCAAGAATTGTTTGTGTAAGAGTGCTAAAACGTATGGATTATACATTGACTAGTAAAAAGTTCAGAAGACTGTAAAATTTTTTTTAAACAATTTTAAGCAAAAATAAAAAAAGCGTGTCGTAGCCAATACGTTAAACAACATGTTTGCAAAGTTTTAACTGTTTTAGTCAAGAATTGTTTGTGTAAGAGTGCTAAAACGTATGGATTAAAGATTGACTAGTAAAAAGTTCAGAAGACTGTAAAATTTTTTCTAAACAATTTTAAGCAAAAATAAAAAAAGCGTGTCGTAGACAATACATTAAACAACATGTTTGCAAAGTTTTAACTGTTTTAGTCAAGAATTGTTTGTGTAAGAGTGCTAAAACGTATGGATTATACATTGACGAAAGCAAGCATAGGTGTTTTTTAATGTAAAAAGTTCAGAAGGCTGTAAAATTTTTTCTCATCAATTTTAAGCAAAAATAAAAAAAGCGTGTCGTAGCCAATACATTAAACAACATGTTTGCAAAGTTTTAACTGTTTTAGTCAAGAATTGTTCGTGTAAGAGTGCTAAAACGAATGGATTATACATTGACTAGTAAAAAGTTCAGAAGACTGTAAAATTTTTTCTAAACAATTTTAAGCAAAAATAAAAAAAGCGTGTCGTAGCCAATACATTAAACAACATGTTTGCAAAGTTTTAACTGTTTTAGTCAAGAATTGTTTGTGTAAGAGTGCTAAAACGTATGGATTATACATTGACTAGTAAAAAGTTCAGAAGACTGTAAAATTTTTTCTAAACAATTTTAAGCAAAAATAAAAAAAGCGTGTCGTAGCCAATACATTAAACAACATGTTTGCAAAGTTTTAACTGTTTTAGTCAAGAATTGTTTGTGTAAGAGTGCTAAAACGTATGGATTATAAATTGACTAGTAAAAAGTTCAGAATACTGTAAAATTTTTTCTAAACAATTTTAAGCAAAAATAAAAAAAGCGTGTCGTAGCCAATACATTAAACAACATGTTTGCAAAGTTTTAACTGTTTTAGTCAAGAATTGTTTGTGTAAGAGTGCTAAAACGTATGGATTATACATTGACGAAAGCAAGCATAGGTGTTTTTTAATTTAAAAAGTTCAGAAGACTGTAAAATTTTTTCTAAACTATTTTAAGCAAAAATAAAAAAAGCGTGTCGTAGCCAATACATTAAACAACATGTTTGCAAAGTTTAACTGTTTTAGTCAAGAATTGTTTGTGTAAGAATGCTAAAACGTATGGATTAAAGATTGACTAGTAAAAAGTTCAGAAGACTGTAAAATTTTTTCTAAACAATTTTAAGCAAAAATAAAAAAAGCGTGTCGTAGCCAATACATTAAACAACATATTTGCAAAGTTTTAACTGTTTTAGTCAAGAATTGTTTGTGTAAGAGTGCTAAAACGTATGGATTATACATTGACTAGTAAAAAGTTCAGAAATCTGTAAAATTTTTTCTAAACAATTTTAAGCAAAAATAAAAAAAGCGTGTCGTAGCCAATACATTAAACAACATGTTTGCAAAGTTTTAACTGTTTTAGTCAAGAATTGTTTGTGTAAGAGCGCTAAAACGTATGGATTATACATTGACTAGTAAAAAGTTCAGAAGACTGTAAAATTTCTTTTAAACAATTTTAAGCAAAAATAAAAAAAGCGTGTCTTAGCCAATACATTAAACAACATGTTTGCAAAGTTTTAACGGTTTTAGTCAAGAATTGTTTGTGTAAGAGTGCTAAAACGTATGGATTATACATTGACTAGTAAAAAGTTCAGAAGACTGTAAAATTTTTTCTAAACAATATTAAGCAAAAATAAAAAAAGCGTGTCGTAGCCAATACATTAAACAACATGTTTGCAAAGTTTTAACTGTTTTAGTCAAGAATTGTTTGTGTAAGACTGCTAAAACGTATGGGTTATACATTGACTAGTAAAAAGTTCAGAAGACTGTAAAATTTTTTCTAAACAATTTTAAGCAAAAATA
Organism: Thalia democratica; assembly: GCF_965202585.1. Taxonomy (NCBI): domain Eukaryota; kingdom Metazoa; phylum Chordata; class Thaliacea; order Salpida; family Salpidae; genus Thalia; species Thalia democratica. The sequence goes on from NC_139172.1 coordinate 56,968,280, forward strand.
AAAAAAGCGTGTCGTAGCCAATACATTAAATAACATGTTTGCAAAGTTTTAACTGTTTTAGTCAAGAATTGTTTGTGTAAGAGTGCTAAAACGTATGGATTATACATTGACGAAAGCAAGCATAGGTGTTTTTTAATGTAAAAAGTTCAGAAGACTGTAAAATTTTTTCTAAACAATTTTAAGCAAAAATAAAAAAAGCGTGTCGTAGCCAATACATTAAACAACATAGTTGCAAAGTTTTAACTGTTTTAGTCAAGAATTGTTTGTGTAAGAGTGCTAAAACGTAAGGATTATACATTGACTAGTAAAAAGTTCAGAAGACTGTAAAATTTCTTTTAAACAATTTTAAGCAAAAATAAAAAAAGCGTGTCGTAGCCAATACATTAAACAACATGTTTGCAAAGTTTTAACTGTTTTAGTCAAGAATTGTTTGTGTAAGAGTGCTAAAACGTATGGATTGTACATTGACGAAAGCAAGCATAGGTGTTTTTTAATGTAAAAAGTTCAGAAGGCTGTAAAATTTTTTCTAATCAATTTTAAGCAAAAATAAAAAAAGCGTGTCGTAGCCAATACATTTAACAACATGTTTGCAAAGTTTTAACTGTTTTAGTCAAGAATTGTTTGTGTAAGAGTGCTAAAACGTATGGATTATACATTGACTAGTAAAAAGTTCAGAAGACTGTAAAATTTTTTCTAAACAATTTTAAGCAAAAATAAAAAAAGCGTGTCGTAGCCAATACATCAAACAACATGTTTGCAAAGTTTTAACTGTTTTAGTCAAGAATTGTTTGTGTAAGAGTGCTAAAACGTATGGATTATACATTGACGAAAGCAAGCATAGGTGTTTTTTAATTTAAAAAGTTCAGAAGACTGTAAAATTTTTTCTAAACAATTTTAAGCAAAAATAAAAAAAGCGTGTCGTAGCCAATACATTAAACAACATATTTGTAAAGTTTTAACTGTTTTAGTCAAGAATTGTTTGTGTAAGAGTGCTAAAACGTATGGATTATACATTGACTAGTAAAAAGTTCAGAAGACTGTAAAATTTTTTCTAAACAATTTTAAGCAAAAATAAAAAAAGCGCGTCGAAGCCAATACATTAAACAACATGTTTGCAAAGTTTTAACTGTTTTAGTCAAGAATTGTTTGTGTAAGAGTGCTAAAACGTATGGATTAAAGATTGACTAGTAAAAAGTTCAGAAGACTGTAAAATTTTTTCTAAACAATTTTAAGCAAAAATAAAAAAAGCGTGTCGTAGCCAATACATTAAACAACATGTTTGCAAAGTTTTAACTGTTTTAGTCAAGAATTGTTTGTGTAAGAGTGCTAAAACGTATGGATTATACATTGACGAAAGCAAGCATAGGTGTTTTTTAATGTAAAAAGTTCAGAAGGCTGTAAAATTTTTTCTAATCAATTTTAAGCAAAAATAAAAAAAGCGTGTCGTAGCCAATACATTAAACAACATGTTAGCAAAGTTTTAACTGTTTTAGTCAAGAATTGTTTGTGTAAGAGTGCTAAAACGTATGGATTATACATTGACGAAAGCAAGAATAGGTGTTTTTTAATGTAAAAAGTTCAGAAGGCTGAAAAATTTTTTCTAATCAATTTTAAGCAAAAATAAAAAAAGCGTGTCGTAGCCAATACATTAAACAACATGTTTGCAAAGTTTTAACTGTTTTAGTCAAGAATTGTTCGTGTAAGAGTGCTAAAACGTATGGATTATACATTGACTAGTAAAAAGTTCAGAAGACTGTAAAATTTTTTATAAACAATTTTAAGCAAAAATAAAAAAAGCGTGTCGTAGCCAATACATTAAACAACATGTTTGCAAAGTTTTAACTGTTTTAGTCAAGAATTGTTTGTGTAAGAGTGCTAAAACGTATGGATTATACATTGACGAAAGCAAGCATAGGTGTTTTTTAATGTAAAAAGTTCAGAAGACTGTAAAATTTTTTCTAAACAATTTTAAGCAAAAATAAAAAAAGCGTGTCGTAGCCAATACATTAAACAACATGTTTGCAAAGTTTTAACTGTTTTAGTCCAGAATTGTTTGTGTAAGAGTGCTAAAACGTATGGATTATACATTGACTAGTAAAAAGTTCAGAAGACTGTAAAACTTCTTTTAAACAATTTTAAGCAAAAATAAAAAAAGCATGTCGTAGCCAATACATTAAACAACATGTTTGCAAAGTTTTAACTGTTTTAGTCAAGAATTGTTTGTGTAAGAGTGCTAAAACGTATGGATTATACATTGACTAGTAAAAAGTTCAGAAGACTGTAAAATTTTTTCTAAACAATTTTAAGCAAAAATAAAAAAAGCGTGTCGTAGCCAATACATTAAACAACATGTTTGCAAAGTTTTAACTGTTTTAGTCAAGAATTGTTTGTGTAAGAGTGCTAAAACGTATGGATTATAAATTGACTAGTAAAAAGTTCAGAATACTGTAAAATTTTTTCTAAACAATTTTAAGCAAAAATAAAAAAAGCGTGTCGTAGCCAATACATTAAACAACATGTTTGCAAAGTTTTAACTGTTTTAGTCAAGAATTGTTTGTGTAAGAGTGCTAAAACGTATGGATTATACATTGACGAAAGCAAGCATAGGTGTTTTTTAATTTAAAAAGTTCAGAAGACTGTAAAATTTTTTCTAAACTATTTTAAGCAAAAATAAAAAAAGCTTGTCGTAGCCAATACATTAAACAACATATTTGTAAAGTTTTAACTGTTTTAGTCAAGAATTGTTTGTGTAAGAGTGCTAAAACGTATGGATTATACATTGACTAGTAAAAAGTTCAGAAGACTGTAAAATTTTTTTTAAACAATTTTAAGCAAAAATAAAAAAAGCGTGTCGTAGCCAATACATTAAACAACATGTTTGCAAAGTTTTAACTGTTTTAGTCAAGAATTGTTTGTGTAAGAGTGCTAAAACGTATGGATTATACATTGACGAAAGCAAGCATAGGTGTTTTTTAATTTAAAAAGTTCAGAAGACTGTAAAATTTTTTCTAAACTATTTTAAGCAAAAATAAAAAAAGCTTGTCGTAGCCAATACATTAAACAACATATTTGTAAAGTTTTAACTGTTTTAGTCAAGAATTGTTTGTGTAAGAGTGCTAAAACGTATGGATTATACATTGACTAGTAAAAAGTTCAGAAGACTGTAAAATTTTTTTTAAACAATTTTAAGCAAAAATAAAAAAAGCGTGTCGTAGCCAATACGTTAAACAACATGTTTGCAAAGTTTTAACTGTTTTAGTCAAGAATTGTTTGTGTAAGAGTGCTAAAACGTATGGATTAAAGATTGACTAGTAAAAAGTTCAGAAGACTGTAAAATTTTTTCTAAACAATTTTAAGCAAAAATAAAAAAAGCGTGTCGTAGACAATACATTAAACAACATGTTTGCAAAGTTTTAACTGTTTTAGTCAAGAATTGTTTGTGTAAGAGTGCTAAAACGTATGGATTATACATTGACGAAAGCAAGCATAGGTGTTTTTTAATGTAAAAAGTTCAGAAGGCTGTAAAATTTTTTCTCATCAATTTTAAGCAAAAATAAAAAAAGCGTGTCGTAGCCAATACATTAAACAACATGTTTGCAAAGTTTTAACTGTTTTAGTCAAGAATTGTTCGTGTAAGAGTGCTAAAACGAATGGATTATACATTGACTAGTAAAAAGTTCAGAAGACTGTAAAATTTTTTCTAAACAATTTTAAGCAAAAATAAAAAAAGCGTGTCGTAGCCAATACATTAAACAACATGTTTGCAAAGTTTTAACTGTTTTAGTCAAGAATTGTTTGTGTAAGAGTGCTAAAACGTATGGATTATACATTGACTAGTAAAAAGTTCAGAAGACTGTAAAATTTTTTCTAAACAATTTTAAGCAAAAATAAAAAAAGCGTGTCGTAGCCAATACATTAAACAACATGTTTGCAAAGTTTTAACTGTTTTAGTCAAGAATTGTTTGTGTAAGAGTGCTAAAACGTATGGATTATAAATTGACTAGTAAAAAGTTCAGAATACTGTAAAATTTTTTCTAAACAATTTTAAGCAAAAATAAAAAAAGCGTGTCGTAGCCAATACATTAAACAACATGTTTGCAAAGTTTTAACTGTTTTAGTCAAGAATTGTTTGTGTAAGAGTGCTAAAACGTATGGATTATACATTGACGAAAGCAAGCATAGGTGTTTTTTAATTTAAAAAGTTCAGAAGACTGTAAAATTTTTTCTAAACTATTTTAAGCAAAAATAAAAAAAGCGTGTCGTAGCCAATACATTAAACAACATGTTTGCAAAGTTTAACTGTTTTAGTCAAGAATTGTTTGTGTAAGAATGCTAAAACGTATGGATTAAAGATTGACTAGTAAAAAGTTCAGAAGACTGTAAAATTTTTTCTAAACAATTTTAAGCAAAAATAAAAAAAGCGTGTCGTAGCCAATACATTAAACAACATATTTGCAAAGTTTTAACTGTTTTAGTCAAGAATTGTTTGTGTAAGAGTGCTAAAACGTATGGATTATACATTGACTAGTAAAAAGTTCAGAAATCTGTAAAATTTTTTCTAAACAATTTTAAGCAAAAATAAAAAAAGCGTGTCGTAGCCAATACATTAAACAACATGTTTGCAAAGTTTTAACTGTTTTAGTCAAGAATTGTTTGTGTAAGAGCGCTAAAACGTATGGATTATACATTGACTAGTAAAAAGTTCAGAAGACTGTAAAATTTCTTTTAAACAATTTTAAGCAAAAATAAAAAAAGCGTGTCTTAGCCAATACATTAAACAACATGTTTGCAAAGTTTTAACGGTTTTAGTCAAGAATTGTTTGTGTAAGAGTGCTAAAACGTATGGATTATACATTGACTAGTAAAAAGTTCAGAAGACTGTAAAATTTTTTCTAAACAATATTAAGCAAAAATAAAAAAAGCGTGTCGTAGCCAATACATTAAACAACATGTTTGCAAAGTTTTAACTGTTTTAGTCAAGAATTGTTTGTGTAAGACTGCTAAAACGTATGGGTTATACATTGACTAGTAAAAAGTTCAGAAGACTGTAAAATTTTTTCTAAACAATTTTAAGCAAAAATAAAAAAAGCGTGTCGTAGCCAATACATTAAATAACATGTTTGCAAAGTTTTAACTGTTTTAGTCAAGAATTGTTTGTGTAAGAGTGCTAAAACGTATGGATTATACATTGACGAAAGCAAGCATAGGTGTTTTTTAATGTAAAAAGTTCAGAAGACTGTAAAATTTTTTCTAAACAATTTTAAGCAAAAATAAAAAAAGCGTGTCGTAGCCAATACATTAAACAACATAGTTGCAAAGTTTTAACTGTTTTAGTCAAGAATTGTTTGTGTAAGAGTGCTAAAACGTAAGGATTATACATTGACTAGTAAAAAGTTCAGAAGACTGTAAAATTTCTTTTAAACAATTTTAAGCAAAAATAAAAAAAGCGTGTCGTAGCCAATACATTAAACAACATGTTTGCAAAGTTTTAACTGTTTTAGTCAAGAATTGTTTGTGTAAGAGTGCTAAAACGTATGGATTGTACATTGACGAAAGCAAGCATAGGTGTTTTTTAATGTAAAAAGTTCAGAAGGCTGTAAAATTTTTTCTAATCAATTTTAAGCAAAAATAAAAAAAGCGTGTCGTAGCCAATACATTTAACAACATGTTTGCAAAGTTTTAACTGTTTTAGTCAAGAATTGTTTGTGTAAGAGTGCTAAAACGTATGGATTATACATTGACTAGTAAAAAGTTCAGAAGACTGTAAAATTTTTTCTAAACAATTTTAAGCAAAAATAAAAAAAGCGTGTCGTAGCCAATACATCAAACAACATGTTTGCAAAGTTTTAACTGTTTTAGTCAAGAATTGTTTGTGTAAGAGTGCTAAAACGTATGGATTATACATTGACGAAAGCAAGCATAGGTGTTTTTTAATTTAAAAAGTTCAGAAGACTGTAAAATTTTTTCTAAACAATTTTAAGCAAAAATAAAAAAAGCGTGTCGTAGCCAATACATTAAACAACATATTTGTAAAGTTTTAACTGTTTTAGTCAAGAATTGTTTGTGTAAGAGTGCTAAAACGTATGGATTATACATTGACTAGTAAAAAGTTCAGAAGACTGTAAAATTTTTTCTAAACAATTTTAAGCAAAAATAAAAAAAGCGCGTCGAAGCCAATACATTAAACAACATGTTTGCAAAGTTTTAACTGTTTTAGTCAAGAATTGTTTGTGTAAGAGTGCTAAAACGTATGGATTAAAGATTGACTAGTAAAAAGTTCAGAAGACTGTAAAATTTTTTCTAAACAATTTTAAGCAAAAATAAAAAAAGCGTGTCGTAGCCAATACATTAAACAACATGTTTGCAAAGTTTTAACTGTTTTAGTCAAGAATTGTTTGTGTAAGAGTGCTAAAACGTATGGATTATACATTGACGAAAGCAAGCATAGGTGTTTTTTAATGTAAAAAGTTCAGAAGGCTGTAAAATTTTTTCTAATCAATTTTAAGCAAAAATAAAAAAAGCGTGTCGTAGCCAATACATTAAACAACATGTTAGCAAAGTTTTAACTGTTTTAGTCAAGAATTGTTTGTGTAAGAGTGCTAAAACGTATGGATTATACATTGACGAAAGCAAGAATAGGTGTTTTTTAATGTAAAAAGTTCAGAAGGCTGAAAAATTTTTTCTAATCAATTTTAAGCAAAAATAAAAAAAGCGTGTCGTAGCCAATACATTAAACAACATGTTTGCAAAGTTTTAACTGTTTTAGTCAAGAATTGTTCGTGTAAGAGTGCTAAAACGTATGGATTATACATTGACTAGTAAAAAGTTCAGAAGACTGTAAAATTTTTTATAAACAATTTTAAGCAAAAATAAAAAAAGCGTGTCGTAGCCAATACATTAAACAACATGTTTGCAAAGTTTTAACTGTTTTAGTCAAGAATTGTTTGTGTAAGAGTGCTAAAACGTATGGATTATACATTGACGAAAGCAAGCATAGGTGTTTTTTAATGTAAAAAGTTCAGAAGACTGTAAAATTTTTTCTAAACAATTTTAAGCAAAAATAAAAAAAGCGTGTCGTAGCCAATACATTAAACAACATGTTTGCAAAGTTTTAACTGTTTTAGTCAAGAATTGTTTGTGTAAGAGTGCTAAAACGTATGGATTATACATTGACTAGTAAAAAGTTCAGAAGACTGTAAAACTTCTTTTAAACAATTTTAAGCAAAAATAAAAAAAGCATGTCGTAGCCAATACATTAAACAACATGTTTGCAAAGTTTTAACTGTTTTAGTCAAGAATTGTTTGTGTAAGAGTGCTAAAACGTATGGATTATACATTGACTAGTAAAAAGTTCAGAAGACTGTAAAATTTTTTCTAAACAATTTTAAGCAAAAATAAAAAAAGCGTGTCGTAGCCAATACATTAAACAACATGTTTGCAAAGTTTTAACTGTTTTAGTCAAGAATTGTTTGTGTAAGAGTGCTAAAACGTATGGATTATAAATTGACTAGTAAAAAGTTCAGAATACTGTAAAATTTTTTCTAAACAATTTTAAGCAAAAATAAAAAAAGCGTGTCGTAGCCAATACATTAAACAACATGTTTGCAAAGTTTTAACTGTTTTAGTCAAGAATTGTTTGTGTAAGAGTGCTAAAACGTATGGATTATACATTGACGAAAGCAAGCATAGGTGTTTTTTAATTTAAAAAGTTCAGAAGACTGTAAAATTTTTTCTAAACTATTTTAAGCAAAAATAAAAAAAGCTTGTCGTAGCCAATACATTAAACAACATATTTGTAAAGTTTTAACTGTTTTAGTCAAGAATTGTTTGTGTAAGAGTGCTAAAACGTATGGATTATACATTGACTAGTAAAAAGTTCAGAAGACTGTAAAATTTTTTTTAAACAATTTTAAGCAAAAATAAAAAAAGCGTGTCGTAGCCAATACGTTAAACAACATGTTTGCAAAGTTTTAACTGTTTTAGTCAAGAATTGTTTGTGTAAGAGTGCTAAAACGTATGGATTAAAGATTGACTAGTAAAAAGTTCAGAAGACTGTAAAATTTTTTCTAAACAATTTTAAGCAAAAATAAAAAAAGCGTGTCGTAGACAATACATTAAACAACATGTTTGCAAAGTTTTAACTGTTTTAGTCAAGAATTGTTTGTGTAAGAGTGCTAAAACGTATGGATTATACATTGACGAAAGCAAGCATAGGTGTTTTTTAATGTAAAAAGTTCAGAAGGCTGTAAAATTTTTTCTCATCAATTTTAAGCAAAAATAAAAAAAGCGTGTCGTAGCCAATACATTAAACAACATGTTTGCAAAGTTTTAACTGTTTTAGTCAAGAATTGTTCGTGTAAGAGTGCTAAAACGAATGGATTATACATTGACTAGTAAAAAGTTCAGAAGACTGTAAAATTTTTTCTAAACAATTTTAAGCAAAAATAAAAAAAGCGTGTCGTAGCCAATACATTAAACAACATGTTTGCAAAGTTTTAACTGTTTTAGTCAAGAATTGTTTGTGTAAGAGTGCTAAAACGTATGGATTATACATTGACTAGTAAAAAGTTCAGAAGACTGTAAAATTTTTTCTAAACAATTTTAAGCAAAAATAAAAAAAGCGTGTCGTAGCCAATACATTAAACAACATGTTTGCAAAGTTTTAACTGTTTTAGTCAAGAATTGTTTGTGTAAGAGTGCTAAAACGTATGGATTATAAATTGACTAGTAAAAAGTTCAGAATACTGTAAAATTTTTTCTAAACAATTTTAAGCAAAAATAAAAAAAGCGTGTCGTAGCCAATACATTAAACAACATGTTTGCAAAGTTTTAACTGTTTTAGTCAAGAATTGTTTGTGTAAGAGTGCTAAAACGTATGGATTATACATTGACGAAAGCAAGCATAGGTGTTTTTTAATTTAAAAAGTTCAGAAGACTGTAAAATTTTTTCTAAACTATTTTAAGCAAAAATAAAAAAAGCGTGTCGTAGCCAATACATTAAACAACATGTTTGCAAAGTTTAACTGTTTTAGTCAAGAATTGTTTGTGTAAGAATGCTAAAACGTATGGATTAAAGATTGACTAGTAAAAAGTTCAGAAGACTGTAAAATTTTTTCTAAACAATTTTAAGCAAAAATAAAAAAAGCGTGTCGTAGCCAATACATTAAACAACATATTTGCAAAGTTTTAACTGTTTTAGTCAAGAATTGTTTGTGTAAGAGTGCTAAAACGTATGGATTATACATTGACTAGTAAAAAGTTCAGAAATCTGTAAAATTTTTTCTAAACAATTTTAAGCAAAAATAAAAAAAGCGTGTCGTAGCCAATACATTAAACAACATGTTTGCAAAGTTTTAACTGTTTTAGTCAAGAATTGTTTGTGTAAGAGCGCTAAAACGTATGGATTATACATTGACTAGTAAAAAGTTCAGAAGACTGTAAAATTTCTTTTAAACAATTTTAAGCAAAAATAAAAAAAGCGTGTCTTAGCCAATACATTAAACAACATGTTTGCAAAGTTTTAACGGTTTTAGTCAAGAATTGTTTGTGTAAGAGTGCTAAAACGTATGGATTATACATTGACTAGTAAAAAGTTCAGAAGACTGTAAAATTTTTTCTAAACAATATTAAGCAAAAATAAAAAAAGCGTGTCGTAGCCAATACATTAAACAACATGTTTGCAAAGTTTTAACTGTTTTAGTCAAGAATTGTTTGTGTAAGACTGCTAAAACGTATGGGTTATACATTGACTAGTAAAAAGTTCAGAAGACTGTAAAATTTTTTCTAAACAATTTTAAGCAAAAATAAAAAAAGCGTGTCGTAGCCAATACATTAAATAACATGTTTGCAAAGTTTTAACTGTTTTAGTCAAGAATTGTTTGTGTAAGAGTGCTAAAACGTATGGATTATACATTGACGAAAGCAAGCATAGGTGTTTTTTAATGTAAAAAGTTCAGAAGACTGTAAAATTTTTTCTAAACAATTTTAAGCAAAAATAAAAAAAGCGTGTCGTAGCCAATACATTAAACAACATAGTTGCAAAGTTTTAACTGTTTTAGTCAAGAATTGTTTGTGTAAGAGTGCTAAAACGTAAGGATTATACATTGACTAGTAAAAAGTTCAGAAGACTGTAAAATTTCTTTTAAACAATTTTAAGCAAAAATAAAAAAAGCGTGTCGTAGCCAATACATTAAACAACATGTTTGCAAAGTTTTAACTGTTTTAGTCAAGAATTGTTTGTGTAAGAGTGCTAAAACGTATGGATTGTACATTGACGAAAGCAAGCATAGGTGTTTTTTAATGTAAAAAGTTCAGAAGGCTGTAAAATTTTTTCTAATCAATTTTAAGCAAAAATAAAAAAAGCGTGTCGTAGCCAATACATTTAACAACATGTTTGCAAAGTTTTAACTGTTTTAGTCAAGAATTGTTTGTGTAAGAGTGCTAAAACGTATGGATTATACATTGACTAGTAAAAAGTTCAGAAGACTGTAAAATTTTTTCTAAACAATTTTAAGCAAAAATAAAAAAAGCGTGTCGTAGCCAATACATCAAACAACATGTTTGCAAAGTTTTAACTGTTTTAGTCAAGAATTGTTTGTGTAAGAGTGCTAAAACGTATGGATTATACATTGACGAAAGCAAGCATAGGTGTTTTTTAATTTAAAAAGTTCAGAAGACTGTAAAATTTTTTCTAAACAATTTTAAGCAAAAATAAAAAAAGCGTGTCGTAGCCAATACATTAAACAACATATTTGTAAAGTTTTAACTGTTTTAGTCAAGAATTGTTTGTGTAAGAGTGCTAAAACGTATGGATTATACATTGACTAGTAAAAAGTTCAGAAGACTGTAAAATTTTTTCTAAACAATTTTAAGCAAAAATAAAAAAAGCGCGTCGAAGCCAATACATTAAACAACATGTTTGCAAAGTTTTAACTGTTTTAGTCAAGAATTGTTTGTGTAAGAGTGCTAAAACGTATGGATTAAAGATTGACTAGTAAAAAGTTCAGAAGACTGTAAAATTTTTTCTAAACAATTTTAAGCAAAAATAAAAAAAGCGTGTCGTAGCCAATACATTAAACAACATGTTTGCAAAGTTTTAACTGTTTTAGTCAAGAATTGTTTGTGTAAGAGTGCTAAAACGTATGGATTATACATTGACGAAAGCAAGCATAGGTGTTTTTTAATGTAAAAAGTTCAGAAGGCTGTAAAATTTTTTCTAATCAATTTTAAGCAAAAATAAAAAAAGCGTGTCGTAGCCAATACATTAAACAACATGTTTGCAAAGTTTTAACTGTTTTAGTCAAGAATTGTTTGTGTAAGAGTGCTAAAACGTATGGATTATACATTGACTAGTAAAAAGTTCAGAAGACTGTAAAATTTTTTCTAAACAATTTTAAGCAAAAATAAAAAAAGCGTGTCGTAGCCAATACATTAAACAACATATTTGCAAAGTTTTAACTGTTTTAGTCAAGAATTGTTTGTGTAAGAGTGCTAAAACGTATGGATTATACATTGACGAAAGCAAGCATAGGTGTTTTTTAATGTAAAAAGTTCAGAAGACTGTAAAATTTTTTCTAAACAATTTTAAGCAAAAATAAAAAAAGTGTGTCGTAGCCAATACATCAAACAACATAGTTGCAAAGTTTTTACTGTTTTAGTCAAGAATTGTTTGTGTAAGAGTGCTAAAACGTATGGATTATACATTGACTAGTAAAAAGTTCAGAAGAGTGTAAAATTTCTTTTAAACAATTTTAAGCAAAAATAAAAAAAGCGTGTCGTAGCCAATACATTAAACAACATGTTTGCAAAGTTTTAACTGTTTTAGTCAAGAATTGTTTGTGTAAGAGTGCTAAAACGTATGGATTATACATTGACGAAAGCAAGCATAGGTGTTTTTTAATGTAAAAAGTTCAGAAGACTGTAAAATTTTTTCTAAACAATTTTAAGCAAAAATAAAAAAAGCGTGTCGTAGCCAATACATTAAACAACATGTTTGCAAAGTTTTAACTGTTTTAGTCAAGAATTGTTTGTGTAAGAGTGCTAAAACGTATGGATTATACATTGACTAGTAAAAAGTTCAGAAGACTGTAAAACTTCTTTTAAACAATTTTAAGCAAAAATAAAAAAAGCGTGTCGTAGCCAATACATTAAACAACATGTTTGCAAAGTTTTAACTGTTTTAGTCAAGAATTGTTTGTGTAAGAGTGCTAAAACGTATGGATTATACATTTACTAGTAAAAAGTTCAGAAGACTGTAAAATTTTTTCTAAACAATTTTAAGCAAAAATAAAAAAAGCGTGTCGTAGCCAATACATTAAACAACATGTTTGCAAAGTTTTAACTGTTTTAGTCAAGAATTGTTTGTGTAAGAGTGCTAAAACGTATGGATTATAAATTGACTAGTAAAAAGTTCAGAATACTGTAAAATTTTTTCTAAACAATTTTAAGCAAAAATAAAAAAAGCGTGTCGTAGCCAATACATTAAACAACATGTTTGCAAAGTTTTAACTGTTTTAGTCAAGAATTGTTTGTGTAAGAGTGCTAAAACGTATGGATTATACATTGACGAAAGCAAGCATAGGTGTTTTTTAATTTAAAAAGTTCAGAAGACTGTAAAATTTTTTCTAAACTATTTTAAGCAAAAATAAAAAAAGCTTGTCGTAGCCAATACATTAAACAACATATTTGTAAAGTTTTAACTGTTTTAGTCAAGAATTGTTTGTGTAAGAGTGCTAAAACGTATGGATTATACATTGACTAGTAAAAAGTTCAGAAGACTGTAAAATTTTTTTTAAACAATTTTAAGCAAAAATAAAAAAAGCGTGTCGTAGCCAATACGTTAAACAACATGTTTGCAAAGTTTTAACTGTTTTAGTCAAGAATTGTTTGTGTAAGAGTGCTAAACCGTATGGATTAAAGATTGACTAGTAAAAAGTTTAGAAGACTGTAAAATTTTTTCTAAACAATTTTAAGCAAAAATAAAAAAAGCGTGTCGTAGACAATACATTAAACAACATGTTTGCAAAGTTTTAACTGTTTTAGTCAAGAATTGTTTGTGTAAGAGTGCTAAAACGTATGGATTATACATTGACGAAAGCAAGCATAGGTGTTTTTTAATGTAAAAAGTTCAGAAGGCTGTAAAATTTTTTCTCATCAATTTTAAGCAAAAATAAAAAAAGCGTGTCGTAGCCAATACATTAAACAACATGTTTGAAAAGTTTAACTGTTTTAGTCAAGAATTGTTTGTGTAAGAATGCTAAAACGTATGGATTAAAGATTGACTAGTAAAAAGTTCAGAAGACTGTAAAATTTTTTCTAAACAATTTTAAGCAAAAATAAAAAAAGCGTGTCGTAGCCAATACATTAAACAACATATTTGCAAAGTTTTAACTGTTTTAGTCAAGAATTGTTTGTGTAAGAGTGCTAAAACGTATGGATTATACATTGACTAGTAAAAAGTTCAGAAGACTGTAAAATTTTTTCTAAACAATATTAAGCAAAAATAAAAAAAGCGTGTCGTAGCCAATACATTAAACAACATGTTTGCAAAGTTTTAACTGTTTTAGTCAAGAATTGTTTGTGTAAGAGTGCTAAAACGTATGGATTATACATTGACTAGTAAAAAGTTCAGAAGACTGTAAAATTTTTTCTAAACAATTTTAAGCAAAAATAAAAAAAGCGTGTCGTAGCCAATACATTAAATAACATGTTTGCAAAGTTTTAACTGTTTTAGTCAAGAATTGTTTGTGTAAGAGTGCTAAAACGTATGGATTATACATTGACGAAAGCAAGCATAGGTGTTTTTTAATGTAAAAAGTTCAGAAGACTGTAAAATTTTTTCTAAACAATTTTAAGCAAAAATAAAAAAAGCGTTTCGTAGCCAATACATTAAACAACATAGTTGCAAAGTTTTAACTGTTTTAGTCAAGAATTGTTTGTGTAAGAGTGCTAAAACGTAAGGATTATACATTGACTAGTAAAAAGTTCAGAAGACTGTAAAATTTCTTTTAAACAATTTTAAGCAAAAATAAAAAAAGCGTGTCGTAGCCAATACATTAAACAACATGTTTGCAAAGTTTTAACTGTTTTAGTCAAGAATTGTTTGTGTAAGAGTGCTAAAACGTATGGATTGTACATTGACGAAAGCAAGCATAGGTGTTTTTTAATGTAAAAAGTTCAGAAGGCTGTAAAATTTTTTCTAATCAATTTTAAGCAAAAATAAAAAAAGCGTGTCGTAGCCAATACATTTAACAACATGTTTGCAAAGTTTTAACTGTTTTAGTCAAGAATTGTTTGTGTAAGAGTGCTAAAACGTATGGATTATACATTGACTAGTAAAAAGTTCAGAAGACTGTAAAATTTTTTCTAAACAATTTTAAGCAAAAATAAAAAAAGCGTGTCGTAGCCAATACATCAAACAACATGTTTGCAAAGTTTTAACTGTTTTAGTCAAGAATTGTTTGTGTAAGAGTGCTAAAACGTATGGATTATACATTGACGAAAGCAAGCATAGGTGTTTTTTAATTTAAAAAGTTCAGAAGACTGTAAAATTTTTTCTAAACAATTTTAAGCAAAAATAAAAAAAGCGTGTCGTAGCCAATACATTAAACAACATATTTGTAAAGTTTTAACTGTTTTAGTCAAGAATTGTTTGTGTAAGAGTGCTAAAACGTATGGATTATACATTGACTAGTAAAAAGTTCAGAAGACTGTAAAATTTTTTTTAAACAATTTTAAGCAAAAATAAAAAAAGCGCGTCGAAGCCAATACATTAAACAACATGTTTGCAAAGTTTTAACTGTTTTAGTCAAGAATTGTTTGTGTAAGAGTGCTAAAACGTATGGATTAAAGATTGACTAGTAAAAAGTTCAGAAGACTGTAAAATTTTTTCTAAACAATTTTAAGCAAAAATAAAAAAAGCGTGTCGAAGCCAATACATTAAACAACATGTTTGCAAAGTTTTAACTGTTTTAGTCAAGAATTGTTTGTGTAAGAGTGCTAAAACGTATGGATTATACATTGACGAAAGCAAGCATAGGTGTTTTTTAATGTAAAAAGTTCAGAAGGCTGTAAAATTTTTTCTAATCAATTTTAAGCAAAAATAAAAAAAGCGTGTCGTAGCCAATACATTAAACAACATGTTTGCAAAGTTTTAACTGTTTTAGTCAAGAATTGTTTGTGTAAGAGTGCTAAAACGTATGGATTATACATTGACTAGTAAAAAGTTCAGAAGACTGTAAAATTTTTTCTAAACAATTTTAAGCAAAAATAAAAAAAGCGTGTCGTAGCCAATACATTAAACAACATATTTGCAAAGTTTTAACTGTTTTAGTCAAGAATTGTTTGTGTAAGAGTGCTAAAACGTATGGATTATACATTGACGAAAGCAAGCATAGGTGTTTTTTAATGTAAAAAGTTCAGAAGACTGTAAAATTTTTTCTAAACAATTTTAAGCAAAAATAAAAAAAGTGTGTCGTAGCCAATACATCAAACAACATAGTTGCAAAGTTTTTACTGTTTTAGTCAAGAATTGTTTGTGTAAGAGTGCTAAAACGTATGGATTATACATTGACTAGTAAAAAGTTCAGAAGAGTGTAAAATTTCTTTTAAACAATTTTAAGCAAAAATAAAAAAAGCGTGTCGTAGCCAATACATTAAACAACATGTTTGCAAAGTTTTAACTGTTTTAGTCAAGAATTGTTTGTGTAAGAGTGCTAAAACGTATGGATTGTACATTGACGAAAGCAAGCATAGGTGTTTTTTAATGTAAAAAGTTCAGAAGGCTGTAAAATTTTTTCTAATCAATTTAAAGCAAAAATAAAAAAAGTGTGTCGTAGCCAATAAATTTAACAACATGTTTGCAAAGTTTTAACTGTTTTAGTCAAGAATTGTTTGTGTAAGAGTGCTAAAACGTATGGATTATACATTGACTAGTAAAAAGTTCAGAATACTGTAAAATTTTTTCTAAACAATTTTAAGCAAAAATAAAAAAAGCGTGTCGTAGCCAATACATTAAACAACATGTTTCCACAGTTTTAACTGTTTTAGTCAAGAATTGTTTGTGTAAGAGTGCTAAAACGTATGGATTATACATTGACGAAAGCAAGCATAGGTGTTTTTTAATTTAAAAAGTTCAGAAGACTGTAAAATTTTTTCTAAACAATTTTAAGCAAAAATAAAAAAAGCGTGTCGTAGCCAATACATTAAACAACATATTTGTAAAGTTTTAACTGTTTTAGTCAAGAATTGTTTGTGTAAGAGTGCTAAAACGTATGGATTATACATTGACTAGTAAAAAGTTCAGAATACTGTAAAATTTTTTTTAAACAATTTTAAGCAAAAATAAAAAAAGCGTGTCGTAGCCAATACGTTAAACAACATGTTTGCAAAGTTTTAACTGTTTTAGTCAAGAATTGTTTGTGTAAGAGTGCTAAAACGTATGGATTAAAGATTGACTAGTAAAAAGTTCAGAAGACTGTAAAATTTTTTCTAAACAATTTTAAGCAAAAATAAAAAAAGCGTGTCGTAGCCAATACATTAAACAACATGTTTGCAAAGTTTTAACTGTTTTAGTCAAGAATTGTTTGTGTAAGAGTGCTAAAACGTATGGATTATACATTGACGAAAGCAAGCATAGGTGTTTTTTAATGTAAAAAGTTCAGAAGGCTGTAAAATTTTTTCTAATCAATTTTAAGCAAAAATAAAAAGGCGTGTCGTAGCCAATACATTAAACAACATGTTTGCAAAGTTTTAACTGTTTTAGTCAAGAATTGTTTGTGTAAGAGTGCTAAAACGTATGGATTAAAGATTGACTAGTAAAAAGTTCAGAAGACTGTAAAAATTTTTCCAAACAATTTTAAGCAAAAATAAAAAAAGCGTGTCGTAGCCAATACATTAAACAACATATTTGCAAAGTTTTAACTGTTTTAGTCAAGAATTGTTTGTGTAAGAGTGCTAAAACGTATGGATTATACATTGACTAGTAAAAAGTTCAGAAGACTGTAAAATTTTTTCTAAACAATTTTAAGCAAAAATAAAAAAAGCGTGTCGTAGCCAATACATTAAACAACATGTTTGCAAAGTTTTAACTGTTTTAGTCAAGAATTGTTTGTGTAAGAGCGCTAAAACGTATGGATTATACATTGACTAGTAAAAAGTTCAGAAGACTGTAAAATTTCTTTTAAACAATTTTAAGCAAAAATAAAAAAAGCGTGTCTTAGCCAATACATTAAACAACATGTTTGCAAAGTTTTAACTGTTTTAGTCAAGAATTGTTTGTGTAAGAGTGCTAAAACGTATGGATTATACATTGACGAAAGCAAGCATAGGTGTTTTTTAATTTAAAAAGTTCAGAAGACTGTAAAATTTTTTCTAAACAATTTTAAGCAAAAATAAAAAAAGCGTGTCGTAGCCAATACATTAAACAACATATTTGTAAAGTTTTAACTGTTTTAGTCAAGAATTGTTTGTGTAAGAGTGCTAAAACGTATGGATTATACATTGACTAGTAAAAAGTTCAGAAGACTGTAAAATTTTTTTTAAACAATTTTAAGCAAAAATAAAAAAAGCGCGTCGAAGCCAATACATTAAACAACATGTTTGCAAAGTTTTAACTGTTTTAGTCAAGAATTGTTTGTGTAAGAGTGCTAAAACGTATGGATTAAAGATTGACTAGTAAAAAGTTCAGAAGACTGTAAAATTTTTTCTAAACAATTTTAAGCAAAAATAAAAAAAGCGTGTCGTAGCCAATACATTAAACAACATGTTTGCAAAGTTTTAACTGTTTTAGTCAAGAATTGTTTGTGTAAGAGTGCTAAAACGTATGGATTATACATTGACGAAAGCAAGCATAGGTGTTTTTTAATGTAAAAAGTTCAGAAGGCTGTAAAATTTTTTCTAATCAATTTTAAGCAAAAATAAAAAAAGCGTGTCGTAGCCAATACATTAAACAACATGTTTGCAAAGTTTTAACTGTTTTAGTCAAGAATTGTTTGTGTAAGAGTGCTAAAACGTATGGATTATACATTGACTAGTAAAAAGTTCAGAAGACTGTAAAATTTTTTCTAAACAATTTTAAGCAAAAATAAAAAAAGCGTGTCGTAGCCAATACATTAAACAACATATTTGCAAAGTTTTAACTGTTTTAGTCAAGAATTGTTTGTGTAAGAGTGCTAAAACGTATGGATTATACATTGACGAAAGCAAGCATAGGTGTTTTTTAATGTAAAAAGTTCAGAAGACTGTAAAATTTTTTCTAAACAATTTTAAGCAAAAATAAAAAAAGTGTGTCGTAGCCAATACATCAAACAACATAGTTGCAAAGTTTTTACTGTTTTAGTCAAGAATTGTTTGTGTAAGAGTGCTAAAACGTATGGATTATACATTGACTAGTAAAAAGTTCAGAAGAGTGTAAAATTTCTTTTAAACAATTTTAAGCAAAAATAAAAAAAGCGTGTCGTAGCCAATACATTAAACAACATGTTTGCAAAGTTTTAACTGTTTTAGTCAAGAATTGTTTGTGTAAGAGTGCTAAAACGTATGGATTGTACATTGACGAAAGCAAGCATAGGTGTTTTTTAATGTAAAAAGTTCAGAAGGCTGTAAAATTTTTTCTAATCAATTTAAAGCAAAAATAAAAAAAGTGTGTCGTAGCCAATAAATTTAACAACATGTTTGCAAAGTTTTAACTGTTTTAGTCAAGAATTGTTTGTGTAAGAGTGCTAAAACGTATGGATTATACATTGACTAGTAAAAAGTTCAGAATACTGTAAAATTTTTTCTAAACAATTTTAAGCAAAAATAAAAAAAGCGTGTCGTAGCCAATACATTAAACAACATGTTTCCACAGTTTTAACTGTTTTAGTCAAGAATTGTTTGTGTAAGAGTGCTAAAACGTATGGATTATACATTGACGAAAGCAAGCATAGGTGTTTTTTAATTTAAAAAGTTCAGAAGACTGTAAAATTTTTTCTAAACAATTTTAAGCAAAAATAAAAAAAGCGTGTCGTAGCCAATACATTAAACAACATATTTGTAAAGTTTTAACTGTTTTAGTCAAGAATTGTTTGTGTAAGAGTGCTAAAACGTATGGATTATACATTGACTAGTAAAAAGTTCAGAATACTGTAAAATTTTTTTTAAACAATTTTAAGCAAAAATAAAAAAAGCGTGTCGTAGCCAATACGTTAAACAACATGTTTGCAAAGTTTTAACTGTTTTAGTCAAGAATTGTTTGTGTAAGAGTGCTAAAACGTATGGATTAAAGATTGACTAGTAAAAAGTTCAGAAGACTGTAAAATTTTTTCTAAACAATTTTAAGCAAAAATAAAAAAAGCGTGTCGTAGCCAATACATTAAACAACATGTTTGCAAAGTTTTAACTGTTTTAGTCAAGAATTGTTTGTGTAAGAGTGCTAAAACGTATGGATTATACATTGACGAAAGCAAGCATAGGTGTTTTTTAATGTAAAAAGTTCAGAAGGCTGTAAAATTTTTTCTAATCAATTTTAAGCAAAAATAAAAAAAGCGTGTCGTAGCCAATACATTAAACAACATGTTTGCAAAGTTTTAACTGTTTTAGTCAAGAATTGTTTGTGTAAGAGTGCTAAAACGTATGGATTAAAGATTGACTAGTAAAAAGTTCAGAAGACTGTAAAAATTTTTCCAAACAATTTTAAGCAAAAATAAAAAAAGCGTGTCGTAGCCAATACATTAAACAACATATTTGCAAAGTTTTAACTGTTTTAGTCAAGAATTGTTTGTGTAAGAGTGCTAAAACGTATGGATTATACATTGACTAGTAAAAAGTTCAGAAGACTGTAAAATTTTTTCTAAACAATTTTAAGCAAAAATAAAAAAAGCGTGTCGTAGCCAATACATTAAACAACATGTTTGCAAAGTTTTAACTGTTTTAGTCAAGAATTGTTTGTGTAAGAGCGCTAAAACGTATGGATTATACATTGACTAGTAAAAAGTTCAGAAGACTGTAAAATTTCTTTTAAACAATTTTAAGCAAAAATAAAAAAAGCGTGTCTTAGCCAATACATTAAACAACATGTTTGCAAAGTTTTAACTGTTTTAGTCAAGAATTGTTTGTGTAAGAGTGCTAAAACGTATGGATTATACATTGACTAGTAAAAAGTTCAGAAGACTGTAAAATTTTTTCTAAACAATTTTAAGCAAAAATAAAAAAAGCGTGTCGTAGCCAATACATTAAACAACATGTTTGCAAAGTTTTAACTGTTTTAGTCAAGAATTGTTTGTGTAAGAGTGCTAAAACGTATGGATTATACATTGACGAAAGCAAGCATAGGTGTTTTTTAATGTAAAAAGTTCAGAAGACTGTAAAATTTTTTCTAAACAATTTTAAGCAAAAATAAAAAAAGCGTGTCGTAGCCAATACATTAAACAACATAGTTGCAAAGTTTTAACTGTTTTAGTCAAGAATTGTTTGTGTAAGAGTGCTAAAACGTATGGATTATACATTGACTAGTAAAAAGTTCAGAAGACTGTAAAATTTCTTTTAAACAATTTTAAGCAAAAATAAAAAAAGCGTGTCGTAGCCAATACATTAAACAACATGTTTGCAAAGTTTTAACTGTTTTAGTCAAGAATTGTTTGTGTAAGAGTGCTAAAACGTATGGATTGTACATTGACGAAAGCAAGCATAGGTGTTTTTTAATGTAAAAAGTTCAGAAGGCTGTAAAATTTTTTCTAATCAATTTTAAGCAAAAATAAAAAAAGCGTGTCGTAGCCAATACATTTAACAACATGTTTGCAAAGTTTTAACTGTTTTAGTCAAGAATTGTTTGTGTAAGAGTGCTAAAACGTATGGATTATACATTGACTAGTAAAAAGTTCAAAAGACTGTAAAATTTTTTCTAAACAATTTTAAGCAAAAATAAAAAAAGTGTGTCGTAGCCAATACATTAAACAACATGTTTGCAAAGTTTTAACTGTTTTAGTCAAGAATTGTTTGTGTAAGAGTGCTAAAACGTATGGATTATACATTGACGAAAGCAAGCATAGGTGTTTTTTAATTTAAAAAGTTCAGAAGACTGTAAATATTTTTCTAAACAATTTTAAGCAAAAATAAAAAAAAGCGTGTCGTAGCCAATACATTAAACAACATATTTGTAAAGTTTTAACTGTTTTAGTCAAGAATTGTTTGTGTAAGAGTGCTAAAACGTATGGATTATACATTGACTAGTAAAAAGTTCAGAAGACTGTAAAATTTTTTTTAAACAATTTTAAGCAAAAATAAAAAAAGCGTGTCGAAGCCAATACATTAAACAACATGTTTGCAAAGTTTTAACTGTTTTAGTCAAGAATTGTTTGTGTAAGAGTGCTAAAACGTATGGATTAAAGATTGACTAGTAAAAAGTTCAGAAGACTGTAAAATTTTTTCTAAACAATTTTAAGCAAAAATAAAAAAAGCGTGTCGTAGCCAATACATTAAACAACATGTTTGCAAAGTTTTAACTGTTTTAGTCAAGAATTGTTTGTGTAAGAGTGCTAAAACGTATGGATTATACATTGACGAAAGCAAGCATAGGTGTTTTTTAATGTAAAAAGTTCAGAAGGCTGTAAAATTTTTTCTAATCAATTTTAAGCAAAAATAAAAAAATCGTGTCGTAGCCAATACATTAAACAACATGTTTGCAAAGTTTTAACTGTTTTAGTCAAGAATTGTTTGTGTAAGAGTGCTAAAACGTATGGATTATACATTGACTAGTAAAAAGTTCAGAAGACTGTAAAATTTTTTCTAAACAATTTTAAGCAAAAATAAAAAAAGCGTGTCGTAGCCAATACATTAAACAACATATTTGCAAAGTTTTAACTGTTTTAGTCAAGAATTGTTTGTGTAAGAGTGCTAAAACGTATGGATTATACATTGACGAAAGCCTGCATAGGTGTTTTTTAATGTAAAAAGTTCAGAAGACTGTAAAATTTTTTCTAAACAATTTTAAGCAAAAATAAAAAAAACGTGTCGTAGCCAATACATTAAACAACATATTTGCAAAGTTTTAACTGTTTTAGTCAAGAATTGTTTGTGTAAGAGTGCTAAAACGTATGGATTATACATAGACTAGTAAAAAGTTCAGAAGACTGTAAAATTTTTTCTAAACAATTTTAAGCAAAAATAAAAAAAGCGTGTCGTAGCCAATACATTAAACAACATGTTTGCAAAGTTTTAACTGTTTTAGTCAAGAATTGTTTGTGTAAGAGTGCTAAAACGTATGGATTATACATTGACGAAAGCAAGCATAGGTGTTTTTTAATGTAAAAAGTTCAGAAGGCTGTAAAATTTTTTCTAATCAATTTTAAGCAAAAATAAAAAAAGCGTGTCGTAACCAATACATTAAACAACATATTTGCAAAGTTTTAACTGTTTTAGTCAAGAATTCTTTGTGTAAGAGTGCTAAAACGTATGGATTATACATTGACTAGTAAAAAGTTCAGAAGACTGTAAAATTTTTTCTAAACAATTTTAAGCAAAAATAAAAAAAGCGTGTCGTAGCCAATACATTAAACAACATGTTTGCAAAGTTTTAACTGTTTTAGTCAAGAATTATTTGTGTAAGAGTGCTAAAACGTATGGATTATACATTGACGAAAGCAAGCATAGGTGTTTTTTTAATGTAAAAAGTTCAGAAGACTGTAAAATTTTTTCTAAACAATTTTAAGCAAAAATAAAAAAAGCGTGTCGTAGCCAATACATTAAACAACATAGTTGCAAAGTTTTAACTGTTTTAGTCTAGAATTGTTTGTGTAAGAGTGCTAAAACGTATGGATTATACATTGACTAGTAAAAAGTTCAGAAGACCGTAAAATTTCTTTTAAACAATATTTAGCAAAAATAAAAAAAGCGTGTCGTAGCCAATACATTAAACAACATGTTTGCAAAGTTTTAACTGTTTTAGTCAAGAATTGTTTGTGTAAGAGTGCTAAAACCTATGGATTATACATTGACTAGTAAAAAGTTCAGAAGACTGTAAAATTTTTTCTAAACAATTTTAAGCAAAAATAAAAAAAGCGTGTCGTAGCCAATACATTAAACAACATGTTTGCAAAGTTTTAACTGTTTTAGTCAAGAATTGTTTGTGTAAGAGTGCTAAAACGTATGGATTATACATTGACGAAAGCAAGCATAGGTGTTTTTTTAATGTAAAAAGTTCAGAAGACTGTAAAATTTTTTCTAAACAATTTTAAGCAAAAATAAAAAAAGCGTGTCGTAACCAATACATTAAACAACATATTTGCAAAGTTTTAACTGTTTTAGTCAAGAATTCTTTGTGTAAGAGTGCTAAAACGTATGGATTATACATTGACTAGTAAAAAGTTCAGAAGACTGTAAAATTTTTTCTAAACAATTTTAAGCAAAAATAAAAAAAGCGTGTCGTAGCCAATACATTAAACAACATGTTTGCAAAGTTTTAACTGTTTTAGTCAAGAATTGTTTGTGTAAGAGTGCTAAAACGTATGGATTATACATTGACGAAAGCAAGCATAGGTGTTTTTTAATGTAAAAAGTTCAGAAGGCTGTAAAATTTTTTCTAATCAATTTTAAGCAAAAATAAAAAAAGCGTGTCGTAGCCAATACATTAAACAACATGTTTGCAAAGTTTTAACTGTTTTAGTCAAGAATTGTTTGTGTAAGAGTGCTAAAACGTATGGATTATACATTGACTAGTAAAAAGTTCAGAAGACTGTAAAATTTTTTCTAAACAATTTTAAGCAAAAATAAAAAAAGCGTGTCGTAGCCAATACATTAAACAACATGTTTGCAAAGTTTTAACTGTTTTAGTCAAGAATTGTTTGTGTAAGAGTGCTAAAACGTATGGATTATACATTGACGAAAGCAAGCATAGGTGTTTTTTTAATGTAAAAAGTTCAGAAGACTGTAAAATTTTTTCTAAACAATTTTAAGCAAAAATAAAAAAAGCGTGTCGTAGCCAATACATTAAACAACATAGTTGCAAAGTTTAAACTGTTTTAGTCAAGAATTGTTTGTGTAAGAGTGCTAAAACGTATGGATTATACATTGACTAGTAAAAAAATCAGAAGACTGTAAATTTTTTTCTAAACAATTTTAAGCAAAAATAAAAAAAGCGTGTCGTAGCCAATACATTAAACAACATGTTTGCAAAGTTTTAACTGTTTTAGTCAAGAATTGTTTGTGTAAGAGTGCTAAAACGTATGGATTATACATTGACGAAAGCAAGCATAGGTGTTTTTTAATGTAAAAAGTTCAGAAGACTGTAATATTTTTTCTAAACAATTTAAAGCAAAAATAAAAAAAGCGTGTCGTAGCCAATACATTAAACAACATAGTTGCAAAGTTTTAACTGTTTTAGTCAAGAATTGTTTGTGTAAGAGTGCTAAAACGTATTGATTATACATTGACTAGTAAAAAGTTCAGAAGAATGTAAAATTTCTTTTAAACAATTTTAAGCAAAAATAAAAAAAGCGTGTCGTAGCCAATACATTAAACAACATGTTTGCAAAGTTTTAACTGTTTTAGTTAAGAATTGTTTGTGTAAGAGTGCTAAAACGTATGGATTATACATTGACTAGTAAAAAGTTCAGAAGACTGTAAAATTTTTTATAAACAATTTTAAGCAAAAATAAAAAAAGCGTGTCGTAGCCAATACATTAAACAACATATTTGCAAAGTTTTAACTGTTTTAGTCTAGAATTGTTTGTGTAAGAGTGCTAAAACGTATGGATTATACATTGACGAAAGCAAGCATAGGTGTTTTTTAATGTAAAAAGTTCAGAAGACTGTAAAATTTTTTCTAAACAATTTTAAGCAAAAATAAAAAAAAGCGTGTCGTAGCCAATACATTAAACAACATGTTTGCAAAGTTTTAACTGTTTTAGTCAAGAATTGTTTGTGTAAGAGTGCTAAAACGTATGGATTATACATTGACTAGTAAAAAGTTCAGAAGACTGTAAAACTTTTTCTAAACAATTTTAAGCAAAAATAAAAAAAGCGTGTCGTAGCCAATACATTAAACAACATGTTTGCAAAGTTTTAACTGTTTTAGTCAAGAATTGTTTGTGTAAGAGTGGTAAAACGTATGGATTATACATTGACTAGTAAAAAGTTCAGAAGACTGTAAAATTTTTTCTAAACAATTTTAAGCAAAAAT
This sequence comes from Thalia democratica, assembly GCF_965202585.1. NCBI lineage: Eukaryota > Metazoa > Chordata > Thaliacea > Salpida > Salpidae > Thalia > Thalia democratica. The sequence continues at coordinate 56,993,433 of NC_139172.1, forward strand.
AAAAAAAGCGTGTCGTAGCCAATACATTAAACAACATGTTTGCAAAGTTTTAACTGTTTTAGTCAAGAATTGTTTGTGTAAGAGTGCTAAAACGTATGGATTATACATTGACTAGTAAAAAGTTCAGAAGACTGTAAAATTTTTTCTAAACAATTTTAAGCAAAAATAAAAAAAGCGTGTCGTAGCCAATACATTAAACAACATATTTGCAAAGTTTTAACTGTTTTAGTCAAGAATTGTTTGTGTAAGAGTGCTAAAACGTATGGATTATACATTGACGAAAGCAAGCATAGGTGTTTTTTAATGTAAAAAGTTCAGAAGGCTGTAAAATTTTTTCTAATCAATTTTAAGCAAAAATAAAAAAAGCGTGTCGTAGCCAATACATCAAACAACATGTTTGCAAAGTTTTAACTGTTTTAGTCAAGAATTGTTTGTGTAAGAGTGCTAAAGCGTATGGATTATACATTGACTAGTAAAAAGTTCAGAAGACTGTAAAATTTTTTCTAAACAATTTTAAGCAAAAATAAAAAAAGCGTGTCGTAGCCAATACATTAAACAACATGTTTGCAAAGTTTTAACTGTTTTAGTCAAGAATTGTTTGTGTAAGAGTGCTAAAACGTATGGATTATACATTGACTAGTAAAAAGTTCAGAAGGCTGTAAAATTTTTTCTAATCAATTTTAAGCAAAAATAAAAAAAGCGTGTCGTAGCTAATACATTAAACAACATGTTTGCAAAGTTTTAACTGTTTTAGTCAAGAATTGTTTGTGTAAGAGTGCTAAAACGTATGGATTATACATTGACTAGTAAAAAGTTCAGAAGACTGTAAAATTTTTTTTAAACAATTTTAAGCAAAAATAAAAAAAGTGTGTCGTAGCCAATACATTAAACAACATGTTTGCAAAGTTTTAACTGTTTTAGTCAAGAATTGTTTGTGTAAGAGTGCTAAAACGTATGGATTATACATTGACTAGTAAAAAGTTCAGAAGACTGTAAAATTTTTTCTAAACAATTTTAAGCAAAAATAAAAAAAGCGTGTCGTAGCCAATACATTAAACAACATATTTGCAAAGTTTTAACTGTTTTAGTCAAGAATTGTTTGTGTAAGAGTGCTAAAACGTATGGATTATACATTGACGAAAGCAAGCATAGGTGTTTTTTAATGTAAAAAGTTCAGAAGGCTGTAAAATTTTTTCTAATCAATTTTAAGCAAAAATAAAAAAAGCGTGTCGTAGCCAATACATCAAACAACATGTTTGCAAAGTTTTAACTGTTTTAGTCAAGAATTGTTTGTGTAAGAGTGCTAAAGCGTATGGATTATACATTGACTAGTAAAAAGTTCAGAAGACTGTAAAATTTTTTCTAAACAATTTTAAGCAAAAATAAAAAAAGCGTGTCGTAGCCAATACATTAAACAACATGTTTGCAAAGTTTTAACTGTTTTAGTCAAGAATTGTTTGTGTAAGAGTGCTAAAACGTATGGATTATACATTGACTAGTAAAAAGTTCAGAAGGCTGTAAAATTTTTTCTAATCAATTTTAAGCAAAAATAAAAAAAGCGTGTCGTAGCTAATACATTAAACAACATGTTTGCAAAGTTTTAACTGTTTTAGTCAAGAATTGTTTGTGTAAGAGTGCTAAAACGTATGGATTATACATTGACTAGTAAAAAGTTCAGAAGACTGTAAAATTTTTTTTAAACAATTTTAAGCAAAAATAAAAAAAGTGTGTCGTAGCCAATACATTAAACAACATGTTTGCAAAGTTTTAACTGTTTTAGTCAAGAATTGTTTGTGTAAGAGTGCTAAAACGTATGGATTATACATTGACTAGTAAAAAGTTCAGAAGACTGTAAAATTTTTTCTAAACAATTTTAAGCAAAAATAAAAAAGCATGTCGTAGCCAATACATTAAACAACATGTTTGCAAAGTTTTAACTGTTTTAGTCAAGAATTGTTTGTGTAAGAGTGCTAAAACGTATGGATTATACATTGACGAAAGCAAGCATAGATGTTTTTTAATGTAAAAAGTTCAGAAGGCTGTAAAATGTTTTCTAATCAATTTTAAGCAAAAATAAAAAAAGCGTGTCGTAGCCAATACATTAAACAACATATTTGCAAAGTTTTAACTGTTTTAGTCAAGAATTGTTTGTGTAAGAGTGCTAAAACGTATGGATTATACATTGACGAAAGCAAGCATAGATGTTTTTTAATGTAAAAAGTTCAGAAGGCTGTAAAATTTTTTCTAATCAATTTTAAGCAAAAATAAAAAAAGCGTGTCGTAGCCAATACATTAAACAACATGTTTGCAAAGTTTTAACTGTTTTAGTCAAGAATTGTTTGTGTAAGAGTGCTAAAACGTATGGATTATACATTGACTAGTAAAAAGTTCAGAAGACTGTAAAATTTTTTCTAAACAATTTTAAGCAAAAATAAAAAAAGCGTGTCGTAGCCAATACATTAAACAACATGTTTGCAAAGTTTTAACTGTTTTAGTCAAGAATTGTTTGTGTAAGAGTGCTAAAACGTATGGATTATACATTGACGAAAGCAAGCATAGGTGTTTTTTAATGTAAAAAGTTCAGAAGGCTGTAAAATTTCTTTTAAACAATTTTAAGCAAAAATAAAAAAAGCGTGTCGTAGCCAATACATTAAACAACATGTTTGCAAAGTTTTAACTGTTTTAGTTAAGAATTGTTTGTGTAAGAGTGCTAAAACGTATGGATTATACATTGACTAGTAAAAAGTTCAGAAGACTGTAAAATTTTTTCTAAACAATTTTAAGCAAAAATAAAAAAAGCGTGTCGTAGCCAATACATCAAACAACATGTTTGCAAAGTTTTAACTGTTTTAGTCAAGAATTGTTTGTGTAAGAGTGCTAAAACGTATGGATTATACATTGACGAAAGCAAGCATAGGTGTTTTTTAATTTAAAAAGTTCAGAAGACTGTAAAATTTTTTCTAAACAATTTTAAGCAAAAATAAAAAAAGCGTGTCGTAGCCAATACATTAAACAACATATTTGTAAAGTTTTAACTGTTTTAGTCAAGAATTGTTTGTGTAAGAGTGCTAAAACGTATGGATTATACATTGACTAGTAAAAAGTTCAGAAGACTGTAAAATTTTTTTTAAACAATTTTAAGCAAAAATAAAAAAAGCGCGTCGAAGCCAATACATTAAACAACATGTTTGCAAAGTTTTAACTGTTTTAGTCAAGAATTGTTTGTGTAAGAGTGCTAAAACGTATGGATTAAAGATTGACTAGTAAAAAGTTCAGAAGACTGTAAAATTTTTTCTAAACAATTTTAAGCAAAAATAAAAAAAGTGTGTCGTAGCCAATAAATTTAACAACATGTTTGCAAAGTTTTAACTGTTTTAGTCAAGAATTGTTTGTGTAAGAGTGCTAAAACGTATGGATTATACATTGACTAGTAAAAAGTTCAGAATACTGTAAAATTTTTTCTAAACAATTTTAAGCAAAAATAAAAAAAGCGTGTCGTAGCCAATACATTAAACAACATGTTTCCACAGTTTTAACTGTTTTAGTCAAGAATTGTTTGTGTAAGAGTGCTAAAACGTATGGATTATACATTGACGAAAGCAAGCATAGGTGTTTTTTAATTTAAAAAGTTCAGAAGACTGTAAAATTTTTTCTAAACAATTTTAAGCAAAAATAAAAAAAGCGTGTCGTAGCCAATACATTAAACAACATATTTGTAAAGTTTTAACTGTTTTAGTCAAGAATTGTTTGTGTAAGAGTGCTAAAACGTATGGATTATACATTGACTAGTAAAAAGTTCAGAATACTGTAAAATTTTTTTTAAACAATTTTAAGCAAAAATAAAAAAAGCGTGTCGTAGCCAATACGTTAAACAACATGTTTGCAAAGTTTTAACTGTTTTAGTCAAGAATTGTTTGTGTAAGAGTGCTAAAACGTATGGATTAAAGATTGACTAGTAAAAAGTTCAGAAGACTGTAAAATTTTTTCTAAACAATTTTAAGCAAAAATAAAAAAAGCGTGTCGTAGCCAATACATTAAACAACATGTTTGCAAAGTTTTAACTGTTTTAGTCAAGAATTGTTTGTGTAAGAGTGCTAAAACGTATGGATTATACATTGACGAAAGCAAGCATAGGTGTTTTTTAATGTAAAAAGTTCAGAAGGCTGTAAAATTTTTTCTAATCAATTTTAAGCAAAAATAAAAAGGCGTGTCGTAGCCAATACATTAAACAACATGTTTGCAAAGTTTTAACTGTTTTAGTCAAGAATTGTTTGTGTAAGAGTGCTAAAACGTATGGATTAAAGATTGACTAGTAAAAAGTTCAGAAGACTGTAAAAATTTTTCCAAACAATTTTAAGCAAAAATAAAAAAAGCGTGTCGTAGCCAATACATTAAACAACATATTTGCAAAGTTTTAACTGTTTTAGTCAAGAATTGTTTGTGTAAGAGTGCTAAAACGTATGGATTATACATTGACTAGTAAAAAGTTCAGAAGACTGTAAAATTTTTTCTAAACAATTTTAAGCAAAAATAAAAAAAGCGTGTCGTAGCCAATACATTAAACAACATGTTTGCAAAGTTTTAACTGTTTTAGTCAAGAATTGTTTGTGTAAGAGCGCTAAAACGTATGGATTATACATTGACTAGTAAAAAGTTCAGAAGACTGTAAAATTTCTTTTAAACAATTTTAAGCAAAAATAAAAAAAGCGTGTCTTAGCCAATACATTAAACAACATGTTTGCAAAGTTTTAACTGTTTTAGTCAAGAATTGTTTGTGTAAGAGTGCTAAAACGTATGGATTATACATTGACGAAAGCAAGCATAGGTGTTTTTTAATTTAAAAAGTTCAGAAGACTGTAAAATTTTTTCTAAACAATTTTAAGCAAAAATAAAAAAAGCGTGTCGTAGCCAATACATTAAACAACATATTTGTAAAGTTTTAACTGTTTTAGTCAAGAATTGTTTGTGTAAGAGTGCTAAAACGTATGGATTATACATTGACTAGTAAAAAGTTCAGAAGACTGTAAAATTTTTTTTAAACAATTTTAAGCAAAAATAAAAAAAGCGCGTCGAAGCCAATACATTAAACAACATGTTTGCAAAGTTTTAACTGTTTTAGTCAAGAATTGTTTGTGTAAGAGTGCTAAAACGTATGGATTAAAGATTGACTAGTAAAAAGTTCAGAAGACTGTAAAATTTTTTCTAAACAATTTTAAGCAAAAATAAAAAAAGCGTGTCGTAGCCAATACATTAAACAACATGTTTGCAAAGTTTTAACTGTTTTAGTCAAGAATTGTTTGTGTAAGAGTGCTAAAACGTATGGATTATACATTGACGAAAGCAAGCATAGGTGTTTTTTAATGTAAAAAGTTCAGAAGGCTGTAAAATTTTTTCTAATCAATTTTAAGCAAAAATAAAAAAAGCGTGTCGTAGCCAATACATTAAACAACATGTTTGCAAAGTTTTAACTGTTTTAGTCAAGAATTGTTTGTGTAAGAGTGCTAAAACGTATGGATTATACATTGACTAGTAAAAAGTTCAGAAGACTGTAAAATTTTTTCTAAACAATTTTAAGCAAAAATAAAAAAAGCGTGTCGTAGCCAATACATTAAACAACATATTTGCAAAGTTTTAACTGTTTTAGTCAAGAATTGTTTGTGTAAGAGTGCTAAAACGTATGGATTATACATTGACGAAAGCAAGCATAGGTGTTTTTTAATGTAAAAAGTTCAGAAGACTGTAAAATTTTTTCTAAACAATTTTAAGCAAAAATAAAAAAAGTGTGTCGTAGCCAATACATCAAACAACATAGTTGCAAAGTTTTTACTGTTTTAGTCAAGAATTGTTTGTGTAAGAGTGCTAAAACGTATGGATTATACATTGACTAGTAAAAAGTTCAGAAGAGTGTAAAATTTCTTTTAAACAATTTTAAGCAAAAATAAAAAAAGCGTGTCGTAGCCAATACATTAAACAACATGTTTGCAAAGTTTTAACTGTTTTAGTCAAGAATTGTTTGTGTAAGAGTGCTAAAACGTATGGATTGTACATTGACGAAAGCAAGCATAGGTGTTTTTTAATGTAAAAAGTTCAGAAGGCTGTAAAATTTTTTCTAATCAATTTAAAGCAAAAATAAAAAAAGTGTGTCGTAGCCAATAAATTTAACAACATGTTTGCAAAGTTTTAACTGTTTTAGTCAAGAATTGTTTGTGTAAGAGTGCTAAAACGTATGGATTATACATTGACTAGTAAAAAGTTCAGAATACTGTAAAATTTTTTCTAAACAATTTTAAGCAAAAATAAAAAAAGCGTGTCGTAGCCAATACATTAAACAACATGTTTCCACAGTTTTAACTGTTTTAGTCAAGAATTGTTTGTGTAAGAGTGCTAAAACGTATGGATTATACATTGACGAAAGCAAGCATAGGTGTTTTTTAATTTAAAAAGTTCAGAAGACTGTAAAATTTTTTCTAAACAATTTTAAGCAAAAATAAAAAAAGCGTGTCGTAGCCAATACATTAAACAACATATTTGTAAAGTTTTAACTGTTTTAGTCAAGAATTGTTTGTGTAAGAGTGCTAAAACGTATGGATTATACATTGACTAGTAAAAAGTTCAGAATACTGTAAAATTTTTTTTAAACAATTTTAAGCAAAAATAAAAAAAGCGTGTCGTAGCCAATACGTTAAACAACATGTTTGCAAAGTTTTAACTGTTTTAGTCAAGAATTGTTTGTGTAAGAGTGCTAAAACGTATGGATTAAAGATTGACTAGTAAAAAGTTCAGAAGACTGTAAAATTTTTTCTAAACAATTTTAAGCAAAAATAAAAAAAGCGTGTCGTAGCCAATACATTAAACAACATGTTTGCAAAGTTTTAACTGTTTTAGTCAAGAATTGTTTGTGTAAGAGTGCTAAAACGTATGGATTATACATTGACGAAAGCAAGCATAGGTGTTTTTTAATGTAAAAAGTTCAGAAGGCTGTAAAATTTTTTCTAATCAATTTTAAGCAAAAATAAAAAAAGCGTGTCGTAGCCAATACATTAAACAACATGTTTGCAAAGTTTTAACTGTTTTAGTCAAGAATTGTTTGTGTAAGAGTGCTAAAACGTATGGATTAAAGATTGACTAGTAAAAAGTTCAGAAGACTGTAAAAATTTTTCCAAACAATTTTAAGCAAAAATAAAAAAAGCGTGTCGTAGCCAATACATTAAACAACATATTTGCAAAGTTTTAACTGTTTTAGTCAAGAATTGTTTGTGTAAGAGTGCTAAAACGTATGGATTATACATTGACTAGTAAAAAGTTCAGAAGACTGTAAAATTTTTTCTAAACAATTTTAAGCAAAAATAAAAAAAGCGTGTCGTAGCCAATACATTAAACAACATGTTTGCAAAGTTTTAACTGTTTTAGTCAAGAATTGTTTGTGTAAGAGCGCTAAAACGTATGGATTATACATTGACTAGTAAAAAGTTCAGAAGACTGTAAAATTTCTTTTAAACAATTTTAAGCAAAAATAAAAAAAGCGTGTCTTAGCCAATACATTAAACAACATGTTTGCAAAGTTTTAACTGTTTTAGTCAAGAATTGTTTGTGTAAGAGTGCTAAAACGTATGGATTATACATTGACTAGTAAAAAGTTCAGAAGACTGTAAAATTTTTTCTAAACAATTTTAAGCAAAAATAAAAAAAGCGTGTCGTAGCCAATACATTAAACAACATGTTTGCAAAGTTTTAACTGTTTTAGTCAAGAATTGTTTGTGTAAGAGTGCTAAAACGTATGGATTATACATTGACGAAAGCAAGCATAGGTGTTTTTTAATGTAAAAAGTTCAGAAGACTGTAAAATTTTTTCTAAACAATTTTAAGCAAAAATAAAAAAAGCGTGTCGTAGCCAATACATTAAACAACATAGTTGCAAAGTTTTAACTGTTTTAGTCAAGAATTGTTTGTGTAAGAGTGCTAAAACGTATGGATTATACATTGACTAGTAAAAAGTTCAGAAGACTGTAAAATTTCTTTTAAACAATTTTAAGCAAAAATAAAAAAAGCGTGTCGTAGCCAATACATTAAACAACATGTTTGCAAAGTTTTAACTGTTTTAGTCAAGAATTGTTTGTGTAAGAGTGCTAAAACGTATGGATTGTACATTGACGAAAGCAAGCATAGGTGTTTTTTAATGTAAAAAGTTCAGAAGGCTGTAAAATTTTTTCTAATCAATTTTAAGCAAAAATAAAAAAAGCGTGTCGTAGCCAATACATTTAACAACATGTTTGCAAAGTTTTAACTGTTTTAGTCAAGAATTGTTTGTGTAAGAGTGCTAAAACGTATGGATTATACATTGACTAGTAAAAAGTTCAAAAGACTGTAAAATTTTTTCTAAACAATTTTAAGCAAAAATAAAAAAAGTGTGTCGTAGCCAATACATTAAACAACATGTTTGCAAAGTTTTAACTGTTTTAGTCAAGAATTGTTTGTGTAAGAGTGCTAAAACGTATGGATTATACATTGACGAAAGCAAGCATAGGTGTTTTTTAATTTAAAAAGTTCAGAAGACTGTAAATATTTTTCTAAACAATTTTAAGCAAAAATAAAAAAAAGCGTGTCGTAGCCAATACATTAAACAACATATTTGTAAAGTTTTAACTGTTTTAGTCAAGAATTGTTTGTGTAAGAGTGCTAAAACGTATGGATTATACATTGACTAGTAAAAAGTTCAGAAGACTGTAAAATTTTTTTTAAACAATTTTAAGCAAAAATAAAAAAAGCGTGTCGAAGCCAATACATTAAACAACATGTTTGCAAAGTTTTAACTGTTTTAGTCAAGAATTGTTTGTGTAAGAGTGCTAAAACGTATGGATTAAAGATTGACTAGTAAAAAGTTCAGAAGACTGTAAAATTTTTTCTAAACAATTTTAAGCAAAAATAAAAAAAGCGTGTCGTAGCCAATACATTAAACAACATGTTTGCAAAGTTTTAACTGTTTTAGTCAAGAATTGTTTGTGTAAGAGTGCTAAAACGTATGGATTATACATTGACGAAAGCAAGCATAGGTGTTTTTTAATGTAAAAAGTTCAGAAGGCTGTAAAATTTTTTCTAATCAATTTTAAGCAAAAATAAAAAAATCGTGTCGTAGCCAATACATTAAACAACATGTTTGCAAAGTTTTAACTGTTTTAGTCAAGAATTGTTTGTGTAAGAGTGCTAAAACGTATGGATTATACATTGACTAGTAAAAAGTTCAGAAGACTGTAAAATTTTTTCTAAACAATTTTAAGCAAAAATAAAAAAAGCGTGTCGTAGCCAATACATTAAACAACATATTTGCAAAGTTTTAACTGTTTTAGTCAAGAATTGTTTGTGTAAGAGTGCTAAAACGTATGGATTATACATTGACGAAAGCCTGCATAGGTGTTTTTTAATGTAAAAAGTTCAGAAGACTGTAAAATTTTTTCTAAACAATTTTAAGCAAAAATAAAAAAAACGTGTCGTAGCCAATACATTAAACAACATATTTGCAAAGTTTTAACTGTTTTAGTCAAGAATTGTTTGTGTAAGAGTGCTAAAACGTATGGATTATACATAGACTAGTAAAAAGTTCAGAAGACTGTAAAATTTTTTCTAAACAATTTTAAGCAAAAATAAAAAAAGCGTGTCGTAGCCAATACATTAAACAACATGTTTGCAAAGTTTTAACTGTTTTAGTCAAGAATTGTTTGTGTAAGAGTGCTAAAACGTATGGATTATACATTGACGAAAGCAAGCATAGGTGTTTTTTAATGTAAAAAGTTCAGAAGGCTGTAAAATTTTTTCTAATCAATTTTAAGCAAAAATAAAAAAAGCGTGTCGTAACCAATACATTAAACAACATATTTGCAAAGTTTTAACTGTTTTAGTCAAGAATTCTTTGTGTAAGAGTGCTAAAACGTATGGATTATACATTGACTAGTAAAAAGTTCAGAAGACTGTAAAATTTTTTCTAAACAATTTTAAGCAAAAATAAAAAAAGCGTGTCGTAGCCAATACATTAAACAACATGTTTGCAAAGTTTTAACTGTTTTAGTCAAGAATTATTTGTGTAAGAGTGCTAAAACGTATGGATTATACATTGACGAAAGCAAGCATAGGTGTTTTTTTAATGTAAAAAGTTCAGAAGACTGTAAAATTTTTTCTAAACAATTTTAAGCAAAAATAAAAAAAGCGTGTCGTAGCCAATACATTAAACAACATAGTTGCAAAGTTTTAACTGTTTTAGTCTAGAATTGTTTGTGTAAGAGTGCTAAAACGTATGGATTATACATTGACTAGTAAAAAGTTCAGAAGACCGTAAAATTTCTTTTAAACAATATTTAGCAAAAATAAAAAAAGCGTGTCGTAGCCAATACATTAAACAACATGTTTGCAAAGTTTTAACTGTTTTAGTCAAGAATTGTTTGTGTAAGAGTGCTAAAACCTATGGATTATACATTGACTAGTAAAAAGTTCAGAAGACTGTAAAATTTTTTCTAAACAATTTTAAGCAAAAATAAAAAAAGCGTGTCGTAGCCAATACATTAAACAACATGTTTGCAAAGTTTTAACTGTTTTAGTCAAGAATTGTTTGTGTAAGAGTGCTAAAACGTATGGATTATACATTGACGAAAGCAAGCATAGGTGTTTTTTTAATGTAAAAAGTTCAGAAGACTGTAAAATTTTTTCTAAACAATTTTAAGCAAAAATAAAAAAAGCGTGTCGTAACCAATACATTAAACAACATATTTGCAAAGTTTTAACTGTTTTAGTCAAGAATTCTTTGTGTAAGAGTGCTAAAACGTATGGATTATACATTGACTAGTAAAAAGTTCAGAAGACTGTAAAATTTTTTCTAAACAATTTTAAGCAAAAATAAAAAAAGCGTGTCGTAGCCAATACATTAAACAACATGTTTGCAAAGTTTTAACTGTTTTAGTCAAGAATTGTTTGTGTAAGAGTGCTAAAACGTATGGATTATACATTGACGAAAGCAAGCATAGGTGTTTTTTAATGTAAAAAGTTCAGAAGGCTGTAAAATTTTTTCTAATCAATTTTAAGCAAAAATAAAAAAAGCGTGTCGTAGCCAATACATTAAACAACATGTTTGCAAAGTTTTAACTGTTTTAGTCAAGAATTGTTTGTGTAAGAGTGCTAAAACGTATGGATTATACATTGACTAGTAAAAAGTTCAGAAGACTGTAAAATTTTTTCTAAACAATTTTAAGCAAAAATAAAAAAAGCGTGTCGTAGCCAATACATTAAACAACATGTTTGCAAAGTTTTAACTGTTTTAGTCAAGAATTGTTTGTGTAAGAGTGCTAAAACGTATGGATTATACATTGACGAAAGCAAGCATAGGTGTTTTTTTAATGTAAAAAGTTCAGAAGACTGTAAAATTTTTTCTAAACAATTTTAAGCAAAAATAAAAAAAGCGTGTCGTAGCCAATACATTAAACAACATAGTTGCAAAGTTTAAACTGTTTTAGTCAAGAATTGTTTGTGTAAGAGTGCTAAAACGTATGGATTATACATTGACTAGTAAAAAAATCAGAAGACTGTAAATTTTTTTCTAAACAATTTTAAGCAAAAATAAAAAAAGCGTGTCGTAGCCAATACATTAAACAACATGTTTGCAAAGTTTTAACTGTTTTAGTCAAGAATTGTTTGTGTAAGAGTGCTAAAACGTATGGATTATACATTGACGAAAGCAAGCATAGGTGTTTTTTAATGTAAAAAGTTCAGAAGACTGTAATATTTTTTCTAAACAATTTAAAGCAAAAATAAAAAAAGCGTGTCGTAGCCAATACATTAAACAACATAGTTGCAAAGTTTTAACTGTTTTAGTCAAGAATTGTTTGTGTAAGAGTGCTAAAACGTATTGATTATACATTGACTAGTAAAAAGTTCAGAAGAATGTAAAATTTCTTTTAAACAATTTTAAGCAAAAATAAAAAAAGCGTGTCGTAGCCAATACATTAAACAACATGTTTGCAAAGTTTTAACTGTTTTAGTTAAGAATTGTTTGTGTAAGAGTGCTAAAACGTATGGATTATACATTGACTAGTAAAAAGTTCAGAAGACTGTAAAATTTTTTATAAACAATTTTAAGCAAAAATAAAAAAAGCGTGTCGTAGCCAATACATTAAACAACATATTTGCAAAGTTTTAACTGTTTTAGTCTAGAATTGTTTGTGTAAGAGTGCTAAAACGTATGGATTATACATTGACGAAAGCAAGCATAGGTGTTTTTTAATGTAAAAAGTTCAGAAGACTGTAAAATTTTTTCTAAACAATTTTAAGCAAAAATAAAAAAAAGCGTGTCGTAGCCAATACATTAAACAACATGTTTGCAAAGTTTTAACTGTTTTAGTCAAGAATTGTTTGTGTAAGAGTGCTAAAACGTATGGATTATACATTGACTAGTAAAAAGTTCAGAAGACTGTAAAACTTTTTCTAAACAATTTTAAGCAAAAATAAAAAAAGCGTGTCGTAGCCAATACATTAAACAACATGTTTGCAAAGTTTTAACTGTTTTAGTCAAGAATTGTTTGTGTAAGAGTGGTAAAACGTATGGATTATACATTGACTAGTAAAAAGTTCAGAAGACTGTAAAATTTTTTCTAAACAATTTTAAGCAAAAATAAAAAAAGCGTGTCGTAGCCAATACATTAAACAACATGTTTGCAAAGTTTTAACTGTTTTAGTCAAGAATTGTTTGTGTAAGAGTGCTAAAACGTATGGATTATACATTGACTAGTAAAAAGTTCAGAAGACTGTAAAATTTTTTCTAAACAATTTTAAGCAAAAATAAAAAAAGCGTGTCGTAGCCAATACATTAAACAACATATTTGCAAAGTTTTAACTGTTTTAGTCAAGAATTGTTTGTGTAAGAGTGCTAAAACGTATGGATTATACATTGACGAAAGCAAGCATAGGTGTTTTTTAATGTAAAAAGTTCAGAAGGCTGTAAAATTTTTTCTAATCAATTTTAAGCAAAAATAAAAAAAGCGTGTCGTAGCCAATACATCAAACAACATGTTTGCAAAGTTTTAACTGTTTTAGTCAAGAATTGTTTGTGTAAGAGTGCTAAAGCGTATGGATTATACATTGACTAGTAAAAAGTTCAGAAGACTGTAAAATTTTTTCTAAACAATTTTAAGCAAAAATAAAAAAAGCGTGTCGTAGCCAATACATTAAACAACATGTTTGCAAAGTTTTAACTGTTTTAGTCAAGAATTGTTTGTGTAAGAGTGCTAAAACGTATGGATTATACATTGACTAGTAAAAAGTTCAGAAGGCTGTAAAATTTTTTCTAATCAATTTTAAGCAAAAATAAAAAAAGCGTGTCGTAGCTAATACATTAAACAACATGTTTGCAAAGTTTTAACTGTTTTAGTCAAGAATTGTTTGTGTAAGAGTGCTAAAACGTATGGATTATACATTGACTAGTAAAAAGTTCAGAAGACTGTAAAATTTTTTTTAAACAATTTTAAGCAAAAATAAAAAAAGTGTGTCGTAGCCAATACATTAAACAACATGTTTGCAAAGTTTTAACTGTTTTAGTCAAGAATTGTTTGTGTAAGAGTGCTAAAACGTATGGATTATACATTGACTAGTAAAAAGTTCAGAAGACTGTAAAATTTTTTCTAAACAATTTTAAGCAAAAATAAAAAAAGCGTGTCGTAGCCAATACATTAAACAACATATTTGCAAAGTTTTAACTGTTTTAGTCAAGAATTGTTTGTGTAAGAGTGCTAAAACGTATGGATTATACATTGACGAAAGCAAGCATAGGTGTTTTTTAATGTAAAAAGTTCAGAAGGCTGTAAAATTTTTTCTAATCAATTTTAAGCAAAAATAAAAAAAGCGTGTCGTAGCCAATACATCAAACAACATGTTTGCAAAGTTTTAACTGTTTTAGTCAAGAATTGTTTGTGTAAGAGTGCTAAAGCGTATGGATTATACATTGACTAGTAAAAAGTTCAGAAGACTGTAAAATTTTTTCTAAACAATTTTAAGCAAAAATAAAAAAAGCGTGTCGTAGCCAATACATTAAACAACATGTTTGCAAAGTTTTAACTGTTTTAGTCAAGAATTGTTTGTGTAAGAGTGCTAAAACGTATGGATTATACATTGACTAGTAAAAAGTTCAGAAGGCTGTAAAATTTTTTCTAATCAATTTTAAGCAAAAATAAAAAAAGCGTGTCGTAGCTAATACATTAAACAACATGTTTGCAAAGTTTTAACTGTTTTAGTCAAGAATTGTTTGTGTAAGAGTGCTAAAACGTATGGATTATACATTGACTAGTAAAAAGTTCAGAAGACTGTAAAATTTTTTTTAAACAATTTTAAGCAAAAATAAAAAAAGTGTGTCGTAGCCAATACATTAAACAACATGTTTGCAAAGTTTTAACTGTTTTAGTCAAGAATTGTTTGTGTAAGAGTGCTAAAACGTATGGATTATACATTGACTAGTAAAAAGTTCAGAAGACTGTAAAATTTTTTCTAAACAATTTTAAGCAAAAATAAAAAAGCATGTCGTAGCCAATACATTAAACAACATGTTTGCAAAGTTTTAACTGTTTTAGTCAAGAATTGTTTGTGTAAGAGTGCTAAAACGTATGGATTATACATTGACGAAAGCAAGCATAGATGTTTTTTAATGTAAAAAGTTCAGAAGGCTGTAAAATGTTTTCTAATCAATTTTAAGCAAAAATAAAAAAAGCGTGTCGTAGCCAATACATTAAACAACATATTTGCAAAGTTTTAACTGTTTTAGTCAAGAATTGTTTGTGTAAGAGTGCTAAAACGTATGGATTATACATTGACGAAAGCAAGCATAGATGTTTTTTAATGTAAAAAGTTCAGAAGGCTGTAAAATTTTTTCTAATCAATTTTAAGCAAAAATAAAAAAAGCGTGTCGTAGCCAATACATTAAACAACATGTTTGCAAAGTTTTAACTGTTTTAGTCAAGAATTGTTTGTGTAAGAGTGCTAAAACGTATGGATTATACATTGACTAGTAAAAAGTTCAGAAGACTGTAAAATTTTTTCTAAACAATTTTAAGCAAAAATAAAAAAAGCGTGTCGTAGCCAATACATTAAACAACATGTTTGCAAAGTTTTAACTGTTTTAGTCAAGAATTGTTTGTGTAAGAGTGCTAAAACGTATGGATTATACATTGACGAAAGCAAGCATAGGTGTTTTTTAATGTAAAAAGTTCAGAAGGCTGTAAAATTTTTTCTAAACAATTTTAAGCAAAAATAAAAAAAGCGTGTCGTAGCCAATACATTAAACAACATGTTTGCAAAGTTTTAACTGTTTTAGTCAAGAATTGTTTGTGTAACAGTGCTAAAACGTATGGATTATACATTGACGAAAGCAAGCATAGGTGTTTTTTATTGTAAAAAGTTCAGAAGACTGTAAAATTTTTTCTAAACAATTTAAAGCAAAAATAAAAAAGTGTGTCGTAGCCAATACATTAAACAACATATTTGCAAAGTTTTAACTGTTTTAGTCAAGAATTGTTTGTGTAAGAGTGCTAAAACGTATGGATTATACATTGACTAGTAAAAAGTTCAGAAGACTGTAAAATTTTTTTTAAACAATTTTAAGCAAAAATAAAAAAAGCGTGTCGTAGCCAATACATTAAACAACATGTTTGCAAAGTTTTAACTGTTTTAGTCAAGAATTGTTTGTGTAAGAGTGCTAAAACGTATGGATTATACATTGACTAGTAAAAAGTTCAGAAGACTGTAAAATTTTTTCTAATCAATTTAAAGCAAAAATAAAAAAAGCGTGTCGTAGCCAATACATTAAACAACATGTTTACAAAGTTTTAACTGTTTTAGTCAAGAATTGTTTGTGTAAGAGTGCTAAAACGTATGGATTATACAATGACGAAAGCAAGCATAGGTGTTTTTTAATGAAAAAAGTTCAGAAGGCTGTAAAATTTTTTCTAATCAATTTTAAGCAAAAATAAAAAAAGCGTGTCGTAGCCAATACATTAAACAACATGTTTGCAAAGTTTTAACTGTTTTAGTCAAGAATTGTTTGTGTAAGAGTGCTAAAACGTATGGATTATACATTGACTAGTAAAAAGTTCAGAAGACTGTAAAATTTTTTTTAAACAATTTTAAGCAAAAATAAAAAAATCGTGTCGTAGCCAATACATTAAACAACATGTTTGCAAAGTTTTAACTGTTTTATTCAAGAATTGTTTGTGTAAGAGTGCTAAAACGTATGGATTATACATTGACGAAAGCAAGCATAGGTGTTTTTTAATGTAAAAAGTTCAGATGACTGTAAAACTTTTTCTAAACAATTTTAAGCAAAAATAAAAAAAGCGTGTCGTAGCCAATACATTAAACAACATATTTGCAAAGTTTTAACTGTTTTAGTCAAGAATTGTTTGTGTAAGAGTGCTAAAACGTATGGATTATACATTGACTAGTAAAAAGTTCAGAAGACTGTAAAATTTTTTCTAAACAATTTTAAGCAAAAATAAAAAAAGCGTGTCGTAGCCAATACATTAAACAACATGTTTGCAAAGTTTTAACTGTTTTAGTCAAGAATTGTTTGTGTAAGAGTGCTAAAACGTATGGATTATACATTGACGAAAGCAAGCATAGGTGTTTTTTAATGTAAAAAGTTCAGAAGGCTGTAAAATTTTTTCTAAACAATTTTAAGCAAAAATAAAAAAAGCGTGTCGTAGCCAATACATTAAACAACATGTTTGCAAAGTTTTAACTGTTTTAGTCAAGAATTGTTTGTGTAACAGTGCTAAAACGTATGGATTATACATTGACGAAAGCAAGCATAGGTGTTTTTTATTGTAAAAAGTTCAGAAGACTGTAAAATTTTTTCTAAACAATTTAAAGCAAAAATAAAAAAGTGTGTCGTAGCCAATACATTAAACAACATATTTGCAAAGTTTTAACTGTTTTAGTCAAGAATTGTTTGTGTAAGAGTGCTAAAACGTATGGATTATACATTGACTAGTAAAAAGTTCAGAAGACTGTAAAATTTTTTTTAAACAATTTTAAGCAAAAATAAAAAAAGCGTGTCGTAGCCAATACATTAAACAACATGTTTGCAAAGTTTTAACTGTTTTAGTCAAGAATTGTTTGTGTAAGAGTGCTAAAACGTATGGATTATACATTGACTAGTAAAAAGTTCAGAAGACTGTAAAATTTTTTCTAATCAATTTAAAGCAAAAATAAAAAAAGCGTGTCGTAGCCAATACATTAAACAACATGTTTACAAAGTTTTAACTGTTTTAGTCAAGAATTGTTTGTGTAAGAGTGCTAAAACGTATGGATTATACAATGACGAAAGCAAGCATAGGTGTTTTTTAATGAAAAAAGTTCAGAAGGCTGTAAAATTTTTTCTAATCAATTTTAAGCAAAAATAAAAAAAGCGTGTCGTAGCCAATACATTAAACAACATGTTTGCAAAGTTTTAACTGTTTTAGTCAAGAATTGTTTGTGTAAGAGTGCTAAAACGTATGGATTATACATTGACTAGTAAAAAGTTCAGAAGACTGTAAAATTTTTTCTAAACAATTTTAAGCAAAAATAAAAAAATCGTGTCGTAGCCAATACATTAAACAACATGTTTGCAAAGTTTTAACTGTTTTATTCAAGAATTGTTTGTGTAAGAGTGCTAAAACGTATGGATTATACATTGACGAAAGCAAGCATAGGTGTTTTTTAATGTAAAAAGTTCAGATGACTGTAAAACTTTTTCTAAAAAATTTTAAGCAAAAATAAAAAAAGCGTGTCGTAGCCAATACATTAAACAACATATTTGCAAAGTTTTAACTGTTTTAGTCAAGAATTGTTTGTGTAAGAGTGCTAAAACGTATGGATTATACATTGACTAGTAAAAAGTTCAGAAGACTGTAAAATTTTTTTTAAACAATTTTAAGCAAAAATAAAAAAAGCGTGTCGTAGCCAATACATTAAACAACATGTTTGCAAAGTTTTAACTGTTTTAGTCAAGAATTGTTTGTGTAAGAGTGCTAAAACGTATGGATTATACATTGACTAGTAAAAAGTTCAGAAGACTGTAAAATTTTTTCTAAACAATTTTAAGCAAAAATAAAAAAAGCGTGTCGTAGCCAATACATTAAACAACATGTTTGCAAAGTTTTAACTGTTTTAGTCAAGAATTGTTTGTGTAAGAGTGCTAAAACGTATGGATTATACATTGACGAAAGCAAGCATAGGTGTTTTTTAATGTAAAAAGTTCAGAAGGCTGTAAAATTTTTTCTAATCAATTTTAAGCAAAAATAAAAAAAACGTGTCGTAGCCAAAACATTAAACAACATGTTTGCAAAGTTTTAACTGTTTTAGTCAAGAATTGTTTGTGTAAGAGTGCTAAAACGTATGGATTATACATTGACTAGTAAAAAGTTCAGAAGACTGTAAAATTTTTTCTAAACAATTTTAAGCAAAAATAAAAAAAGCGTGTCGTAGCCAATACATTAAACATCATGTTTGCAAAGTTTTAACTGTTTTAGTCAAGAATTGTTTGTGTAAGAGTGCTAAAACGTATGGATTATACATTGACGAAAGCAAGCATAGGTGTTTTTTAATGTAAAAAGTTCAGAAGACTGTAAAATTTTTTCTAAACAATTTTAAGCAAAAATAAAAAAAGCGTGTCGTAGCTAATACATTAAACAACATATTTGCAAAGTTTTAACTGTTTTAGTCAAGAATTGTTTGTGTAAGAGTGCTAAAACGTATGGATTATACATTGACTAGTAAAAAGTTCAGAAGACTGTAAAATTTCTTTTAAACAATTTTAAGCAAAAATAAAAAAAGCGTGTCGTAGCCAATACATTAAACAACATGTTTGCAAAGTTTTAACTGTTTTAGTCAAGAATTGTTTGTGTAAGAGTGCTAATACGTATGGATTATACATTGACTAGTAAAAAGTTCAGAAGACTGTAAAATTTTTTATAAACAATTTTAAGCAAAAATAAAAAAAGCGTGTCGTAGCCAATACATTAAACAACATGTTTGCAAAGTTTTAACTGTTTTAGTCAAGAATTGTTTGTGTAAGAGTGCTAAAACGTATGGATTATACATTGACGAAAGCAAGCATAGATGTTTTTTAATGTAAAAAGTTCAGAAGGCTGTAAAATTTTTTCTAATCACTTTTAAGCAAAAATAAAAAAAGCGTGTCGTAGCCAATACATTAAACAACATGTTTGCAAAGTTTTAACTGTTTTAGTCAAGAATTGTTTGTGTAAGAGTGCTAAAACGTATGGATTATACATTGACGAAAGCAATCATAGGTGTTTTTTAATGTAAAAAGTTCAGAAGACTGTAAAATTTTTTTTAAACAATTTTAAGCAAAAATAAAAAAAGCGTGTCGTAGCCAATACATTAAAAAACATGTTTGCAAAGTTTTAACTGTTTTAGTCAAGAATTGTTTGTGTAGAAGTGCTAAAACGTATGGATTATACATTGACTAGTAAAAAGTTCAGAAGACTGTAAAATTTTTTATAAACAATTTTAAGCAAAAATAAAAAAAGCGTGTCGTAGCCAATACATTAAACAACATGTTTGCAAAGTTTTAACTGTTTTAGTCAAGAATTGTTTGTGTAAGAGTGCTAAAACGTATTGATTATACATTGACGAAAGCAAGCATAGGTGTTTTTTAATGTAAAAAGTTCAGAAGGCTGTAAAATTTTTTCTAATCAATTTTAAGCAAAAATAAAAAAAGCGTGTCGTAGCCAATACATTTAACAACATGTTTGCAAAGTTTTAACTGTTTTAGTCAAGAATTGTTTGTGTAAGAGTGCTAAAACGTATGGATTATACATTGACGAAAGCAAGCATAGGTGTTTTTTAATGTAAAAAGTTCAGATGACTGTAAATTTTTTTCTAAACAATTTTAAGCAAAAATAAAAAAAGCGTGTCGTAGCCAATACATTAAACAACATATTTGCAAAGTTTTAACTGTTTTAGTCAAGAATTGTTTGTGTAAGAGTGCTAAAACGTATGGATTATACATTGACTAGTATAAAGTTCAGAAGACTGTAAAATTTTTTTTAAACAATTTTAAGCAAAAATAAAAAAAGCGTGTCGTAGCCAATACATTAAACAACATGTTTGCAAAGTTTTAACTGTTTTAGTCAAGAATTGTTGTGTAAGAGTGCTAAAACGTATGGATTATACATTGACTAGTAAAAAGTTCAGAAGACTGTAAAATTTTTTCTAAACAATTTTAAGCAAAAATAAAAAAAGCGTGTCGTAACCAATACATTAAACAACATATTTGCAAAGTTTTAACTGTTTTAGTCAAGAATTGTTTGTGTAAGAGTGCTAAAACGTATGGATTATACATTGACTAGTAAAAAGTTCAGAAGACTGTAAAATTTTTTTTAAACAATTTTAAGCAAAAATAAAAAAAGTGTGTCGTAGCCAATACATTAAACAACATGTTTGCAAAGTTTTAACTACTTAGTCAAGAATTGTTTGTGTAAGAGTGCTAAAACGTATGGATTATACATTGACTAGTAAAAAGTTCAGAAGACTGTAAAATTTTTTCTAAACAATTTTAAGCAAAAATAAAAAAGCTTGTCGTAGCCAATACATTAAACAACATATTTGCAAAGTTTTAACTGTTTTAGTCAAGAATTGTTTGTGTAAGAGTGCTAAAACGTATGGATTATACATTGACGAAAGCAAGCATAGATGTTTTTTAATGTAAAAAGTTCAGAAGGCTGTAAAATTTTTTCTAATCAATTTTAAGGAAAAATTAAAAAAGCGTGTCGTAGCCAATACATTAAACAACATGTTTGCAAAGTTTTCACTGTTTTAGTCAAGAATTGTTTGTGTAAGAGTGCTAAAACGTATGGATTATACATTGACGAAAGCAACCATAGGTGTTTTTAAATGTAAAAAGTTCAGAAGACTGTAAAATTGTTTTTAAACAATTTTAAGCAAAAATAAAAAAAGCGTGTCGTAGCCAATACATTAAACAACATGTTTGCAAAGTTTTAACTGTTTTAGTCAAGAATTGTTTGTGTAAGAGTGCTAAAACGTATGGTTTATACATTGACTAGTAAAAAGTTCAGAAGACTGTAAAATTTTTTATAAACAATTTTAAGCAAAAATAAAAAAAGCGTGTCGTAGCCAATACATTAAACAACATGTTTGCAAAGTTTTAACTGTTTTAGTCAAGAATTGTTTGTGTAAGAGTGCTAAAACGTATGGATTATACATTGACGAAAGCAAGCATAGGTGTTTTATTAATGTAAAAAGTTCAGAAGACTGTAAAATTTTTTTTAAACAATTTTAAGCAAAAATAAAAAAAGCGTGTCGTAGCCAATACATTAAACAACATGTTTGCAAAGTTTTAACTGTTTTAGTCAAGAATTGTTTGTGTAAGAGTGCTAAAACGTATGGATTATACATTGACTAGTAAAAAGTTCAGAAGACTGTAAAATTTTTTCTAAACAATTTTAAGCAAAAATAAAAAAAGCGTGTCGTAGCCAATACATTAAACAACATGTTTGCAAAGTTTTAACTGTTTTAGTCAAGAATTGTTTGTGTAAGAGTGCTAAAACGTATGGATTATACATTGACTAGTAAAAAGTTCAGAAGACTGTAAAATTTTTTCTAAACAATTTTAAGCAAAAATAAAAAAAGCGTGTCGTAGCCAATACATTAAACAACATGTTTGCAAAGTTTTAACTGTTTTAGTCAAGAATTGTTTGTGTAAGAGTGCTAAAACGTATGGATTATACATTGACTAGTAAAAAGTTTAGAAGACTGTAAAATTTTTTCTAAACAATTTTAAGCAAAAATAAAAAAAGCGTGTCGTAGCCAATACATTAAACAACATATTTGCAAAGTTTTAACTGTTTTAGTCAAGAATTGTTTGTGTAAGAGTGCTAAAACGTATGGATTATACATTGACTAGTGAAAAGTTCAGAAGACTGTAAAATTTTTTTTAAACAATTTTAAGCAAAAATAAAAAAAGCGTGTCGTAGCCAATACATTAAACAACATGTTTGCAAAGTTTTAACTGTTTTAGTCAAGAATTGTTTGTGTAAGAGTGCTAAAACGTATGGATTATACATTGACTAGTAAAAAGTTCAGAAGACTGTAAAATTTTTTCTAAACAATTTTAAGCAAAAATAAAAAAAGCTTGTCGTAGCCAATACATTAAACAACATATTTGCAAAGTTTTAACTGTTTTAGTCAAAAATTGTTTGCGAAGAGTGCTAAAACGTATGGATTATACATTGACTAGTAAAAAGTTCAGAAGACTGTAAAATTTTTTTTAAACAATTTTAAGCAAAAATAAAAAAAGAGTGTCGTAGCTAATACATTAAACAACATGTTTGCAAAGTTTTAATTGTTTTAGTCAAGAATTGTTTGTGTAAGAGTGCTAAAACGTATGGATTATACATTGACTAGTAAAAAGTTCAGAAGACTGTAAAATTTTTTCTAAACAATTTTAAGCAAAAATAAAAAAGCGTGTCGTAGCCAATACATTAAACAACATATTTGCAAAGTTTTAACTGTTTTAGTCAAGAATTGTTTGTGTAAGAGTGCTAAAACGTATGGATTATACATTGACGAAAGCAAGCATAGATGTTTTTTAATGTAAAAAGTTCAGAAGGCTGTAAAATTTTTTCTAATCAATTTTAAGCAAAAATAAAAAAAGCGTGTCGTAGCCAATACATTAAACAACATGTTTGCAAAGTTTTAACTGTTTTAGTCAAGAATTGTTTGTGTAAGAGTGCTAAAACGTATGGATTATACATTGACGAAAGCAAGCATAGGTGTTTTTTAATGTAAAAAGTTCAGAAGACTGTAAAATTTTTTTTAAACAATTTTAAGCAAAAATAAAAAAAGCGTGTCGTAGCCAATACATTAAACAACATGTTTGCAAAGTTTTAACTGTTTTAGTCAAGAATTGTTTGTGTAAGAGTGCTAAAACGTATGGATTATACATTGACGAAAGCAAGCATAGGTGTTTTTTAATGTAAAAAGTTCAGAAGACTGTAAAATTTTTTTCTAGACAGTTTTAAGCAAAAATAAAAAAAGCGTGTCGTAGCCAATACATTAAACAACATATTTGCAAAGTTTTAACTGTTTTAGTCAAGAATTGTTTGTGTAAGAGTGCTAAAACGTATGGATTATACATTGACTAGTAAAAAGTTCAGAAGACTGTAAAATTTTTTATAAACAATTTAAAGCAAAAATAAAAAAAGCGTGTCGTAGCCAATACATTAAACAACATGTTTGCAAAATTTTAACTGTTTTAGTCAAGAATTGTTTGTGTAAGAGTGCTAAAACGTATGGATTATACATTGACGAAAGCAAGCATAGGTGTTTTTTAATGTAAAAAGTTCAGAAGACTGTAAAATTTTTTCTAAACAAATTTAAGCAAAAATAAAAAAAGCGTGTCGTAGCCAATACATTAAACAACATATTTGCAAAGTTTTAACTGTTTTAGTCAAGAATTGTTTGTGTAAGAGTGCTAAAACGTATGGATTATACATTGACTAGTAAAAAGTTCAGAAGACTGTAAAATTTTTTCTAAACAATTTTAAGCAAAAATAAAAAAAGCGTGTCGTAGCCAATACATTAAACAACATATTTGCAAAGTTTTAACTGTTTTAGTCAAGAATTGTTTGTGTAAGAGTGCTAAAACGTATGGATTATACATTGACTAGTAAAAAGTTCAGAAGACTGTAAAATTTTTTCTAAACAATTTTAAGCAAAAATAAAAAAAGCGTGTCGTAGCCAATACATTAAACAACATATTTGCAAAGTTTTAACTGTTTTAGTCAAGAATTGTTTGTGTAAGATTGCTAAAACGTATGGATTATACATTGACTAGTAAAAAGTTCAGAAGACTGTAAAATTTTTTATAAACAATTTTAAGCAAAAATAAAAATAGCGTGTCGTAGCCAATACATTAAACAACATGTTTGCAAAGTTTTAACTGTTTTAGTCAAGAATTGTTTGTGTAAGAGTGCTAAAACGTATGGATTATACATTGACGAAAGCAAGCATAGGTGTTTTTTAATGTAAAAAGTTCAGAAGGCTGTAAAATTTTTTCTAAACAAATTTAAGCAAAAATAAAAAAAGCGTGTCGTAGCCAATACATTAAACAACATATTTGCAAAGTTTTAACTGTTTTAGTCAAGAATTGTTTGTGTAAGAGTGCTAAAAGGTATGGATTATACATTGACTAGTAAAAAGTTCAGAAGACTGTAAAATTTTTTTTAAACGATTTTAAGCAAAAATAAAAAAAGCGTGTCGTAGCCAATACATTAAACAACATGTTTGCAAAGTTTTAACTGTTTTAGTCAAGAATTGTTTGTGTAAGAGTGCTAAAACGTATGGATTATACATTGACTAGTAAAAAGTTCAGAAGACTGTAAAATTTTTTCTAAACAATTTTAAGCAAAAATAAAAAAAGCGTGTCGTAGCCAATACATTAAACAACATATTTGCAAAGTTTTAACTGTTTTAGTCAAGAATTGTTTGTGTAAGAGTGCTAAAAGGTATGGATTATACATTGACTAGTAAAAAGTTCAGAAGACTGTAAAATTTTTTTTAAACGATTTTAAGCAAAAATAAAAAAAGCGTGTCGTAGCCAATACATTAAACAACATGTTCGCAAAGTTTTAACTGTTTTAGTCAAGAATTGTTTGTGTAAGAGTGCTAAAACGTATGGATTATACATTGACTAGTAAAAAGTTCAGAAGACTGTAAAATTTTTTTAAACAATTTTAAGCAAAAATAAAAAAAGCGTGTCGTAGCCAATACATTAAACAACATATTTGCAAAGTTTTAACTGTTTTAGTCAAGAATTGTTTGTGTAAGAGTGCTAAAACGTATGGATTATACATTGACTAGTAAAAAGTTCAGAAGACTGTAAAATTTTTTCTAAACAATTTTAAGCAAAAATAAAAAAAGCGTGTCGTAGCCAATACATTAAACAACATATTTGCAAAGTTTTAACTGTTTTAGTCAAGAATTGTTTGTGTAAGAGTGCTAAAACGTATGGATTATACATTGACTAGTAAAAAGTTCAGAAGACTGTAAAATTTTTTATAAACAATTTTAAGCAAAAAAAAAAAAAGCGTGTCGTAGCCAATACATTAAACAACATGTTTGCAAAGTTTTAACTGTTTTAGTCAAGAATTGTTTGTGTAAGAGTGCTAAAACGTATGGATTATACATTGACGAAAGCAAGCATAGGTGTTTTTTAATGTAAAAAGTTCAGAAGGCTGTAAAATTTTTTCTAAACAAATTTAAGCAAAAATAAAAAAAGCGTGTCGTAGCCAATACATTAAACAACATATTTGCAAAGTTTTAACTGTTTTAGTCAAGAATTGTTTGTGTAAGAGTGCTAAAACGTATGGATTATACATTGACTAGTAAAAAGTTCAGAAGACTGTAAAATTTTTTTTAAACGATTTTAAGCAAAAATAAAAAAAGCGTGTCGTAGCCAATACATTAAACAACATGTTTGCAAAGTTTTAACTGTTTTAGTCAAGAATTGTTTGTGTAAGAGTGCTAAAACGTATGGATTATACATTGACTAGTAAAAAGTTCAGAAGACTGTAAAATTTTTTCTAAACAATTTTAAGCAAAAATAAAAAAAGCGTGTCGTAGCCAATACATTAAACAACATATTTGCAAAGTTTTAACTGTTTTAGTCAAGAATTGTTTGTGTAAGAGTGCTAAAACGTATGGATTATACATTGACTAGTAAAAAGTTCAGAAGACTGTAAAATTTTTTCTAAACAATTTTAAGCAAAAATAAAAAAGCGTGTCGTAGCCAATACATTAAACAACATATTTGCAAAGTTTTAACTGTTTTAGTCAAGAATTGTTTGTGTAAGAGTGCTAAAACGTATGGATTATACATTGACGAAAGCAAGCATAGGTGTTTTTTAATGTAAAAAGTTCAGAAGACTGTAAAATTTTTTCTAAACAATTTTAAGCAAAAATAAAAAAAGCGTGTCGTAGCCAATACATTAAACAACATGTTTGCAAAGTTTTAACTGTTTTAGTCAAGAATTGTTTGTGTAAGAGTGCTAGAACGTATGGATTATACATTGACGAAAGCAAGCATAGGTGTTTTTTAATGTAAAAAGTTCAGAAGGCTGTAAAATTTTTTCTAATCAATTTTAAGCAAAAATAAAAAAAGCGTGTCGTAGCCAATACATTAAACAACATGTTTGCAAAGTTTTAACTGTTTTAGTCAAGAATTGTTTGTGTAAGAGTGCTAAAACGTATGGATTATCCATTGACTAGTAAAAAGTTCAGAAGACTGTAAAATTTTTTCTAAACAATTTTAAGCAAAAATAAAAAAAGCGTGTCGTAGCCAATACATTAAACAAAATATTTGCAAAGTTTTAACTGTTTTAGTCAAGAATTGTTTGTGTAAGAGTGCTAAAACGTATGGATTATACATTGACGAAAGCAAGCATAGGTGTTTTTTAATGTAAAAAGTTCAGAAGACTGTAAAATTTTTTCTAAACAATTTTAAGCAAAAATTAAAAAAGCGTGTCGTAGCCAATACATTAAACAACATGTTTGCAAAGTTTTAACTGTTTTAGTCAAGAATTGTTTGTGTAAGAGTGCTAAAACGTATGGATTATACATTGACTAGTAAAAAGTTCAGAAGGCTGTAAAATTTTTTCTAAACAAATTTAAGCAAAAATAAAAAAAGCGTGTCGTAGCCAATACATTAAACAACATATTTGCAAAGTTTTAACTGTTTTAGTCAAGAATTGTTTGTGTAAGAGTGCTAAAAGGTATGGATTATACATTGACTAGTAAAAAGTTCAGAAGACTGTAAAATTTTTTTTAAACGATTTTAAGCAAAAATAAAAAAAGCGTGTCGTAGCCAATACATTAAACAACATGTTTGCAAAGTTTTAACTGTTTTAGTCAAGAATTGTTTGTGTAAGAGTGCTAAAACGTATGGATTATACATTGACTAGTAAAAAGTTCAGAGACTGTAAAATTTTTTCTAAACAATTTTAAGCAAAAGTAAAAAAAGCGTGTCGTAGCCAATACATTAAACAACATGTTTGCAAAGTTTTAACTGTTTTAGTCAGGAATTGTTTGTGTAAGAGTGCTAAAACGTATGGATTATACATTGACTAGATTATACATTTTTCTTCTAAATTTAACAAGTTTGAAGCTAAATTCTCCAAATATGCTGATGCTATGCAGAAAAGTGAACCAACAGAAATTATCACAAACATTAGTACCAAATTAAATTTAGTAGCAGAAAAAATAGATGCTGAAAATGAACAAAAACTAAAAGAAAAGAAGGCTTTAAATGTAATAATATTTAACATTCCAGAAAGTAAAAATCCAACTCATAATGCACTAGAAAGTTGCAAAAATGATCTAAAAATAATTCAACAAGTATTAGGAGAAAATAAAATGAAAAAAGAAGAATTTAAGTCACTTTATCGAGTTGGTAAAATTGCAGCTAACAAAATCAGACCAATTATAGTCAAATTAAATAATTTAGCATCCAAACACAGACTGTTAAGACTGAGAGATTTGAAAATGTTTAATGGTGAAATTGAATCAAAAGTCTACATCAACCCTGACAGAACTCTCTTGGAAATTGAAGCTTTCAGAAAATTGAGAAAAGAAGTTAAAATAAAGCAAGCCATCGCTGATGAGAATAAATTGGACATAAAATATGTTATAAGGAACAACAAGATAGTTGAACTGACAAAACAGCCCTTTCGTTACCGCTCCCAGGACATCTGGGATTAGTGGAGGAAATCGTGAGTCAACGGGTATAAACTTATTAAGTGATAGGATTAATTTTAACACTAACAAGTTTTCCTATATAAATTGTAACAACAACTATTTAAAAGTTTGTTACACTAATATAAGATCTGTTTTAAATAAATTTTATATTTTAGAGAACTATATAAATTTGAATAACATTGATTTATTTTTTTTGACTGAAACATGGTTGACTAATAAGGTCAACGATGCCACAGTGTGTCCTTTTAACTATAACATTTACCGAAGTGATAGGTCTAGTAGGGGTGGAGGTGTTGCTATCCTTTTCAAAAATTCGCTTAAAGTTATTAAAGTTAAAAACGATTCTATCTCTACTAGCAACATCAATTTTGAATACCTATGTGTAGATGTAATTTTTAAAAAGATGAAATTAAGATTTTGTTGTGTCTACCTTCCTCCACTGTCTGCTAGATGCGCACTGACTGTTCAAAATTTAATCAAAATGATTAAAATGGTTTTTCCAAAAGAGTGTTCTTTTTATGTTCTTGGTGATTTTAATATGCCAAATATAGATTGGAGGATTCCTAGCACAGATTTCAATAAACCCCATGAGTGTTTTCTTAATTTTTGTACAGACAATTTTTTAACCCAAGTAATTGAAAATCCAACCCATAAGAATGGTAACATTCTTGATCTCATAATTTGCAATCATTTTGGCCTAGATAGAATCATATCACACTCAACTAATTTTCCATTAACAAACACTTGTGACCATAACTTGCTTTCACTAAAAATTAAAATTGAAAATAAAATAGTACCTATTGCTAAAGAAGTCTCATATGACTATAAAAAAGCAGATTTTGAAAGCATCAATGATTTTCTTGTCAAAAATTAATTGGACCTCTTTATTTAAAAATTCAGAAAATCTCCAGCATTTCTACGATCAATTCATCAGCTCAATCCAAATCTCAATCAAACGTTTTGTTCCAATTTTTTCTAAAAATAACAAAAGTAAAAAATATCCATCTCATATTAAAAAGTTATTAA
The DNA here is from genome assembly GCF_965202585.1 of Thalia democratica. Taxonomy (NCBI): domain Eukaryota; kingdom Metazoa; phylum Chordata; class Thaliacea; order Salpida; family Salpidae; genus Thalia; species Thalia democratica. The sequence goes on from NC_139172.1 coordinate 57,022,257, forward strand.
AAGAAAAAGCGAATCTATACAAAAAAAGTAAGACAAATAAATCACTTTTGATAAAATACAAAAACAAGTCTAAAGAATATCAATTAGCTGTTAAAAAATACAACTTTGAATATGAAAACAAATTCTGCAAAAACCCAAATTTAAAAAAGTTTTATAGCTACGTGAAATCTAAACTTAAGTTAAATAATTCCATACATCTCTTATATGATAATGATAAAAACAAAACAGTAACCTCAGATTTTGAAATAGCAACACTTTTTAACATAAATTTTCAAAAAGTTTTTAAAAATGACGAGAGTTACCAGTCTTTTAAGCTACCCCAAAAGAATTGTAGTAAGATGCAAAATTTTTTCATAACCTATGAAGACATTATAAGTTCAATTAACCTGTTAAAAGATAAAATCATAAGAACGCCAGAAAACATTCCACCCTATTATATCAAGCATGTTATCCAATCAATAATATTTCCACTTTCATTAATATTTAATTGCTCTCTAGAACTATCTGATGTTCCTAAACAATGGAAAACATCTTTTATTATTCCTGTGCACAAGAAAGGTAATATACACGATGCATTAAATTACAGACCAATATCTCTAACAAGTGGCTTTTCAAGAATTTATGAACATATTGTATCTGTAAAAATTCTCAATCACCTCTTTGATAACAAATTATTAACTAACAAACAGTTTGGTTTTGTTCCAAACCGCTCATCAACCATTCAACTGTTAACATGCTTACATTCTTGGTTAGTTCCTTATCTCAAAAATGAATTTACTAAAGTAGTTTATACGGATATTCAAAAGCCTTTGATTCAGTATCACACAAAAGGTTATTAAAAATTTTAAATCAGTATGGGCTACATGAAAGCTTAATTGATTGGTTTGATAACTTTTTAAATAATAGATCACAAAGAGTACTCATCAATAATACGCTTTCTGACTCTTTAACAATCTACAGTGGAGTACCACAAGGTGGTGTAGTTGGTCCCCTTCTCTTTTCAATTTATATTAATGATATTTGTTCAAACATTGATATTAAAAGTGAGTTAAGCTTATTTGCAGATGATGCCAAAATCTTTAGTCAGTCAAATACTTCATTACAACTATCTTTAGATAATATTTACATATGGTTAAAAACAAGAAAACTAAACTTAAATCCTAGCAAATGTAAAATTCTAACCATTAACAAAAAAGAATCTTCTCCAACTGACCTCTTAATCAATAACATCAAGTTACCAGAAATTAAAGTTTTTAAAGATTTAGGAATTTATATTTCCAAAGATTTGAAATGGAATGAACATATCAACTATTTATATAAGATTGCAAAAACTACATGTTATCAAATATTGAAAAGTTTTAAAACTAATTCTGCTTCAATTCTGACAAAACTATTTAAAACATACGTTCGCCCTAAACTTGAGTTTAGTACCCAAATTTGGTCACCCCATTTAAAAAAGGATATTAACAAAATTGAATCTGTGCAAAGGAGTTTTACCCGTCATATTTGTAGTCGTTGCAACATATCTTACACGTCATATAATGATAGAATGATTAAATTTGGATTGAAATCACTGGAATATAGAAGATGGGAATTTGATTTATTAATTCTTTACAAAATTATCAATGGCAAATATAAAAGTTTTTTTAACCAGTTTTTTAATTTTTCCCAAAATAAATATCAACTAAGAGGAAATAATTTGAAAATAAAATGTAAACATGATTTTCAAAACAGTCAGTGGCAAGGCGCATTTTTTCACAGAGCAAAAGCTATGTGGAACAGACTACCTCAGGATATAGTATCTTGTGAGAGGGTAGAACAATTTCGTTTAAAGCTAAAAAGATTTGACTTAAATACGATAAATACCAGTAAAATTAACTAATTTTCCACTGTAACAAAAGGAAAAATATTCGTTTCCCTACGCCTCCCCCCTACAAACTATTCGTTTACTTATATATTTTGTAGTTATGAAAATTGTTTTATAAGCCATGATTTTAGACAAACTTCTTTACTGTGTGTACTAAGTAATATATAAATTTGAATTTTTTGAACTGAATTTTCAATTTAGTTCATTTGTTTATCATATTGTGTTTAACTTTGTGTTTCCATTTAAATTATGTTTGTATATATATATATGTATAATTTATCTTAAAGTTTTGAATATAAGTTTATTTTCTTTTTCTCTTTTTGTGTGTCCTGTTTAAGTGGCTCAGGTTTTGACGCCTGAGTCCAACATTGCACAATAAACAATATAATAATAATAATAATAGTAAAAAGTTCAGAAGACTGTAAAATTTTTTCTAAACAATTTTAAGCAAAAATAAAAAAGCGTGTCGTAGCCAATACATTAAACAACATATTTGCAAAGTTTTAACTGTTTTAGTCAAGAATTGTTTGTGTAAGAGTGCTAAAACGTATGGATTATACATTGACGAAAGCAAGCATAGGTGTTTTTTAATGTAAAAAGTTCAGAAGGCTGTAAAATTTTTTCTAATCAATTTTAAGCAAAAATAAAAAAAGCGTGTCGTAGCCAATACATTAAACAACATGTTTGCAAAGTTTTAACTGTTTTAGTCAAGAATTGTTTGTGTAAGAGTGCTAAAACGTATGGATTATCCATTGACTAGTAAAAAGTTCAGAAGACTGTAAAATTTTTTCTAAACAATTTTAAGCAAAAATAAAAAAAGCGTGTCGTAGCCAATACATTAAACAACATGTTTGCAAAGTTTTAACTGTTTTAGTCAAGAATTGTTTGTGTAAGAGTGCTAAAACGTATGGATTATACATTGACTAGTAAAAAGTTCAGAGACTGTAAAATTTTTTCTAAACAATTTTAAGCAAAAGTAAAAAAAGCGTGTCGTAGCTAATACATTAAACAACATGTTTGCAAAGTTTTAACTGTTTTAGTCAGGAATTGTTTGTGTAAGAGTGCTAAAACGTATGGATTATACATTGACTAGTAAAAAGTTCAGAAGACTGTAAAATTTTTCCTAAACAATTTTAAGCAAAAATAAAAAAGCGTGTCGTAGCCAATACATTAAACAACATATTTGCAAAGTTTTAACTGTTTTAGTCAAGAATTGTTTGTGTAAGAGTGCTAAAACGTATGGATTATACATTGACGAAAGCAAGCATAGGTGTTTTTTAATGTAAAAAGTTCAGAAGACTGTAAAATTTTTTCTAAACAATTTTAAGCAAAAATAAAAAAAGCGTGTCGTAGCCAATACATTAAACAACATGTTTGCAAAGTTTTAACTGTTTTAGTCAAGAATTGTTTGTGTAAGAGTGCTAAAACGTATGGATTATACATTGACGAAAGCAAGCATAGGTGTTTTTTAATGTAAAAAGTTCAGAAGGCTGTAAAATTTTTTCTAATCAATTTTAAGCAAAAATAAAAAAAGCGTGTCGTAGCCAATACATTAAACAACATGTTTGCAAAGTTTTAACTGTTTTAGTCAAGAATTGTTTGTGTAAGAGTGCTAAAACGTATGGATTATCCATTGACTAGTAAAAAGTTCAGAAGACTGTAAAATTTTTTCTAAACAATTTTAAGCAAAAATAAAAAAAGCGTGTCGTAGCCAATACATTAAACAACATATTTGCAAAGTTTTAACTGTTTTAGTCAAGAATTGTTTGTGTAAGAGTGCTAAAACGTATGGATTATACATTGACGAAAGCAAGCATAGGTGTTTTTTAATGTAAAAAGTTCAGAAGACTGTAAAATTTTTTCTAAACAATTTTAAGCAAAAATTAAAAAAGCGTGTCGTAGCCAATACATTAAACAACATGTTTGCAAAGTTTTAACTGTTTTAGTCAAGAATTGTTTGTGTAAGAGTGCTAAAACGTATGGATTATACATTGACTAGTAAAAAGTTCAGAAGACTGTAAATTTTTTTCTAAACAATTTTAAGCAAAAATACAAAAAGCATGTCATAGCCAATACATTAAACAACATATTTGCAAAGTTTTAACTGTTTTAGTCAAGAATTGTTTGTATAAGAGTGCTAAAACGTATGGATTATACATTGACTAGTAAAAAGTTCAGAAGACTGTAAAATTTTTTATAAACAATTTTAAGCAAAAATAAAAAAAGCGTGTCGTAGCCAATACATTAAACAACATGTTTGCAAAATTTTAACTGTTTTAGTCAAGAATTGTTTGTGTAAGAGTGCTAAAACGTATGGATTATACATTGACGAAAGCAAGCATAGGTGTTTTTTAATGTAAAAAATTCAGAAGACTGTAAAATTTTTTCTAAACAATTTTAAGCAAAAATAAAAAAAGCGTGTCGTAGCTAATACATTAAACAACATATTTGCAAAGTTTTAACTGTTTTAGTCAAGAATTGTTTTTGTAAGAGTGCTAAAACGTATGGATTATACATTGACTAGTAAAAAGTTCAGAAGACTGTAAATTTTTTTTTAAACAATTTTAAGCAAAAATAAAAAAAGCGTGTCGTAGCCAATACATTAAACAACATGTTTGCAAAGTTTTAACTGTTTTAGTCAAGAATTGTTTGTGTAAGAGTGCTAAAACGTATGGATTATACATTGACTAGTAAAAAGTTCAGAAGACTGTAAAATTTTTTCTAAACAATTTTAAGCAAAAATAAAAAAGCGTGTCGTAGCCAATACATTAAACAACATGTTTGCAAAGTTTTAACTGTTTTAGTCAAGAATTGTTTGTGTAAGAGTGCTAAAACGTATGGATTATACATTGACTAGTAAAAAGTTCAGAAGACTGTAAAATTTTTTATAAACAATTTTAAGCAAAAATAAAAAAAGCGTGTCGTAGCCAATACATTAAACAACATGTTTGCAAAGTTTTAACTGTTTTAGTCAAGAATTGTTTGTGTAAGAGTGCTAAAACGTATGGATTATACATTGACGAAAGCAAGCATAGGTGTTTTTTAATGTAAAAAGTTCAGAAGACTGTAAAATTTTTTCTAAACAAATTAAAGCAAAAATAAAAAAAGCGTGTCGTAGCCAATACATTAAACAACATATTTGCTAAGTTTTAACTGTTTTAGTCAAGAATTGTTTGTGTAAGAGTGCTAAAACGTATGGATTATACATTGACTAGTAAAAAGTTCAGAAGACTGTAAAATTTTTTTTAAACAATTTTAAGCAAAAATAAAAAAAGCGTGTCGTAGCCAATACATTAAACAACATGTTTGCAAAGTTTTAACTGTTTTAGTCAAGAATTGTTTGTGTAAGAGTGCTAAAACGTATGGATTATACATTGACTAGTAAAAAGTTCAGAAGACTGTAAAATTTTTTCTAAACAATTTTAAGCAAAAATAAAAAAAGCGTGTCGTAGCCAATACATTAAACAACATGTTTGCAAAGTTTTAACTGTTTTAGTCAAGAATTGTTTGTGTAAGAGTGCTAAAACGTATGGATTATACATTGACTAGTAAAAAGTTCAGAAGACTGTAAAATTTTTTCTAATCAATTTTAAGCAAAAATAAAAAAGCGTGTCGTAGCCAATACATTAAACAACATATTTGCAAAGTTTTAACTGTTTTAGTCAAGAATTGTTTGTGTAAGAGTGCTAAAACGTATGGATTATACATTGACGAAAGCAAGCATAGGTGTTTTTTAATGTAAAAAGTTCAGAAGACTGTAAAATTTTTTCTAAACAATTTTAAGCAAAAATAAAAAAAGCGTGTCGTAGCTAATACATTAAACAACATATTTGCAAAGTTTTAACTGTTTTAGTCAAGAATTGTTTGTGTAAGAGTGCTAAAACGTATGGATTATACATTGACTAGTAAAAAGTTCAGAAGACTGTAAATTTTTTTTTAAACAATTTTAAGCAAAAATAAAAAAAGCGTGTCGTAGCCAATACATTAAACAACATGTTTGCAAAGTTTTAACTGTTTTAGTCAAGAATTGTTTGTGTAAGAGTGCTAAAACGTATGGATTATACATTGACTAGTAAAAAGTTCAGAAGACTGTAAAATTTTTTCTAAACAATTTTAAGCAAAAATAAAAAAGCGTGTCGTAGCCAATACATTAAACAACATGTTTGCAAAGTTTTAACTGTTTTAGTCAAGAATTGTTTGTGTAAGAGTGCTAAAACGTATGGATTATACATTGACTAGTAAAAAGTTCAGAAGACTGTAAAATTTTTTATAAACAATTTTAAGCAAAAATAAAAAAAGCGTGTCGTAGCCAATACATTAAACAACATGTTTGCAAAGTTTTAACTGTTTTAGTCAAGAATTGTTTGTGTAAGAGTGCTAAAACGTATGGATTATACATTGACGAAAGCAAGCATAGGTGTTTTTTAATGTAAAAAGTTCAGAAGACTGTAAAATTTTTTCTAAACAAATTAAAGCAAAAATAAAAAAAGCGTGTCGTAGCCAATACATTAAACAACATATTTGCTAAGTTTTAACTGTTTTAGTCAAGAATTGTTTGTGTAAGAGTGCTAAAACGTATGGATTATACATTGACTAGTAAAAAGTTCAGAAGACTGTAAAATTTTTTTTAAACAATTTTAAGCAAAAATAAAAAAAGCGTGTCGTAGCCAATACATTAAACAACATGTTTGCAAAGTTTTAACTGTTTTAGTCAAGAATTGTTTGTGTAAGAGTGCTAAAACGTATGGATTATACATTGACTAGTAAAAAGTTCAGAAGACTGTAAAATTTTTTCTAAACAATTTTAAGCAAAAATAAAAAAAGCGTGTCGTAGCCAATACATTAAACAACATGTTTGCAAAGTTTTAACTGTTTTAGTCAAGAATTGTTTGTGTAAGAGTGCTAAAACGTATGGATTATACATTGACTAGTAAAAAGTTCAGAAGACTGTAAAATTTTTTCTAATCAATTTTAAGCAAAAATAAAAAAGCGTGTCGTAGCCAATACATTAAACAACATATTTGCAAAGTTTTAACTGTTTTAGTCAAGAATTGTTTGTGTAAGAGTGCTAAAACGTATGGATTATACATTGACGAAAGCAAGCATAGGTGTTTTTTAATGTAAAAAGTTCAGAAGACTGTAAAATTTTTTCTAAACAATTTTAAGCAAAAATAAAAAAAGCGTGTCGTAGCCAATACAGTAAACAACATTTTTGCAAAGTTTTAACTGTTTTAGTCAAGAATTGTTTGTGTAAGAGTGCTAAAACGTATGGATTATACATTGACGAAAGCAAGCATAGGTGTTTTTTAATGTAAAAAGTTCAAAAGGCTGTAAAATTTTTTCTAATCAATTTTAAGCAAAAATAAAAAAAGCGTGTCGTAGCCAATACATTAAACAACATGTTTGCAAAGTTTTAACTGTTTTAGTCAAGAATTGTTTGTGTAAGAGTGCTAAAACGTATGGATTATACATTGACTAGTAAAAAGTTCAGAAGACTGTAAAATTTTTTCTAAACAATTTTAAGCAAAAATAAAAAAAGCGTGTCGTAGCCAATACATTAAACAACATATTTGCAAAGTTTTAACTGTTTTAGTCAAGAATTGTTTGTGTAAGAGTGCTAGAACGTATGGATTATACATTGACGAAAGCAAGCATAGGTGTTTTTTAATGTAAAAAGTTCAGAAGACTGTAAAATTTTAAAAATTTTTCTAAACAATTTTAAGCAAAAATAAAAAAAGCGTGTCGTAGCCAATACGTTAAACAACATGTTTGCAAAGTTTTAACTGTTTTAGTCAAGATTTGTTTGTGTAAGAATGCTAAAACGTATGGATTATACATTGACTAGTAAAAAGTTCAGAAGACTGTAAATTTTTTTCTAAACAATTTTAAGCAAAAATACAAAAAGCATGTCGTAGCCAATACATTAAACAACATATTTGCAAAGTTTTAACTGTTTTAGTCAAGAATTGTTTGTGTAAGAGTGCTATAACGTATGGATTATATATTGACTAGTATAAAGTTCAGAAGACTGTAAAATTTTTTCTAAACAATTTTAAGCAAAAATAAAAAAGCGTGTCGTAGCCAATACATTAAACAACATATTTGCAAAGTTTTAACTGTTTTAGTCAAGAATTGTTTGTGTAAGAGTGCTAAAACGTATGGATTATACATTGACGAAAGCAAGCATAGGTGTTTTTTAATGTAAAAAGTTCAGAAGACTGTAAAATTTTTTCTAAACAATTTTAAGCAAAAATAAAAAAAGCGTGTCGTAGCCAATACATTAAACAACATGTTTGCAAAATTTTAACTGTTTTAGTCAAGAATTGTTTGTGTAAGAGTGCTAAAACGTATGGATTATACATTGACGAAAGCAAGCATAGGTGTTTTTTAATGTAAAAAGTTCAGAAGGCTGTAAAATTTTTTCTAATCAATTTTAAGCAAAAATAAAAAAAGCGTGTCGTAGCTAATACATTAAACAACATGTTTGCAAAGTTTTAACTGTTTTAGTCAAGAATTGTTTGTGTAAGAGTGCTAAAACGTATGGATTATACATTGACTAGTAAAAAGTTCAGAAGACTGTAAAATTTTTTATAAACAATTTTAAGCAAAAATAAAAAAAGCGTATCGTAGCCAATACATTAAACAACATGTTTTCAAAGTTTTAACTGATTTAGTCAAGAATTGTTTGTGTAAGAGTGCTAAAACGTATGGATTATACATTGACGAAAGCAAGCATAGGTGTTTTTTAATGTAAAAAGTTCAGAAAACTGTAAAATTTTTTATAAACAATTTTAAGCAAAAATAAAAAAAGCGTGTCGTAGCCAATACATTAAACAACATATTTGCATAGTTTTAACTGTTTTAGTCAAGAATTGTTTGTGTAAGAGTGCTAAAACATATTGATTATACATTGACTAGTAAAAAGTTCAGAAGACTGTAAAATTTTTTTAAACAATTTTAAGCAAAAATAAAAAAAGTGTGTCGTAGCCAATATATTAAACAACATGTTTGCAAAGTTTTAACTGTTTTAGTCAAGAATTGTTTGTGTTAGAGTGCTAAAACGTATGGATTATACATTGACTAGTAAAAAGTTCAGAAGACTGTAAAATTTTTTCTAATCAATTTTAAGCGAAAATAAAAAAAGCGTGTCGTAGCCAATACATTAAACAACATGTTTGCAAAGTTTTAACTGTTTTAGTCAAGAATTGTTTGTGTAAGAGTGCTAAAACGTATGGATTATACATTGACGAAAGCAAGCATAGGTGTTTTTTAATGTAAAAAGTTCAGAAGACTGTAAAATTTTTTCTAAACAATTTTAAGCAAAAATAAAAAAAGCGTGTCGTAGCCATTACATTAAACAACATGTTTGCAAAGTTTTAACTGTTTTAGTCAAGAATTGTTTATGTAAGAGTGCTAAAACGTATGGATTATACATTGACTAGTAAAAAGTTCAGAAGACTGTAAAATTTTTTCTAAACAATTTTAAGCAAAAATAAAAAAGCGTGTCGTAGCCAATACATTAAACAACATATTTGCAAAGTTTTAACTGTTTTAGTCAAGAATTGTTTGTGTAAGAGTGCTAAAACGTATGGATTATACATTGACTAGTAAAAAGTTCAGAAGACTGTAAAATTTTTTTTAAACAATTTTAAGCAAAAATAAAAAAAGCGTGTCGTAGCCAATACATTAAACAACATGTTTGCAAAGTTTTAACTGTTTTAGTCAAGAATTGTTTGTGTAAGAGTGCTAAAACGTATGGATTATACATTGACTAGTAAAAAGTTCAGAAGACTGTAAAATTTTTTCTAAACAATTTTAAGCAAAAATAAAAAAAGCGTGTCGTAGCCAATACATTAAACAACATGTTTGCAAAGTTTTAACTGTTTTAGTCAAGAATTGTTTGTGTAAGAGTGCTAAAACGTATGGATTATACATTGACGAAAGCAAGCATAGGTGTTTTTTAATGTAAAAAGTTCAGAAGACTGTAAAATTTTTTCTAAACAATTTTAAGCAAAAATAAAAAAAGCGTGTCGTAGTCAATACATTAAACAACATATTTGCAAAGTTTTAACTGTTTTAGTCAAGAATTATTTGTGTAAGAGTGCTAAAACGTATGGATTATACATTGACGAAAGCAAGCATAGGTGTTTTTTAATGTAAAAAGTTCAGAAGGCTGTAAAATTTTTTCTAATCAATTTTAAGCAAAAATAAAAAAAGCGTGTCGTAGCCAATACATTAAACAACATGTTTGCAAAGTTTTAACTGTTTTAGTCAAGAATTGTTCGTGTAAGAGTGCTAAAACATATGGATTATACATTGACTAGTAAAAAGTTCAGAAGACTGTAAAATTTTCTCTAAACAATTTTAAACAAAAATTAAAAAAGCGTGTCGTAGCCAATACATTAAACAACATGTTTGCAAAGTTTTAACTGTTTTAGTCAAGAATTGTTTGTGTAAGAGTGCTAAAACGGTTGGATTATACATTGACGAAAGCAAGCATAGGTGTTTTTTAATGTAAAAAGTTCAGAAGGCTGTAAAATTTTTTCTAATCAATTTTAAGCAAATATAAAAAAAGCGTGTCGTAGCCAATACATTAAACAACATGTTTGCAAAGTTTTAACTGTTTTAGTCAAGAATTGTTTCTGTAAGAGTGCTAAAACGTATGGATTATACATTGACTAGTAAAAAGTTCAGAAGACTGTAAAATTTTTTCTAAACAATTTTAAGCAAAAATAAAAAAAGCGTGTCGTAGCCAATACATTAAACAACATGTTTGCAAAGTTTTAACTGTTTTAGTCAAGAATTGTTTGTGTAAGAGTGCTAAAACGTATGGATTATACATTGACGAAAGCAAGCATAGGTGTTTTTTAATGTAAAAAGTTCAGAAGGCTGTAAAATTTTTTCTAAACAATTTTAAGCGAAAATAAAAAAAGCTTGTCGTAGCCAATACATTAAACAACATATTTGCAAAGTTTTAACTGTTTTAGTCAAGAATTGTTTGTGTAAGAGTGCTAAAACGTATGGATTATAAATTGACTAGTAAAAAGCTCAGAAGACTGTAAAATTTTTTCTAAACAATTTTAAGCAAAAATAAAAAAAGCGTGTCGTAGCCAATACATTTAACAACATGTTTGCAAAGTTTTAACTGTTTTAGTCAAGAATTGTTTGTGTAAGAGTGCAAAAACGTATGGATTATACATTGACGAAAGCAAGCATAGGTGTTTTTTAATGTAAAAAGTTCAGAAGGCTGTAAAATTTTTTCTAATCAATTTTAAGCAAAAATAAAAAAAGCGTGTCGTAGCCAATACATTAAACAACATGTTTGCAAAGTTTTAACTGTTTTAGTCAAGAATTGTTGGTGTAAGAGTGCTAAAACATATGGATTATACATTGACTAGTAAAAAGTTCAGAAGACTGTAAAATCTTCTCTAAACAATTTTAAACAAAAATTAAAAAAGCGTGTCGTAGCCATAACATTAAACAACATGTTTGCAAACTTTTAACTGTTTTAGTCAAGAATTGTTTTTGTAAGAGTGCTAAAACGTATGGATTATACATTGACGAAAGCAAGCATAGGTGTTTTTTAATGTAAAAAGTTCAGACGGCTGTAAAATTTTTTCTAATCAATTTTAAGCAAATATAAAAAAAGCGTGTCGTAGCCAATACATTAAACAACATGTTTGCAAAGTTTTAACTGTTTTAGTCAAGAATTGTTTGTGTAAGAGTGCTAAAACGTATGGATTATACATTGACTAGTAAAAAAATCAGAAGACTGTAAAATTTTTTCTAAACAATTTTAAGCAAAAATAAAAAAAGCGTGTCGTAGCCAATACATTAAACAACATGTTTGCAAAGTTTTAACTGTTTTAGTCAAGAATTGTTTGTGTAAGAGTGCTAAAACGTATGGATTATACATTGACGAAAGCAAGCATAGGTGTTTTTTAATGTAAAAAGTTCAGAAGGCTGTAAAATTTTTTCTAAACAATTTTAAGCAAAAATAAAAAAAGCGTGTCGTAGCCAATACATTAAACAACATATTTGCAAAGTTTTAACTGTTTTAGTCAAGAATTGTTTGTGTAAGAGTGCTAAAACGTATGGATTATAAATTGACTAGTAAAAAGCTCAGAAAACTGTAAAATTTTTTCTAAACAATTTTAAGTAAAAATAAAAAAAGCGTGTCGTAGCCAATACATTAAACAACATATTTGCAAAGTTTTAACTGTTTTAGTCAAGAATTGTTTGTGTAAGAGTGCTAAAACGTATGGATTATACATTGACTAGTAAAAAGTTCAGAAGACTGTAAAATTTTTTTTAAACAATTTTAATCAAAAATAAAAAAAGCGTGTCGTAGCCAATACATTAAACAACATGTTTGCAAAGTTTTAACTGTTTTAGTCAAGAATTGTTTGTGTAAGAGTGCTAAAACGTATGGATTATACATTGACGAAAGCAAGCATAGGTGTTTTTTAATGTAAAAAGTTCAGAAGGCTGTAAAATTTTTTCTAATCAATTTTAAGCAAAAATAAAAAAAGCGTGTCGTAGCCAATACATTAAACAACATATTTGCAAAGTTTTAACTGTTTTAGTCAAGAATTGTTTGTGTAAGAGTGCTAAAACGTATGGATTATAAATTGACTAGTAAAAAGCTCAGAAGACTGTAAAATTTTTTCTAAACAATTTTAAGCAAAAATAAAAAAAGCATGTCGTAGCCAATACATTTAACAACATGTTTGCAAAGTTTTAACTGTTTTAGTCAAGAATTGTTTGTGTAAGAGTGCTAAAACGTATGGATTATACAGTGACGAAAGCAAGCATAGGTGTTTTTTAATGTAAAAAGTTCAGAAGGCTGTAAAATTTTTTCTAATCAATTTTAAGCGAAAATAAAAAAAGCGTGTCGTAGCCAATATAAAACAACATATTTGCAAAGTTTTAACTGTTTTAGTCAAGAATTGTTTGTGTAAGAGTGCTAAAACGTATGGATTATACATTGACTAGTAAAAAGTTCAGAAGACTGTAAAATTTTTTTTAAACAATTTTAATCAAAAATAAAAAAAGCGTGTCGTAGCCAATACATTAAACAACATGTTTGCAAAGTTTTAACTGTTTTAGTCAAGAATTGTTTGTGTAAGAGTGCTAAAACGTATGGATTATACATTGACGAAAGCAAGCATAGGTGTTTTTTAATGTAAAAAGTTCAGAAGGCTGTAAAATTTTTTCTAATCAATTTTAAGCAAAAATAAAAAAAGCGTGTCGTAGCCAATACATTAAACAACATGTTTGCAAAGTTTTAACTGTTTTAGTCAAGAATTGTTTGTGTAAGAGTGCTAAAACGTATGGATTATAAATTGACTAGTAAAAAGCTCAGAAGACTGTAAAATTTTTTCTAAACAATTTTAAGCAAAAATAAAAAAAGCGTGTCGTAGCCAATACATTTAACAACATGTTTGCAAAGTTTTAACTGTTTTAGTCAAGAATTGTTTGTGTAAGAGTGCAAAAACGTATGGATTATACATTGACGAAAGCAAGCATAGGTGTTTTTTAATGTAAAAAGTTCAGAAGGCTGTAAAATTTTTTCTAATCAATTTTAAGCAAAAATAAAAAAAGCGTGTCGTAGCCAATACATTAAACAACATGTTTGCAAAGTTTTAACTGTTTTAGTCAAGAATTGTTGGTGTAAGAGTGCTAAAACATATGGATTATACATTGACTAGTAAAAAGTTCAGAAGACTGTAAAATCTTCTCTAAACAATTTTAAACAAAAATTAAAAAAGCGTGTCGTAGCCATAACATTAAACAACATGTTTGCAAACTTTTAACTGTTTTAGTCAAGAATTGTTTTTGTAAGAGTGCTAAAACGTATGGATTATACATTGACGAAAGCAAGCATAGGTGTTTTTTAATGTAAAAAGTTCAGACGGCTGTAAAATTTTTTCTAATCAATTTTAAGCAAATATAAAAAAAGCGTGTCGTAGCCAATACATTAAACAACATGTTTGCAAAGTTTTAACTGTTTTAGTCAAGAATTGTTTGTGTAAGAGTGCTAAAACGTATGGATTATACATTGACTAGTAAAAAAATCAGAAGACTGTAAAATTTTTTCTAAACAATTTTAAGCAAAAATAAAAAAAGCGTGTCGTAGCCAATACATTAAACAACATGTTTGCAAAGTTTTAACTGTTTTAGTCAAGAATTGTTTGTGTAAGAGTGCTAAAACGTATGGATTATACATTGACGAAAGCAAGCATAGGTGTTTTTTAATGTAAAAAGTTCAGAAGGCTGTAAAATTTTTTCTAAACAATTTTAAGCAAAAATAAAAAAAGCGTGTCGTAGCCAATACATTAAACAACATATTTGCAAAGTTTTAACTGTTTTAGTCAAGAATTGTTTGTGTAAGAGTGCTAAAACGTATGGATTATAAATTGACTAGTAAAAAGCTCAGAAAACTGTAAAATTTTTTCTAAACAATTTTAAGTAAAAATAAAAAAAGCGTGTCGTAGCCAATACATTAAACAACATATTTGCAAAGTTTTAACTGTTTTAGTCAAGAATTGTTTGTGTAAGAGTGCTAAAACGTATGGATTATACATTGACTAGTAAAAAGTTCAGAAGACTGTAAAATTTTTTTTAAACAATTTTAATCAAAAATAAAAAAAGCGTGTCGTAGCCAATACATTAAACAACATGTTTGCAAAGTTTTAACTGTTTTAGTCAAGAATTGTTTGTGTAAGAGTGCTAAAACGTATGGATTATACATTGACGAAAGCAAGCAAAGGTGTTTTTTAATGTAAAAAGTTCAGAAGGCTGTAAAATTTTTTCTAATCAATTTTAAGCAAAAATAAAAAAAGCGTGTCGTAGCCAATACATTAAACAACATATTTGCAAAGTTTTAACTGTTTTAGTCAAGAATTGTTTGTGTAAGAGTGCTAAAACGTATGGATTATAAATTGACTAGTAAAAAGCTCAGAAGACTGTAAAATTTTTTCTAAACAATTTTAAGCAAAAATAAAAAAAGCATGTCGTAGCCAATACATTTAACAACATGTTTGCAAAGTTTTAACTGTTTTAGTCAAGAATTGTTTGTGTAAGAGTGCTAAAACGTATGGATTATACAGTGACGAAAGCAAGCATAGGTGTTTTTTAATGTAAAAAGTTCAGAAGGCTGTAAAATTTTTTCTAATCAATTTTAAGCGAAAATAAAAAAAGCGTGTCGTAGCCAATATAAAACAACATATTTGCAAAGTTTTAACTGTTTTAGTCAAGAATTGTTTGTGTAAGAGTGCTAAAACGTATGGATTATACATTGACTAGTAAAAAGTTCAGAAGACTGTAAAATTTTTTTTAAACAATTTTAATCAAAAATAAAAAAAGCGTGTCGTAGCCAATACATTAAACAACATGTTTGCAAAGTTTTAACTGTTTTAGTCAAGAATTGTTTGTGTAAGAGTGCTAAAACGTATGGATTATACATTGACTAGTAAAAAGTTCAGAAGACTGTAAAATTTTTTCTAAACAATTTTAAGCAAAAATAAAAACAGCGTGTCGTAGCCAATACATTAAACAACATGTTTGCAAAGTTTTAACTGTTTTAGTCAAGAATTGTTTGTGTAAGAGTGCTAAAACGTATGGATTATACATTGACGAAAGCAAGCATAGGTGTTTTTTAATGTAAAAAGTTCAGAAGACTGTAAAATTTTTTCTAAACAATTTTAAGCAAAAATAAAAAAAGCGTGTCGTAGTCAATACATTAAACAACATATTTGCAAAGTTTTAACTGTTTTAGTCAAGAATTGTTTGTGTAAGAGTGCTAAAACGTATGGATTATACATTGACGAAAGCAAGCATAGGTGTTTTTTAATGTAAAAAGTTCAGAAGGCTGTAAAATTTTTTCTAATCAATTTTAAGCAAAAATAAAAAAAGCGTGTCGTAGCCAATACATTAAACAACATGTTTGCAAAGTTTTAACTGTTTTAGTCAAGAATTGTTCGTGTAAGAGTGCTAAAACGTATGGATTATACATTGACTAGTAAAAAGTTCAGAAGACTGTAAAATTTTCTCTAAACAATTTTAAACAAAAATTAAAAAAGCGTGTCGTAGCCAATACATTAAACAACATGTTTGCAAAGTTTTAACTGTTTTAGTCAAGAATTGTTTGTGTAAGAGTGCTAAAACGTATGGATTATACATTGACGAAAGCAAGCATAGGTGTTTTTTAATGTAAAAAGTTCAGAAGGCTGTAAAATTATTTCTAATCAATTTTAAGCAAATATAAAAAAAGCGTGTCGTAGCCAATACATTAAACAACATGTGTGCAAAGTTTTAACTGTTTTAGTCAAGAATTGTTTGTGTAAGAGTGCTAAAACGTATGGATTATACATTGACTAGTAAAAAAATCAGAAGACTGTAAAAATTTTTCTAAACAATTTTAAGCAAAAATAAAAAAAGCGTGTCGTAGCCAATTCATTAAACAACATGTTTGCAAAGTTTTAACTGTTTTAGTCAAGAATTGTTTGTGTAAGAGTGCTAAAACGTATGGATTATACATTGACGAAAGCAAGCATAGGTGTTTTTTAATGTAAAAAGTTCAGAAGGCTGTAAAATTTTTTCTAAACAATTTTAAGCAAAAATAAAAAAAGCGTGTCGTAGCCAATACATTAAACAACATATTTGCAAAGTTTTAACTGTTTTAGTCAAGAATTGTTTGTGTAAGAGTGCTAAAACGTATGGATTATAAATTGACTAGTAAAAAGCTCAGAAGACTGTAAAATTTTTTCTAATCAATTTTAAGCAAAAATAAAAAAAGCGTGTCGTAGCCAATACAATTTACAACATGTTTGCAAAGTTTTAACTGTTTTAGTCAAGAATTGTTTGTGTAAGAGTGCTAAAACGTATGGATTAAAGATTGACTAGTAAAAAGTTCAGAAGACTGTAAAATTTTTTCTAAACAATTTTAAGCAAAAATAAAAAAAGCGTGTCGTAGCCAATACATTAAACAACATGTTTGCAAAATTTTAACTGTTTTAGTCAAGAATTGTTTGTGTAAGAGTGCTAAAACGTATGGATTATACATTGACGAAAGCAAGCATAGGTGTTTTTTAATATAAAAAGTTCAGAAGGCTGTAAAATTTTTTCTAATCAATTTTAAGCAAAAATAAAAAAAGCGTGTCGTAGCCAATACATTAAACAACATGTTTGCAAAGTTTTAACTGTTTTAGTCAAGAATTGTTTGTGTAAGAGTGCTAAAACGTATGGATTATAAATTGACAAAAGCAAGCATAGTAGTTTTTTAATGTAAAAAGTTCAGAAGACTGTAAAATTTTTTCTAAACAATTTTAAGCAAAAGTAAAAAAAGCGTGTCGTAGCTAATACATTAAACAACATATTTGCAAAGTTTTAACTGTTTTAGTCAAGAATTGTTTGTGTAAGAGTGCTAAAACGTATGGATTATACATTGACGAAAGCCTGCATAGGTGTTTTTTAATGTAAAAAGTTCAGAAGACTGTAAAATTTTTTCTAATTAATTTTAAGCAGAAATAAAAAAAGCGTGTCGTAGCCAATACATTAAACAACATATTTGCAAAGTTTTAACTGTTTTAGTCAAGAATTGTTTCTGTAAGAGTGCTAAAACGTATGGATTATACATTGACTATTAAAAAGTTCAGAAGACTGTAAAATTTTTTCTAAACAATTTTAAGCAAAAATAAAAAAAGCGTGTCGTAGCCAATACATTAAACAACATGTTTGCAAAGTTTTAACTGTTTTAGTCAAGAATTGTTTGTGTAAGAATGCTAAAACGTATGGATTATACATTGACGAAAGCAAGCATAGGTGTTTTTTAATGTAAAAAGTTCAGAAGGCTGTAAAATTTTTTCTAATCAATTTTAAGCAAAAATAAAAAAAGCGTGTCGTAGCCAATACATTAAACAACATGTTTGCAAAGTTTTAACTGTTTTAGTCAAGAATTGTTTGTGTAAGAGTGCTAAAACGTATGGATTATACATTGACTAGTAAAAAGTTCAGAAGACTGTAAAATTTTTTCTAAACAATTTTAAGCAAAAATAAAAAAAGCGTGTCGTAGCCAATACATTAAACAACATGTTTGCAAAGTTTTAACTGTTTTAGTCAAGAATTGTTTGTGTAAGAGTGCTAAAACGTATGGATTATACATTGACGAAAGCAAGCATAGGTGTTTTTTAATGTAAAAAGTTCAGAAGACTGTAAAATTTTTTCTAAACAATTTTAAGCAAAAACAAAAAAAGCGTGTCGTATGGATTATACATTGACGAAAGCAAGCATAGGTGTTTTTTAATGTAAAAAGTTCAGAAGACTCTAAAATTTTTTCTAAACAATTTTAAGCAAAAATAAAAAAAGCGTGTCGTAGCCAATACATTAAACAACATAGTTGCAATGTTTTAACTGTTTTAGTCAAGAATTGTTTGTGTAAGAGTGCTAAAACGTATGGATTATACATTGACTAGTAAAAAGTTCAGAAGACTGTAAAATTTCTTTTAAACAATTTTAAGCAAAAATAAAAAAAGCGTGTCGTAGCCAATACATTTAACAACATGTTTGCAAAGTTTTAACTGTTTTAGTCAAGAATTGTTTGTGTAAGAGTGCTAAAACGTATGGATTATACATTGACGAAAGCAAGCATAGGTGTTTTTTAATGTAAAAAGTTCAGAAGGCTGTAAAATTTTTTCTAATCAATTTTAAGCAAAAATAAAAAAAGCGTGTCGTAGCCAATACATTAAACAACATGTTTGCAAAGTTTTAACTGTTTTAGTCAAGAATTGTTTGTGTAAGAGTGCTAAAACGTATGGATTATACATTGAGGAAAGCAAGCATAGGTGTTTTTTAATGTAAAAAGTTCAGAAGACTGTAAAATTTTTTCTAAACAATTTTAAGCAAAAATAAAAAAAGCGTGTCGTAGCCAATACATTAAACAACATATTTGCAAAGTTTTAACTGTTTTAGTCAAGAATTGTTTGTGTAAGAGTGCTAAAACGTATGGATTATACATTGACTAGTAAAAAGTTCAGAAGACTGTAAAATTTTTTTTAAACAATTTTAAGCAAAAATAAAAAAAGCGTGTCGTAGCCAATACATTAAACAACATGTTTGCAAAGTTTTAACTGTTTTAGTCAAGAATTGTTTGTGTAAGAGTGCTAAAACGTATGGATTATACATTGACTAGTAAAAAGTTCAGAAGACTGTAAAATTTTTTTTAAACAATTTTAAGCAAAAATAAAAAAAGCGTGTCGTAGCCAATACATTAAACAACATGTTTGCAAAGTTTTAACTGTTTTAGTCAAGAATTGTTTGTGTAAGAGTGCTAAAACTAATGGATTATACATTGACTAGTAAACAGTTCAGAAGACTGTAAAATTTTTTATAAACAATTTTAAGCAAAAATAAAAAAAGCGTGTCGTAGCTAATACATTAAACAACATGTTTGCAAAGTTTTAACTGTTTTAGTCAAGAATTGTTTGTGTAAGAGTGCTAAAACGTATGGATTATACATTGACGAAAGCAAGCATAGGTGTTTTTTAATGTAAAAAGTTCAGAAGGCTGTAAAATTTTTTCTAATCAATTTTAAGCAAAAATAAAAAAAGCGTGTCGTAGCCAATACATTAAACAACATGTTTGCAAAGTTTTAACTGTTTTAGTCAAGAATTGTTTGTGTAAGAGTGCTTAAACGTATGGATTATACATTGACGAAAGCAAGCATAGGTGTTTTTTAATGTAAAAAGTTCAGAAGACTGTAAAATTTTTTCTAAACAATTTTAAGCAAAAATAAAAAAAGCTTGTCGTAGCCAATACATTAAACAACATATTTGCAAAGTTTTAACTGTTTTAGTCAAGAATTGTTTGTGTAAGAGTGCTAAAACGTATGGATTATAAATTGACTAGTAAAAAGCTCAGAAGACTGTAAAATTTTTTCTAAACAATTTTAAGCAAAAATAAAAAAAGCGTGTCGTAGCCAATACATTTAACAACATGTTTGCAAAGTTTTAACTGTTTTAGTCAAGAATTGTTTGTGTAAGAGTGCAAAAACGTATGGATTATACATTGACGAAAGCAAGCATAGGTGTTTTTTAATGTAAAAAGTTCAGAAGGCTGTAAAATTTTTTCTAATCAATTTTAAGCAAAAATAAAAAAAGCGTGTCGTAGCCAATACATTAAACAACATGTGTGCAAAGTTTTAACTGTTTTAGTCAAGAATTGTTTGTGTAAGAGTGCTAAAACGTATGGATTATACATTGACTAGTAAAAAAATCAGAAGACTGTAAAAATTTTTCTAAACAATTTTAAGCAAAAATAAAAAAAGCGTGTCGTAGCCAATTCATTAAACAACATGTTTGCAAAGTTTTAACTGTTTTAGTCAAGAATTGTTTGTGTAAGAGTGCTAAAACGTATGGATTATACATTGACGAAAGCAAGCATAGGTGTTTTTTAATGTAAAAAGTTCAGAAGGCTGTAAAATTTTTTCTAAACAATTTTAAGCAAAAATAAAAAAAGCGTGTCGTAGCCAATACATTAAACAACATATTTGCAAAGTTTTAACTGTTTTAGTCAAGAATTGTTTGTGTAAGAGTGCTAAAACGTATGGATTATAAATTGACTAGTAAAAAGCTCAGAAGACTGTAAAATTTTTTCTAATCAATTTTAAGCAAAAATAAAAAAAGCGTGTCGTAGCCAATACAATTTACAACATGTTTGCAAAGTTTTAACTGTTTTAGTCAAGAATTGTTTGTGTAAGAGTGCTAAAACGTATGGATTAAAGATTGACTAGTAAAAAGTTCAGAAGACTGTAAAATTTTTTCTAAACAATTTTAAGCAAAAATAAAAAAAGCGTGTCGTAGCCAATACATTAAACAACATGTTTGCAAAATTTTAACTGTTTTAGTCAAGAATTGTTTGTGTAAGAGTGCTAAAACGTATGGATTATACATTGACGAAAGCAAGCATAGGTGTTTTTTAATATAAAAAGTTCAGAAGGCTGTAAAATTTTTTCTAATCAATTTTAAGCAAAAATAAAAAAAGCGTGTCGTAGCCAATACATTAAACAACATGTTTGCAAAGTTTTAACTGTTTTAGTCAAGAATTGTTTGTGTAAGAGTGCTAAAACGTATGGATTATAAATTGACAAAAGCAAGCATAGTAGTTTTTTAATGTAAAAAGTTCAGAAGACTGTAAAATTTTTTCTAAACAATTTTAAGCAAAAGTAAAAAAAGCGTGTCGTAGCTAATACATTAAACAACATATTTGCAAAGTTTTAACTGTTTTAGTCAAGAATTGTTTGTGTAAGAGTGCTAAAACGTATGGATTATACATTGACGAAAGCCTGCATAGGTGTTTTTTAATGTAAAAAGTTCAGAAGACTGTAAAATTTTTTCTAATTAATTTTAAGCAGAAATAAAAAAAGCGTGTCGTAGCCAATACATTAAACAACATATTTGCAAAGTTTTAACTGTTTTAGTCAAGAATTGTTTCTGTAAGAGTGCTAAAACGTATGGATTATACATTGACTATTAAAAAGTTCAGAAGACTGTAAAATTTTTTCTAAACAATTTTAAGCAAAAATAAAAAAAGCGTGTCGTAGCCAATACATTAAACAACATGTTTGCAAAGTTTTAACTGTTTTAGTCAAGAATTGTTTGTGTAAGAATGCTAAAACGTATGGATTATACATTGACGAAAGCAAGCATAGGTGTTTTTTAATGTAAAAAGTTCAGAAGGCTGTAAAATTTTTTCTAATCAATTTTAAGCAAAAATAAAAAAAGCGTGTCGTAGCCAATACATTAAACAACATGTTTGCAAAGTTTTAACTGTTTTAGTCAAGAATTGTTTGTGTAAGAGTGCTAAAACGTATGGATTATACATTGACTAGTAAAAAGTTCAGAAGACTGTAAAATTTTTTCTAAACAATTTTAAGCAAAAATAAAAAAAGCGTGTCGTAGCCAATACATTAAACAACATGTTTGCAAAGTTTTAACTGTTTTAGTCAAGAATTGTTTGTGTAAGAGTGCTAAAACGTATGGATTATACATTGACGAAAGCAAGCATAGGTGTTTTTTAATGTAAAAAGTTCAGAAGACTGTAAAATTTTTTCTAAACAATTTTAAGCAAAAACAAAAAAAGCGTGTCGTATGGATTATACATTGACGAAAGCAAGCATAGGTGTTTTTTAATGTAAAAAGTTCAGAAGACTCTAAAATTTTTTCTAAACAATTTTAAGCAAAAATAAAAAAAGCGTGTCGTAGCCAATACATTAAACAACATAGTTGCAATGTTTTAACTGTTTTAGTCAAGAATTGTTTGTGTAAGAGTGCTAAAACGTATGGATTATACATTGACTAGTAAAAAGTTCAGAAGACTGTAAAATTTCTTTTAAACAATTTTAAGCAAAAATAAAAAAAGCGTGTCGTAGCCAATACATTTAACAACATGTTTGCAAAGTTTTAACTGTTTTAGTCAAGAATTGTTTGTGTAAGAGTGCTAAAACGTATGGATTATACATTGACGAAAGCAAGCATAGGTGTTTTTTAATGTAAAAAGTTCAGAAGGCTGTAAAATTTTTTCTAATCAATTTTAAGCAAAAATAAAAAAAGCGTGTCGTAGCCAATACATTAAACAACATGTTTGCAAAGTTTTAACTGTTTTAGTCAAGAATTGTTTGTGTAAGAGTGCTAAAACGTATGGATTATACATTGAGGAAAGCAAGCATAGGTGTTTTTTAATGTAAAAAGTTCAGAAGACTGTAAAATTTTTTCTAAACAATTTTAAGCAAAAATAAAAAAAGCGTGTCGTAGCCAATACATTAAACAACATATTTGCAAAGTTTTAACTGTTTTAGTCAAGAATTGTTTGTGTAAGAGTGCTAAAACGTATGGATTATACATTGACTAGTAAAAAGTTCAGAAGACTGTAAAATTTTTTTTAAACAATTTTAAGCAAAAATAAAAAAAGCGTGTCGTAGCCAATACATTAAACAACATGTTTGCAAAGTTTTAACTGTTTTAGTCAAGAATTGTTTGTGTAAGAGTGCTAAAACGTATGGATTATACATTGACTAGTAAAAAGTTCAGAAGACTGTAAAATTTTTTTTAAACAATTTTAAGCAAAAATAAAAAAAGCGTGTCGTAGCCAATACATTAAACAACATGTTTGCAAAGTTTTAACTGTTTTAGTCAAGAATTGTTTGTGTAAGAGTGCTAAAACTAATGGATTATACATTGACTAGTAAACAGTTCAGAAGACTGTAAAATTTTTTATAAACAATTTTAAGCAAAAATAAAAAAAGCGTGTCGTAGCTAATACATTAAACAACATGTTTGCAAAGTTTTAACTGTTTTAGTCAAGAATTGTTTGTGTAAGAGTGCTAAAACGTATGGATTATACATTGACGAAAGCAAGCATAGGTGTTTTTTAATGTAAAAAGTTCAGAAGGCTGTAAAATTTTTTCTAATCAATTTTAAGCAAAAATAAAAAAAGCGTGTCGTAGCCAATACATTAAACAACATGTTTGCAAAGTTTTAACTGTTTTAGTCAAGAATTGTTTGTGTAAGAGTGCTTAAACGTATGGATTATACATTGACGAAAGCAAGCATAGGTGTTTTTTAATGTAAAAAGTTCAGAAGACTGTAAAATTTTTTCTAAACAATTTTAAGCAAAAATAAAAAAAGCTTGTCGTAGCCAATACATTAAACAACATATTTGCAAAGTTTTAACTGTTTTAGTCAAGAATTGTTTGTGTAAGAGTGCTAAAACGTATGGATTATAAATTGACTAGTAAAAAGCTCAGAAGACTGTAAAATTTTTTCTAAACAATTTTAAGCAAAAATAAAAAAAGCGTGTCGTAGCCAATACATTTAACAACATGTTTGCAAAGTTTTAACTGTTTTAGTCAAGAATTGTTTGTGTAAGAGTGCAAAAACGTATGGATTATACATTGACGAAAGCAAGCATAGGTGTTTTTTAATGTAAAAAGTTCAGAAGGCTGTAAAATTTTTTCTAATCAATTTTAAGCAAAAATAAAAAAAGCGTGTCGTAGCCAATACATTAAACAACATGTTTGCAAAGTTTTAACTGTTTTAGTCAAGAATTGTTGGTGTAAGAGTGCTAAAACATATGGATTATACATTGACTAGTAAAAAGTTCAGAAGACTGTAAAATCTTCTCTAAACAATTTTAAACAAAAATTAAAAAAGCGTGTCGTAGCCATAACATTAAACAACATGTTTGCAAACTTTTAACTGTTTTAGTCAAGAATTGTTTTTGTAAGAGTGCTAAAACGTATGGATTATACATTGACGAAAGCAAGCATAGGTGTTTTTTAATGTAAAAAGTTCAGAAGGCTGTAAAATTTTTTCTAATCAATTTTAAGCAAATATAAAAAAAGCGTGTCGTAGCCAATACATTAAACAACATGTTTGCAAAGTTTTAACTGTTTTAGTCAAGAATTGTTTGTGTAAGAGTGCTAAAACGTATGGATTATACATTGACTAGTAAAAAAATCAGAAGACTGTAAAATTTTTTCTAAACAATTTTAAGCAAAAATAAAAAAAGCGTGTCGTAGCCAATACATTAAACAACATGTTTGCAAAGTTTTAACTGTTTTAGTCAAGAATTGTTTGTGTAAGAGTGCTAAAACGTATGGATTATACATTGACGAAAGCAAGCATAGGTGTTTTTTAATGTAAAAAGTTCAGAAGACTGTAAAATTTTTTTTAAACAATTTTAATCAAAAATAAAAAAAGCGTGTCGTAGCCAATACATTAAACAACATGTTTGCAAAGTTTTAACTGTTTTAGTCAAGAATTGTTTGTGTAAGAGTGCTAAAACGTATGGATTATACATTGACGAAAGCAAGCATAGGTGTTTTTTAATGTAAAAAGTTCAGAAGGCTGTAAAATTTTTTCTAATCAATTTTAAGCAAAAATAAAAAAAGCGTGTCGTAGCCAATACATTAAACAACATATTTGCAAAGTTTTAACTGTTTTAGTCAAGAATTGTTTGTGTAAGAGTGCTAAAACGTATGGATTATAAATTGACTAGTAAAAAGCTCAGAAGACTGTAAAATTTTTTCTAAACAATTTTAAGCAAAAATAAAAAAAGCATGTCGTAGCCAATACATTTAACAACATGTTTGCAAAGTTTTAACTGTTTTAGTCAAGAATTGTTTGTGTAAGAGTGCTAAAACGTATGGATTATACAGTGACGAAAGCACGCATAGGTGTTTTTTAATGTAAAAAGTTCAGAAGGCTGTAAAATTTTTTCTAATCAATTTTAAGCGAAAATAAAAAAAGCGTGTCGTAGCCAATATAAAACAACATATTTGCAAAGTTTTAACTGTTTTAGTCAAGAATTGTTTGTGTAAGAGTGCTAAAACGTATGGATTATACATTGACGAAAGCAAGCATAGGTGTTTTTTAATGTAAAAAGTTCAGAAGGCTGTAAAATTTTTTCTAATCAATTTTAAGCGAAAATAAAAAAAGCTTGTCGTAGCCAATACATTAAACAACATATTTGCAAAGTTTTAACTGTTTTAGTCAAGAATTGTTTGTGTAAGAGTGCTAAAACGTATGGATTATAAATTGACTAGTAAAAAGCT
This sequence comes from Thalia democratica, assembly GCF_965202585.1. Lineage (NCBI taxonomy): Eukaryota > Metazoa > Chordata > Thaliacea > Salpida > Salpidae > Thalia > Thalia democratica. The sequence goes on from NC_139172.1 coordinate 57,047,735, forward strand.
CAGAAGACTGTAAAATTTTTTCTAAACAATTTTAAGCAAAAATAAAAAAAGCGTGTCGTAGCCAATACATTTAACAACATGTTTGCAAAGTTTTAACTGTTTTAGTCAAGAATTGTTTGTGTAAGAGTGCAAAAACGTATGGATTATACATTGACGAAAGCAAGCATAGGTGTTTTTTAATGTAAAAAGTTCAGAAGGCTGTAAAATTTTTTCTAATCAATTTTAAGCAAAAATAAAAAAAGCGTGTCGTAGCCAATACATTAAACAACATGTTTGCAAAGTTTTAACTGTTTTAGTCAAGAATTGTTGGTGTAAGAGTGCTAAAACATATGGATTATACATTGACTAGTAAAAAGTTCAGAAGACTGTAAAATCTTCTCTAAACAATTTTAAACAAAAATTAAAAAAGCGTGTCGTAGCCATAACATTAAACAACATGTTTGCAAACTTTTAACTGTTTTAGTCAAGAATTGTTTTTGTAAGAGTGCTAAAACGTATGGATTATACATTGACGAAAGCAAGCATAGGTGTTTTTTAATGTAAAAAGTTCAGAAGGCTGTAAAATTTTTTCTAATCAATTTTAAGCGAAAATAAAAAAAGCGTGTCGTAGCCAATATAAAACAACATATTTGCAAAGTTTTAACTGTTTTAGTCAAGAATTGTTTGTGTAAGAGTGCTAAAACGTATGGATTATACATTGACGAAAGCAAGCATAGGTGTTTTTTAATGTAAAAAGTTCAGAAGGCTGTAAAAATTTTTCTAATCAATTTTAAGCAAAAATAAAAAAAGCGTGTCGTAGCCAATACATTAAACAACATATTTGCAAAGTTTTAACTGTTTTAGTCAAGAATTGTTTGTGTAAGAGTGCTAAAACGTATGGATTATAAATTGACTAGTAAAAAGCTCAGAAGACTGTAAAATTTTTTCTAAACAATTTTAAGCAAAAATAAAAAAAGCATGTCGTAGCCAATACATTTAACAACATGTTTGCAAAGTTTTAACTGTTTTAGTCAAGAATTGTTTGTGTAAGAGTGCTAAAACGTATGGATTATACAGTGACGAAAGCAAGCATAGGTGTTTTTTAATGTAAAAAGTTCAGAAGGCTGTAAAATTTTTTCTAATCAATTTTAAGCGAAAATAAAAAAAGCGTGTCGTAGCCAATATAAAACAACATATTTGCAAAGTTTTAACTGTTTTAGTCAAGAATTGTTTGTGTAAGAGTGCTAAAACGTATGGATTATACATTGACGAAAGCAAGCATAGGTGTTTTTTAATGTAAAAAGTTCAGAAGGCTGTAAAATTTTTTCTAATCAATTTTAAGCGAAAATAAAAAAAGCTTGTCGTAGCCAATACATTAAACAACATATTTGCAAAGTTTTAACTGTTTTAGTCAAGAATTGTTTGTGTAAGAGTGCTAAAACGTATGGATTATAAATTGACTAGTAAAAAGCTCAGAAGACTGTAAAATTTTTTCTAAACAATTTTAAGCAAAAATAAAAAAAGCGTGTCGTAGCCAATACATTTAACAACATGTTTGCAAAGTTTTAACTGTTTTAGTCAAGAATTGTTTGTGTAAGAGTGCAAAAACGTATGGATTATACATTGACGAAAGCAAGCATAGGTGTTTTTTAATGTAAAAAGTTCAGAAGGCTGTAAAATTTTTTCTAATCAATTTTAAGCAAAAATAAAAAAAGCGTGTCGTAGCCAATACATTAAACAACATGTTTGCAAAGTTTTAACTGTTTTAGTCAAGAATTGTTGGTGTAAGAGTGCTAAAACATATGGATTATACATTGACTAGTAAAAAGTTCAGAAGACTGTAAAATCTTCTCTAAACAATTTTAAACAAAAATTAAAAAAGCGTGTCGTAGCCATAACATTAAACAACATGTTTGCAAACTTTTAACTGTTTTAGTCAAGAATTGTTTTTGTAAGAGTGCTAAAACGTATGGATTATACATTGACGAAAGCAAGCATAGGTGTTTTTTAATGTAAAAAGTTCAGAAGGCTGTAAAATTTTTTCTAATCAATTTTAAGCAAATATAAAAAAAGCGTGTCGTAGCCAATACATTAAACAACATGTTTGCAAAGTTTTAACTGTTTTAGTCAAGAATTGTTTGTGTAAGAGTGCTAAAACGTATGGATTATACATTGACGAAAGCAAGCATAGGTGTTTTTTAATGTAAAAAGTTCAGAAGGCTGTAAAATTTTTTCTAATCAATTTTAAGCAAAAATAAAAAAAGCGTGTCGTAGCCAATACATTAAACAACATGTTTGCAAAGTTTTAACTGTTTTAGTCAAGAATTGTTTGTGTAAGAGTGCTAAAACGTATGGATTATACATTGACTAGTAAAAAGTTCAGAAGACTAAAATTTTTTCTAAACAATTTTAAGCAAAAATAAAAAAAGCGTGTCGTAGCCAATACATTAAACAACATGTTTGCAAAGTTTTAACTGTTTTAGTCAAGAATTGTTTGTGTAAGAGTGCTAAAACGTATGGATTATACATTGACTAGTAAAAAAATCAGAAGACTGTAAAATTTTTTCTAAACAATTTTAAGCAAAAATAAAAAAAGCGTGTCGTAGCCAATACATTAAACAACATGTTTGCAAAGTTTTAACTGTTTTAGTCAAGAATTGTTTGTGTAAGAGTGCTAAAACGTATGGATTATACATTGACGAAAGCAAGCATAGGTGTTTTTTAATGTAAAAAGTTCAGAAGGCTGTAAAATTTTTTCTAATCAATTTTAAGCAAAAATAAAAAAAGCGTGTCGTAGCCAATACATTAAACAACATGTTTGCAAAGTTTTAACTGTTTTAGTCAAGAATTGTTGGTGTAAGAGTGCTAAAACATATGGATTATACATTGACTAGTAAAAAGTTCAGAAGACTGTAAAATCTTCTCTAAACAATTTTAAACAAAAATTAAAAAAGCGTGTCGTAGCCATAACATTAAACAACATGTTTGCAAACTTTTAACTGTTTTAGTCAAGAATTGTTTTTGTAAGAGTGCTAAAACGTATGGATTATACATTGACGAAAGCAAGCATAGGTGTTTTTTAATGTAAAAAGTTCAGAAGGCTGTAAAATTTTTTCTAATCAATTTTAAGCAAATATAAAAAAAGCGTGTCGTAGCCAATACATTAAACAACATGTTTGCAAAGTTTTAACTGTTTTAGTCAAGAATTGTTTGTGTAAGAGTGCTAAAACGTATGGATTATACATTGACGAAAGCAAGCATAGGTGTTTTTTAATGTAAAAAGTTCAGAAGGCTGTAAAATTTTTTCTAATCAATTTTAAGCAAAAATAAAAAAAGCGTGTCGTAGCCAATACATTAAACAACATGTTTGCAAAGTTTTAACTGTTTTAGTCAAGAATTGTTTGTGTAAGAGTGCTAAAACGTATGGATTATACATTGACTAGTAAAAAGTTCAGAAGACTAAAATTTTTTCTAAACAATTTTAAGCAAAAATAAAAAAAGCGTGTCGTAGCCAATACATTAAACAACATGTTTGCAAAGTTTTAACTGTTTTAGTCAAGAATTGTTTGTGTAAGAGTGCTAAAACGTATGGATTATACATTGACTAGTAAAAAAATCAGAAGACTGTAAAATTTTTTCTAAACAATTTTAAGCAAAAATAAAAAAAGCGTGTCGTAGCCAATACATTAAACAACATGTTTGCAAAGTTTTAACTGTTTTAGTCAAGAATTGTTTGTGTAAGAGTGCTAAAACGTATGGATTATACATTGACGAAAGCAAGCATAGGTGTTTTTTAATGTAAAAAGTTCAGAAGGCTGTAAAATTTTTTCTAAACAATTTTAAGCAAAAATAAAAAAAGCGTGTCGTAGCCAATACATTAAACAACATATTTGCAAAGTTTTAACTGTTTTAGTCAAGAATTGTTTGTGTAAGAGTGCTAAAACGTATGGATTATAAATTGACTAGTAAAAAGCTCAGAAAACTGTAAAATTTTTTCTAAACAATTTTAAGTAAAAATAAAAAAAGCGTGTCGTAGCCAATACATTAAACAACATATTTTCAAAGTTTTAACTGTTTTAGTCAAGAATTGTTTGTGTAAGAGTGCTAAAACGTATGGATTATACATTGACTAGTAAAAAGTTCAGAAGACTGTAAAATTTTTTTTAAACAATTTTAATCAAAAATAAAAAAAGCGTGTCGTAGCCAATACATTAAACAACATGTTTGCAAAGTTTTAACTGTTTTAGTCAAGAATTGTTTGTGTAAGAGTGCTAAAACGTATGGATTATACATTGACGAAAGAAAGCATAGGTGTTTTTTAATGTAAAAAGTTCAGAAGGCTGTAAAATTTTTTCTAATCAATTTTAAGCAAAAATAAAAAAAGCGTGTCGTAGCCAATACATTAAACAACATATTTGCAAAGTTTTAACTGTTTTAGTCAAGAATTGTTTGTGTAAGAGTGCTAAAACGTATGGATTATAAATTGACTAGTAAAAAGCTCAGAAGACTGTAAAATTTTTTCTAAACAATTTTAAGCAAAAATAAAAAAAGCATGTCGTAGCCAATACATTTAACAACATGTTTGCAAAGTTTTAACTGTTTTAGTCAAGAATTGTTTGTGTAAGAGTGCTAAAACGTATGGATTATACAGTGACGAAAGCAAGCATAGGTGTTTTTTAATGTAAAAAGTTCAGAAGGCTGTAAAATTTTTTCTAATCAATTTTAAGCGAAAATAAAAAAAGCGTGTCGTAGCCAATATAAAACAACATATTTGCAAAGTTTTAACTGTTTTAGTCAAGAATTGTTTGTGTAAGAGTGCTAAAACGTATGGATTATACATTGACTAGTAAAAAGTTCAGAAGACTGTAAAATTTTTTTTAAACAATTTTAATCAAAAATAAAAAAAGCGTGTCGTAGCCAATACATTAAACAACATGTTTGCAAAGTTTTAACTGTTTTAGTCAAGAATTGTTTGTGTAAGAGTGCTAAAACGTATGGATTATACATTGACTAGTAAAAAGTTCAGAAGACTGTAAAATTTTTTCTAAACAATTTTAAGCAAAAATAAAAACAGCGTGTCGTAGCCAATACATTAAACAACATGTTTGCAAAGTTTTAACTGTTTTAGTCAAGAATTGTTTGTGTAAGAGTGCTAAAACGTATGGATTATACATTGACGAAAGCAAGCATAGGTGTTTTTTAATGTAAAAAGTTCAGAAGACTGTAAAATTTTTTCTAAACAATTTTAAGCAAAAATAAAAAAAGCGTGTCGTAGTCAATACATTAAACAACATATTTGCAAAGTTTTAACTGTTTTAGTCAAGAATTGTTTGTGTAAGAGTGCTAAAACGTATGGATTATACATTGACGAAAGCAAGCATAGGTGTTTTTTAATGTAAAAAGTTCAGAAGGCTGTAAAATTTTTTCTAATCAATTTTAAGCAAAAATAAAAAAAGCGTGTCGTAGCCAATACATTAAACAACATGTTTGCAAAGTTTTAACTGTTTTAGTCAAGATTTGTTCGTGTAAGAGTGCTAAAACGTATGGATTATACATTGACTAGTAAAAAGTTCAGAAGACTGTAAAATTTTCTCTAAACAATTTTAAACAAAAATTAAAAAAGCGTGTCGTAGCCAATACATTAAACAACATGTTTGCAAAGTTTTAACTGTTTTAGTCAAGAATTGTTTGTGTAAGAGTGCTAAAACGTATGGATTATACATTGACGAAAGCAAGCATAGGTGTTTTTTAATGTAAAAAGTTCAGAAGGCTGTAAAATTATTTCTAATCAATTTTAAGCAAATATAAAAAAAGCGTGTCGTAGCCAATACATTAAACAACATGTGTGCAAAGTTTTAACTGTTTTAGTCAAGAATTGTTTGTGTAAGAGTGCTAAAACGTATGGATTATACATTGACTAGTAAAAAAATCAGAAGACTGTAAAATTTTTTCTAAACAATTTTAAGCAAAAATAAAAAAAGCGTGTCGTAGCCAATTCATTAAACAACATGTTTGCAAAGTTTTAACTGTTTTAGTCAAGAATTGTTTGTGTAAGAGTGCTAAAACGTATGGATTATACATTGACGAAAGCAAGCATAGGTGTTTTTTAATGTAAAAAGTTCAGAAGGCTGTAAAATTTTTTCTAAACAATTTTAAGCAAAAATAAAAAAAGCGTGTCGTAGCCAATACATTAAACAACATATTTGCAAAGTTTTAACTGTTTTAGTCAAGAATTGTTTGTGTAAGAGTGCTAAAACGTATGGATTATAAATTGACTAGTAAAAAGCTCAGAAGACTGTAAAATTGTTTCTAATCAATTTTAAGCAAAAATAAAAAAAGCGTGTCGTAGCCAATACAATTTTCAACATGTTTGCAAAGTTTTAACTGTTTTAGTCAAGAATTGTTTGTGTAAGAGTGCTAAAACGTATGGATTAAAGATTGACTAGTAAAAAGTTCAGAAGACTGTAAAATTTTTTCTAAACAATTTTAAGCAAAAATAAAAAAAGCGTGTCGTAGCCAATACATTAAACAACATGTTTGCAAAGTTTTAACTGTTTTAGTCAAGAATTGTTTGTGTAAGAGTGCTAAAACGTATGGATTATACATTGACTAGTAAAAAGTTCAGAAGACTGTAAAATTTTTTCTAAACAATTTTAAGCAAAAATAAAAAAAGCGTGTCGTAGCCAATACATTAAACAACATGTTTGCAAAGTTTTAACTGTTTTAGTCAAGAATTGTTTGTGTAAAAGTGCTAAAACGTACGGATTATACATTGACGAATGCAAGCATAGGTGTTTTTTTTAATGTAAAAAGTTCAGAAGGCTGTAAAATTTTTTCTAAACAATTTTAAGCAAAAATAAAAAAAGCGTGTCGTAGCCAATACATTAAACAACATGTTTGCAAAGTTTTAACTGTTTTAGTCAAGAATTGTTTGTGTAAGAGTGCTAAAACGTATTGATTAAACATTGACTAGTAAAAAGTTCAGAAGACTGTAAAATTTTTTCTAAACAATTTTAAGCAAAAATAAAAAAAGCTTGTCGTAGCCAATACATTAAACAACATATTTACAAAGTTTTAACTGTTTTAGTCAAGAACTGTTTGTGTAAGATTGCTAAAACGTATGGATTATACATTGACTAGTAAAAAGTTCAGAAGACTGTAAAATATTTTTAAACAATTTTAAGCAAAAATAAAAAAAGCGTGTCGTAGCCAATACATTAAACAACATGTTTGCAAAGTTTTAACTGTTTTAGTCAAGAATTGTTTGTGTAAGAGTGCTAAAACGTATGGATTATACATTGACTAGTAAAAAGTTCAGAAGACTGTAAAATTTTTTATAAACAATTTTAAGCAAAAATAAAAAAAGCGTGTCGTAGCCAATACATTAAACAACATGTTTGCAAAGTTTTAACTGTTTTAGTCAAGAATTGTTTGTGTAAGAGTGCTAAAACGTATGGATTATACATTGACGAAAGCAAGCATAGGTGTTTTTGAATGTAAAAAGTTCAGAAGACTGTAAAATTTTTTCTAATCAATTTTAAGCAATAATAAAAAAGAGTGTCGTAGCCAATACATTAAACAACATGTTTGCAAAGTTTTAACTGTTTTAGTCAAGAATTGTTTGTGTAAGAGTGCTAAAACGTATGGATTATACATTGACGAAAGCAAGAATAGGTGTTTTTTAATGTAAAACGTTCAGAAGACTGTAAAATTTTTTCTAATCAATTTTAAGCAATAATAAAAAAGCGTGTCGTAGCCAATACATTAAACAACATGTTTGCAAAGTTTTAACTGTTTTAGTCAAGAATTGTTTGTGTAAGAGTGCTAAAACGTATGGATTATACATTGACGAAAGCAAGCATAGGTGTTTTTGAATGTAAAAAGTTCAGAAGACTGTAAAATTTTTTCTAATCAATTTTAAGCAATAATAAAAAAGCGTGTCGTAGCCAATACATTAAACAACATGTTTGCAAAGTTTTAACTGTTTTAGTCAAGAATTGTTCGTGTAAGAGTGCTAAAACGTATGGATTATACATTGACTAGTAAAAAGTTCAGAAGACTGTAAAATTTTATTTAAACAATTTTAAGCAAAAATAAAAAAAGCTTGTCGTAGCCATTACATTAAACAACATGTTTGCAAAGTTTTAATTGTTTTAGTCAAGAATTGTTTGTGTAAGAGTGCTAAAACGTATGGATTATACATTGACTAGTAAAAAGTTCAGAAGACTATAAAATTTTTTCTAAACAATTTTAAGCAAAAATAAAAAAAGCGTGTCGTAGCCAATACATTAAACAACATGTTTGCAAAGTTTTAACTGTTTTAGTCAAGAATTGTTTGTGTAAGAGTGCTAAAACGTATGGATTATACATTGACTAGTAAAAAGTTCAGAAGACTATAAAATTTTTTCTAAACAATTTTAAGCAAAAATAAAAAAAGCGTGTCGTAGCCAATACATTAAACAACATGTTTGCAAAGTTTTAACTGTTTTAGTCAAGAATTGTTTGTGTAAGAGTGCTAAAACGTATGGATTATACGTTGACGAAAGCAAGCATAGGTGTTTTTTAATGTAAAAAGTTCAGAAGGCTGTAAAATTTTTTCTAAACAATTTTAAGCAAAAATAAAAAAAGCGTGTCGTAGCCAATACATTAAACAACATGTTTGCAAAGTTTTAACTGTTTTAGTCAAGAATTGTTTGTGTAAGAGTGCTAAAACGTATGGATTATACATTGAGTAGTAAAAAGTTCAGAAGACTGTAAAATTTTTTCTAAACAATTTTCAGCAAAAATAAAAAAGCGTGTCGTAGCCAATACATTAAACAACATATTTGCAAAGTTTTAACTGTTTTAGTCAAGAATTGTTTGTGTAAGAGTGCTAAAACGTATGGATTATACATTGATGAAAGCAAGCATAGGTGTTTTTTTAATGTAAAAAGTTCAGAAGACTGTAAAATTTTTTTAAACAATTTTAAGCAAAAATAAAAAAAGCGTGTCGTAGCCAATACATTAAACAACATGTTTGCAAAGTTTTAACTGTTTTAGTCAAGAATTGTTTGTGTAAGAGTGCTAAAACGTATGGATTATACATTGACTAGTAAAAAGTTCAGAAGACTGTAAAATTTTTTCTAAACAATTTTAAGCCAAAACAAAAAAAGCGTGTCGTAGCCAATACATTAAACAACATGTTTGCAAAGTTTTAACTGTTTTAGTCAAGAATTGTTTGTGTAAGAGTGCTAAAACGTATGGATTATACATTGAGTAGTAAAAAGTTTAGAAGACTGTAAAATTTTTTTAAACAATTTTAAGCAAAAATAAAAAAGGCGTGTCGTAGCCAATACATTAAACAACATGTTTGCAAAGTTTTAACTGTTTTAGTCAAGAATTGTTTGTGTAAGAGTGCTAAAACGTATGGATTATACATTGACTAGTAAAAAGTTCAGAAGACTGTAAAATTTTTTCTAAACAATTTTAAGCAAAAATAAAAAAAGCGTGTCGTAGCCAATACATTAAACAACATGTTTGCAAAGTTTTAACTGTTTTAGTCAAGAATTGTTTGTGTAAGAGTGCTAAAACGTATGGATTATACATTGACTAGTAAAAAGTTCAGAAGACTAAAATTTTTTCTAAACAATTTTAAGCAAAAATAAAAAAAGCGTGTCGTAGCCAATACATTAAACAACATGTTTGCAAAGTTTTAACTGTTTTAGTCAAGAATTGTTTGTGTAAGAGTGCTAAAACGTATGGATTATACATTGACGTAAGCAAGCATAGGTGTTTTTTAATGTAAAAAGTTCAGAAGGCTGTAAAATTTTTTTTAATCAATTTTAAGCAAAAATAAAAAAAGCGTGTCGTAGCTAATACATTAAACAACATGTTTGCAAAGTTTTAACTGTTTTAGTCAAGAATTGTTTGTGTAAGAGTGCTAAAACGTATGGATTATACATTGACTAGTAAAAAGTTCAGAAGACTGTAAAATTTTTTCTAAACAATTTTAAGCAAAAATAAAAAAAGCGTGTCGTAGCCAATACATTAAACAACATGTTTGCAAAGTTTTAACTGTTTTAATCAAGAATTGTTTGTGTAAGAGTGCTAAAACGTATGGATTATACATTGACGAAAGCAAGCATAGGTGTTTTTTAATGTAAAAAGTTCAGAAGACTGTAAAATTTTTTCTAAACAATTTTAAGCAAAAATAAAAAAAGCGTGTCGTAGCCAATACATTAAACAACATGTTTGCAAAGTTTTAACTGTTTTAGTAAAGAATTGTTTGTGTAAGAGTGCTAAAACGTATGGATTATACATTGACTAGTAAAAAGTTCAGAAGACTGTAAAATTTTTTCTAAACAATTTTAAGCAAAAATAAAAAAAGCGTGTCGTAGCCAATACATTAAACAACATATTTAAAAAGTTTTAACTGTTTTAGTCAAGAATTGTTTGTGTAAGAGTGCTAAAACGTATGGATTATACATTGACGAAAGCAAGCATAGGTGTTTTTTAATGTAAAAAGTTCAGAAGGCTGTAAAATTTTTTCTAATCAATTTTAAGCAAAAATAAAAAAAGCGTGTCGTAGCCAATACATTAAACAACATGTTTGCAAAGTTTTAACTGTTTTAGTCAAGAATTGTTTGTGTATGAGTGCTAAAACGTATGGATTATACATTGACTAGTAAAAAGTTCAGAAGACTGTAAAATTTTTTCTAAACAATTTTAAGCAAAAATAAAAAAAGCGTGTCGTAGCCAATACATTAAACAACATGTTTGCAAAGTTTTAACTGTTTTAGTCAAGAATTGTTTCTGTAAGAGTGCTAAAACGTATGGATTATACATTGACGAAAGCAAACATAGGTGTTTTTTAATGTAAAAAGTTCAGAAGACTGTAAAATTTTTTCTAAACAAATTTAAGCAAAAATAAAATAAGCGTGTCGTAGCCAATACATTAAACAACATATTTGCAAAGTTTTAACTGTTTTAGTCAAGAATTGTTTGTGTAAGAGTGCTAAAACGTATGGATTATACATTGACTAGTAAAAAGTTCAGAAGACTGTAAAATTTTTTTTAAACAATTTTAAGCAAAAATAAAAAAAGCGTGTCGTAGCCAATACATTAAACAACATGTTTGCAAAGTTTTAACTGTTTTAGTCAAGAATTGTTTGTGTAAGAGTGCTAAAACGTATGGATTATACATTGACTAGTAAAAAGTTCAGAAGACTGTAAAATTATTTCTAAACAATTTTAAGCAAAAATAAAAAAAGCGTGTCGTAGCCAATACATTAAACAACATATTTGCAAAGTTTTAACTGTTTTAGTCAAGAATTGTTTGTGTAAGAGTGCTAAAACGTATGGATTATACATTGACGAAAGCAAGCATAGGTGTTTTTTAATGTAAAAAGTTCAGAAGGCTGTAAAATTTTTTCTAATCAATTTTATGCAAAAATAAAAAAAGTGTGTCGTAGCCAATACATTAAACAACATGTTTGCAAAGTTTTAACTGTTTTAGTCAAGAATTGTTTGTGTAAGAGTGCTAAAACGTATAGATTATACATTGACTAGTAAAAAGTTCAGAAGACTGTAAAATTTTTTCTAAACAATTTTAAGCAAAAATAAAAAAAGCGTGTCGTAGCCAATACATTAAACAACATGTTTGCAAAGTTTTAACTGTTTTAGTCAAGAATTGTTTGTGTAAGAGTGCTAAAACGTATGGATTATACATTGACGAAAGCAAGCATAGGTGTTTTTTAATGTAAAAAGTTCAGAAGGCTGTAAAATTTTTTCTAATCAATTTTAAGCAAAAATAAAAAAAGCGTGTCGTAGCCAATACATTAAACAACATGTTTGCAAAGTTTTAACTGTTTTAGTCAAGAATTGTTTGTGTAAGAGTGCTAAAACGTATTGATTATACATTGACTAGTAAAAAGTTCAGAAGACTAAAATTTTTTCTAAACAATTTTAAGCAAAAATAAAAAAAGCGTGTCGTAGCCAATACATTAAACAACATTTTTGCAAAGTTTTAACTGTTTTAGTCAAGAATTGTTTGTGTAAGAGTGCTAAAACGTATGGATTATACATTGACGAAAGCAAGCATAGGTGTTTTGTAATGTAAAAAGTTCAGAAGACTGTAAAATTTTTTCTAAACAATTTTAAGCAAAATTAAAAAAAGCGTGTCGTAGCCAATACATTAAACAACATTTTTGCAAAGTTTTAACTGTTTTAGTCAAGAATTGTTTGTGTAAGAGTGCTAAAACGTATGGATTATACATTGACTAGTAAAAAGTTCAGAAGACTTTAAAATTTTTTTTAAACAATTTTAAGCAAAAATAAAAAAAAACGTGTCGTAGCCAATACATTAAACAACATGTTTGCAAAGTTTTAACTGTTTTAGTCAAGAATTGTTTGTGTAAGAGTGCTAAAACGTATGGATTATACATTGACTAGTAAAAAGTTCAGAAGACTGTAAAATTTTTTCTAAACAATTTTAAGCAAAAATAAAAAAAGCGTGTCGTAGCCAATACATTAAACAACATGTTTGCAAAGTTTTAACTGTTTTAGTCAAGAATTGTTTGTGTAAGAGTGCTAAAACGTATGGATTATACATTGACTAGTAAAAAGTTCAGAAGACTGTAAAATTTTTTCTAAACAATTTTAAGCAAAAATAAAAAAAGCGTGTCGTAGCCAATACATTAAACAACATATTTGCAAAGTTTTAACTGTTTTAGTCAAGAATTGTTTGTGTAAGAGTGCTAAAACGTATGGATTATACATTGACGAAAGCAAGCATAGGTGTTTTTTAATGTAAAAAGTTCAGAAGGCTGTAAAATTTTTTCTAATCAATTTTATGCAAAAATAAAAAAAGTGTGTCGTAGCCAATACATTAAACAACATGTTTGCAAAGTTTTAACTGTTTTAGTCAAGAATTGTTTGTGTAAGAGTGCTAAAACGTATAGATTATACATTGACTAGTAAAAAGTTCAGAAGACTGTAAAATTTTTTCTAAACAATTTTAAGCAAAAATAAAAAAAGCGTGTCGTAGCCAATACATTAAACAACATGTTTGCAAAGTTTTAACTGTTTTAGTCAAGAATTGTTTGTGTAAGAGTGCTAAAACGTATGGATTATACATTGACGAAAGCAAGCATAGGTGTTTTTTAATGTAAAAAGTTCAGAAGGCTGTAAAATTTTTTCTAATCAATTTTAAGCAAAAATAAAAAAAGCGTGTCGTAGCCAATACATTAAAGAACATGTTTGCAAAGTTTTAACTGTTTTAGTCAAGAATTGTTTGTGTAAGAGTGCTAAAACGTATTGATTATACATTGACTAGTAAAAAGTTCAGAAGACTAAAATTTTTTCTAAACAATTTTAAGCAAAAATAAAAAAAGCGTGTCGTAGCCAATACATTAAACAACATTTTTGCAAAGTTTTAACTGTTTTAGTCAAGAATTGTTTGTGTAAGAGTGCTAAAACGTATGGATTATACATTGACGAAAGCAAGCATAGGTGTTTTTTAATGTAAAAAGTTCAGAAGACTGTAAAATTTTTTCTAAACAATTTTAAGCAAAATTAAAAAAAGCGTGTCGTAGCCAATACATTAAACAACATTTTTGCAAAGTTTTAACTGTTTTAGTCAAGAATTGTTTGTGTAAGAGTGCTAAAACGTATGGATTATACATTGACTAGTAAAAAGTTCAGAAGACTTTAAAATTTTTTTTAAACAATTTTAAGCAAAAATAAAAAAAAGCGTGTCGTAGCCAATACATTAAACAACATGTTTGCAAAGTTTTAACTGTTTTAGTCAAGAATTGTTTGTGTAAGAGTGCTAAAACGTATGGATTATACATTGACTAGTAAAAAGTTCAGAAGACTGTAAAATTTTTTCTAAACAATTTTAAGCAAAAATAAAAAAAGCGTGTCGTAGCCAATACATTAAACAACATGTTTGCAAAGTTTTAACTGTTTTAGTCAAGAATTGTTTGTGTAAGAGTGCTAAAACGTATGGATTATACATTGACGAAAGCAAGCATAGGTGTTTTTTAATGTAAAAAGTTCAGAAGGCTGTAAAATTTTTTCTAATCAATTTTAAGCAAAAATAAAAAAAGCGTGTCGTAGCCAATACATTAAACAACATGTTTGCAAAGTTTTAACTGTTTTAGTCAAGAATTGTTTGTGTAAGAGTGCTAAAACGTATGGATTATACATTGACTAGTAAAAAGTTCAGAAGACTGTAAAATTTTTTCTAAACAATTTTAAGCAAAAATAAAAAAAGCGTGTCGTAGCCAATACATTAAACAACATGTTTGCAAAGTTTTAACTGTTTTAGTCAAGAATTGTTTGTGTAAGAGTGCTAAAACGTATGGATTATACATTGACGAAAGCAAGCATAGGTGTTTTTTAAAGTAAAAAGTTCAGAAGACTGTAAAATTTTTTCTAAACAATTTTAAGCAAAAATAAAAAAAGCGTGTCGTAGCCAATACATTAAACAACATGTTTGCAAAGTTTTAACTGTTTTAGTCAAGAATTGTTTGTGTAAGAGTGCTAAAACGTATGGATTATACATTGACGAAAGCAAGCATAGGTGTTTTTTAATGTAAAAAGTTCAGAAGGCTGTAAAATTTTTTCTAATCAATTTTAAGCAAAAATAAAAAAAGCGTGTCGTAGCCAATACATTAAACAACATGTTTGCAAAGTTTTAACTGTTTTAGTCAAGAATTGTTTGTGTAAGAGTGCTAAAACGTATGGATTATACATTGACTAGTAAAAAGTTCAGAAGACTAAAATTTTTTCTAAACAATTTTAAGCAAAAATAAAAAAAGCGTGTCGTAGCCAATACATTAAACAACATGTTTGCAAAGTTTTAACTGTTTTAGTCAAGAATTGTTTGTGTAAGAGTGCTAAAACGTATGGATTATACATTGACGAAAGCAAGCATAGGTGTTTTTTAATGTAAAAAGTTCAGAAGACTGTAAAATTTTTTCTAAACAATTTTAAGCAAAATTAAAAAAAGCGTGTCGTAGCCAATACATTAAACAACATTTTTGCAAAGTTTTAACTGTTTTAGTCAAGAATTGTTTGTGTAAGAGTGCTAAAACGTATGGATTATACATTGACTAGTAAAAAGTTCAGAAGACTTTAAAATTTTTTTTAAACAATTTTAAGCAAAAATAAAAAAAAGCGTGTCGTAGCCAATACATTAAACAACATGTTTGCAAAGTTTTAACTGTTTTAGTCAAGAATTGTTTGTGTAAGAGTGCTAAAACGTATGGATTATACATTGACTAGTAAAAAGTTCAGAAGACTGTAAAATTTTTTCTAAACAATTTTAAGCAAAAATAAAAAAAGCGTGTCGTAGCCAATACATTAAACAACATGTTTGCAAAGTTTTAACTGTTTTAGTCAAGAATTGTTTGTGTAAGAGTGCTAAAACGTATGGATTATACATTGACGAAAGCAAGCATAGGTGTTTTTTAATGTAAAAAGTTCAGAAGGCTGTAAAATTTTTTCTAATCAATTTTAAGCAAAAATAAAAAAAGCATGTCGTAGCCAATACATTAAACAACATTTTTGCAAAGTTTTAACTGTTTTAGTCAAGAATTGTTTGTGTAAGAGTGCTAAAACGTATGGATTATACATTGACTAGTAAAAAGTTCAGAAGACTGAAAAATTTTTTCTAAACAATTTTAAGCAAAAATAAAAAAAGCGTGTCGTAGCCAATACATTAAACAACATGTTTGCAAAGTTTTAACTGTTTTAGTCAAGAATTGTTTGTGTAAGAGTGCTAAAACGTATGGATTATACATTGACGAAAGCAAGCATAGGTGTTTTTTAATGTAAAAAGTTCAGAAGGCTGTAAAATTTTTTCTAATCAATTTTAAGCAAAAATAAAAAAAGCGTGTCGTAGCCAATACATTAAACAACATGTTTGCAAAGTTTTAACTGTTTTAGTCAAGAATTGTTTGTGTAAGAGTGCTAAAACGTATGGATTATACATTGACTAGTAAAAAGTTCATAAGACTGTAAAATTTTTTCTAAACAATTTTAAGCAAAAATAAAAAAAGCGTGTCGTAGCCAATACATTAAACAACATGTTTGCAAAGTTTTAACTGTTTTAGTCAAGAATTGTTTGTGTAAGAGTGCTAAAACGTATGGATTATACATTGACGAAAGCAAGAATAGGTGTTTTTTAATGTAAAAAGTTCAGAAGACTGTAAAATTTTTTCTAAACAATTTTAAGCAAAAATAAAAAAAGCGTGTCGTAGCCAATACATTAAACAACATGTTTGCAAAGTTTTAACTGTTTTAGTCAAGAATTGTTTGTGTAAGAGTGCTAAAACGTATGGATTATACATTGACTAGTAAAAAGTTCAGAAGACTGTAAAATTTTTTTTAAACAATTTTAAGCAAAAATAAAAAAAGCGTGTCGTAGCCAATACATTAAACAACATGTTTGCAAAGTTTTAACTGTTTTAGTAAAGAATTGTTTGTGTAAGAGTGCTAAAACGTATGGATTATACATTGACTAGTAAAAAGTTCAGAAGACTGTAAAATTTTTTCTAAACAATTTTAAGCAAAAATAAAAAAAGCGTGTCGTAGCCAATACATTAAACAACATGTTTGCAAAGTTTTAACTGTTTTAGTCAAGAATTGTTTGTGTAAGAGTGCTAAAACGTATGGATTATACATTGACGAAAGCAAGCATAGGTGTTTTTTAATGTAAAAAGTTCAGAAGGCTGTAAAATTTTTTCTAATCAATTTTAAGCAAAAATAAGAAAAGCGTGTCGTAGCCAATACATTAAACAACATGTTTGCAAAGTTTTAACTGTTTTAGTCAAGAATTGTTTGTGTAAGAGTGCTAAAACGTATGGATTATACATTGACTAGTAAAAAGTTCAGAAGACTGTAAAATTTTTTTTAAACAATTTTAAGCAAAAATAAAAAAAGCGTGTCGTAGCCAATACATTAAACAACATGTTTGCAAAGTTTTAACTGTTTTAGTAAAGAATTGTTTGTGTAAGAGTGCTAAAACGTATGGATTATACATTGACTAGTAAAAAGTTCAGAAGACTGTAAAATTTTTTCTAAACAATTTTAAGCAAAAATAAAAAAAGCGTGTCGTAGCCAATACATTAAACAACATGTTTGCAAAGTTTTAACTGTTTTAGTCAAGAATTGTTTGTGTAAGAGTGCTAAAACGTATGGATTATACATTGACGAAAGCAAGCATAGGTGTTTTTTAATGTAAAAAGTTCAGAAGGCTGTAAAATTTTTTCTAATCAATTTTAAGCAAAAATAAAAAAAGCGTGTCGTAGCCAATACATTAAACAACATTTTTGCAAAGTTTTAACTGTTTTAGTCAAGAATTGTTTGTGTAAGAGTGCTAAAACGTATGGATTATACATTGACTAGTAAAAAGTTCAGAAGACTGAAAAATTTTTTCTAAACAATTTTAAGCAAAAATAAAAAAAGCGTGTCGTAGCCAATACATTAAAC
Organism: Thalia democratica; assembly: GCF_965202585.1. NCBI lineage: Eukaryota > Metazoa > Chordata > Thaliacea > Salpida > Salpidae > Thalia > Thalia democratica. The sequence continues at coordinate 57,065,189 of NC_139172.1, forward strand.
AACATGTTTGCAAAGTTTTAACTGTTTTAGTCAAGAATTGTTTGTGTAAGAGTGCTAAAACGTATGGATTATACATTGACGAAAGCAAGCATAGGTGTTTTTTAATGTAAAAAGTTCAGAAGGCTGTAAAATTTTTTCTAATCAATTTTAAGCAAAAATAAAAAAAGCGTGTCGTAGCCAATACATTAAACAACATGTTTGCAAAGTTTTAACTGTTTTAGTCAAGAATTGTTTGTGTAAGAGTGCTAAAACGTATGGATTATACATTGACTAGTAAAAAGTTCATAAGACTGTAAAATTTTTTCTAAACAATTTTAAGCAAAAATAAAAAAAGCGTGTCGTAGCCAATACATTAAACAACATGTTTGCAAAGTTTTAACTGTTTTAGTCAAGAATTGTTTGTGTAAGAGTGCTAAAACGTATGGATTATACATTGACGAAAGCAAGAATAGGTGTTTTTTAATGTAAAAAGTTCAGAAGACTGTAAAATTTTTTCTAAACAATTTTAAGCAAAAATAAAAAAAGCGTGTCGTAGCCAATACATTAAACAACATGTTTGCAAAGTTTTAACTGTTTTAGTCAAGAATTGTTTGTGTAAGAGTGCTAAAACGTATGGATTATACATTGACTAGTAAAAAGTTCAGAAGACTGTAAAATTTTTTTTAAACAATTTTAAGCAAAAATAAAAAAAGCGTGTCGTAGCCAATACATTAAACAACATGTTTGCAAAGTTTTAACTGTTTTAGTAAAGAATTGTTTGTGTAAGAGTGCTAAAACGTATGGATTATACATTGACTAGTAAAAAGTTCAGAAGACTGTAAAATTTTTTCTAAACAATTTTAAGCAAAAATAAAAAAAGCGTGTCGTAGCCAATACATTAAACAACATGTTTGCAAAGTTTTAACTGTTTTAGTCTAGAATTGTTTGTGTAAGAGTGCTAAAACGTATGGATTATACATTGACGAAAGCAAGCATAGGTGTTTTTTAATGTAAAAAGTTCAGAAGGCTGTAAAATTTTTTCTAATCAATTTTAAGCAAAAATAAGAAAAGCGTGTCGTAGCCAATACATTAAACAACATGTTTGCAAAGTTTTAACTGTTTTAGTCAAGAATTGTTTGTGTAAGAGTGCTAAAACGTATGGATTATACATTGACTAGTAAAAAGTTCAGAAGACTGTAAAATTTTTTTTTAACAATTTTAAGCAAAAATAAAAAAAGCGTGTCGTAGCCAATACATTAAACAACATGTTTGCAAAGTTTTAACTGTTTTAGTAAAGAATTGTTTGTGTAAGAGTGCTAAAACGTATGGATTATACATTGACTAGTAAAAAGTTCAGAAGACTGTAAAATTTTTTCTAAACAATTTTAAGCAAAAATAAAAAAAGCGTGTCGTAGCCAATACATTAAACAACATGTTTGCAAAGTTTTAACTGTTTTAGTCAAGAATTGTTTGTGTAAGAGTGCTAAAACGTATGGATTATACATTGACGAAAGCAAGCATAGGTGTTTTTTAATGTAAAAAGTTCAGAAGGCTGTAAAATTTTTTCTAATCAATTTTAAGCAAAAATAAAAAAAGCGTGTCGTAGCCAATACATTAAACAACATGTTTGCAAAGTTTTAACTGTTTTAGTCAAGAATTGTTTGTGTAAGAGTGCTAAAACGTATGGATTATACATTGACTAGTAAAAAGTTTAGAAGACTGTAAAATTTTTTCTAAACAATTTTAAGCAAAAATTAAAAAAGCGTGTCTAGCCAATACATCAAACAACATGTTTGAAAAGTTTTAACTGTTTTAGTCAAGAATTGTTTGTGTAAGAGTGCTAAAACATATGGATTATACATTGACTAGTAAAAATTTCAGAAGACTGTAAAATTTTTTTTAAACAATTTTAAGCAAAAATAAAAAAAGCGTGTCGTAGCCAATACATTAAACAACATGTTTGCAAAGTTTTAACTGTTTTAGTCAAGAATTGTTTTTGTAAGAGTGCTAAAACGTATGGATTATACATTGACGAAAGCAAGAATAGGTGTTTTTTATCGTAAAAAGTTCAGAAGGCTGTAAAATTTTTTCTAAACAATTTTAAGCAAAAATAAAAAAAGCGTGTCGTAGCCAATACATTAAACAACATGTTTGCAAAGTTTTAACTGTTTTAGTCAAGAATTGTTTGTGTAAGAGTGCTAAAACGTATGGATTATACATTGACTAGTAAAAAGTTCAGAAGACTGTAAAATTTTTTCTAAACAATTTTAAGCAAAAATAAAAAAGCGTGTCGTAGCCAATACATTAAACAACATATTTGCAAAGTTTTAACTGTTTTAGTCAAGAATTGTTTGTGTAAGAGTGCTAAAACGTATGGATTATACATTGACGAAAGCAAGCATAGGTGTTTTTTAATGTAAAAAGTTCAGAAGACTGTAAAATTTTTTTAAACAATTTTAAGCAAAAATAAAAAAAGCGTGTCGTAGCCAATACATTAAACAACATGTTTGCAAAGTTTTAACTGTTTTAGTCAAGAATTGTTTGTGTAAGAGTGCTAAAACGTATGGATTATACATTGACTAGTAAAAAGTTCAGAAGACTGTAAAATTTTTTCTAAACAATTTTAAGCCAAAACAAAAAAAGCGTGTCGTAGCCAATACATTAAACAATATGTTTGCAAAGTTTTAACTGTTTTAGTCAAGAATTGTTTGTGTAAGAGTGCTAAAACGTATGGATTATACATTGACTAGTAAAAAGTTCAGAAGACTGTAAAATTTTTTCTAAACAATTTTAAGCAAAAATAAAAAAAGCGTGTCGTAGTCAATACATTAAACAACATGTTTGCAAAGTTTTAACTGTTTTAGTCAAGAATTGTTTGTGTAAGAGTGCTAAAACGTATGGATTATACATTGACGAAAGCAAGCATAGGTGTTTTTTAATGTAAAAAGTTCAGAAGGCTGTAAAATTTTTTCTAATCAATTTTAAGCAAAAATAAGAAAAGCGTGTCGTAGCCAATACATTAAACAACATGTTTGCAAAGTTTTAACTGTTTTAGTCAAGAATTGTTTGTGTAAGAGTGCTAAAACGTATGGATTATACATTGACTAGTAAAAAGTTCAGAAGACTGTAAAATTTTTTTTAAACAATTTTAAGCAAAAATAAAAAAAGCGTGTCGTAGCCAATACATTAAACAACATGTTTGCAAAGTTTTAACTGTTTTAGTAAAGAATTGTTTGTGTAAGAGTGCTAAAACGTATGGATTATACATTGACTAGTAAAAAGTTCAGAAGACTGTAAAATTTTTTCTAAACAATTTTAAGCAAAAATAAAAAAAGCGTGTCGTAGCCAATACATTAAACAACATGTTTGCAAAGTTTTAACTGTTTTAGTCAAGAATTGTTTGTGTAAGAGTGCTAAAACGTATGGATTATACATTGACGAAAGCAAGCATAGGTGTTTTTTAATGTAAAAAGTTCAGAAGGCTGTAAAATTTTTTCTAATCAATTTTAAGCAAAAATAAAAAAAGTGTGTCGTAGCCAATACATTAAACAACATGTTTGCAAAGTTTTAACTGTTTTAGTCAAGAATTGTTTGTGTAAGAGTGCTAAAACGTATGGATTATACATTGACTAGTAAAAAGTTCAGAAGACTGTAAAATTTTTTCTAAACAATTTTAAGCAAAAATAAAAAAAACGTGTCGTAGCCAATACATTAAACAACATGTTTGCAAAGTTTTAACTGTTTTAGTCAAGAATTGTTTGTGTAAGAGTGCTAAAACGTATGGATTATATATTGACGAAAGCAAGCATAGGTGTTTTTTAAAGTAAAAAGTTCAGAAGACTGTAAAATTTTTTCTAAACAATTTTAAGCAAAAATAAAAAAAGTGTGTCGTAGCCAATACATTAAACAACATGTTTGCAAAGTTTTAACTGTTTTAGTCAAGAATTGTTTGTGTAAGAGTGCTAAAACGTATGGATTATACATTGACGAAAGCAAGCATAGGTGTTTTTTAATGTAAAAAGTTCAGAAGGCTGTAAAATTTTTTCTAATCAATTTTAAGCAAAAATAAAAAAAGCGTGTCGTAGCCAATACATTAAACAACATGTTTGCAAAGTTTTAACTGTTTTAATCAAGAATTGTTTGTGTAAGAGTGCTAAAACGTATGGATTATACATTGACTAGTAAAAAGTTCAGAAGACTAAAATTTTTTCTAAACAATTTTAAGCAAAAATAAAAAAAGCGTGTCGTAGCCAATACATTAAACAACATGTTTGCAAAGTTTTAACTGTTTTAGTCAAGAATTGTTTGTGTAAGAGTGCTAAAACGTATGGATTATACATTGACGAAAGCAAGCATAGGTGTTTTTTAATGTAAAAAGTTCAGAAGACTGTAACATTTTTTCTAAACAATTTTAAGCAAAATTAAAAAAAGCGTGTCGTAGCCAATACATTAAACAACATTTTTGCAAAGTTTTAACTGTTTTAGTCAAGAATTGTTTGTGTAAGAGTGCTAAAACGTATGGATTATACATTGACTAGTAAAAAGTTCAGAAGACTTTAAAATTTTTTTTAAACAATTTTAAGCAAAAATAAAAAAAAGCGTGTCGTAGCCAATACATTAAACAACATGTTTGCAAAGTTTTAACTGTTTTAGTCAAGAATTGTTTGTGTAAGAGTGCTAAAACGTATGGATTATACATTGACTAGTAAAAAGTTCAGAAGACTGTAAAATTTTTTCTAAACAATTTTAAGCAAAAATAAAAAAAGCGTGTCGTAGCCAATACATTAAACAACATGTTTGCAAAGTTTTAACTGTTTTAGTCAAGAATTGTTTGTGTAAGAGTGCTAAAACGTATGGATTATACATTGACGAAAGCAAGCATAGGTGTTTTTTAATGTAAAAAGTTCAGAAGGCTGTAAAATTTTTTCTAATCAATTTTAAGCAAAAATAAAAAAAGCGTGTCGTAGCCAATACATTAAACAACATTTTTGCAAAGTTTTAACTGTTTTAGTCAAGAATTGTTTGTGTAAGAGTGCTAAAACGTATGGATTATACATTGACTAGTAAAAAGTTCAGAAGACTGAAAAATTTTTTCTAAACAATTTTAAGCAAAAATAAAAAAAGCGTGTCGTAGCCAATACATTAAACAACATGTTTGCAAAGTTTTAACTGTTTTAGTCAAGAATTGTTTGTGTAAGAGTGCTAAAACGTATGGATTATACATTGACGAAAGCAAGCATAGGTGTTTTTTAATGTAAAAAGTTCAGAAGGCTGTAAAATTTTTTCTAATCAATTTTAAGCAAAAATAAAAAAAGCGTGTCGTAGCCAATACATTAAACAACATGTTTGCAAAGTTTTAACTGTTTTAGTCAAGAATTGTTTGTGTAAGAGTGCTAAAACGTATGGATTATACATTGACTAGTAAAAAGTTCATAAGACTGTAAAATTTTTTCTAAACAATTTTAAGCAAAAATAAAAAAAGCGTGTCGTAGCCAATACATTAAACAACATGTTTGCAAAGTTTTAACTGTTTTAGTCAAGAATTGTTTGTGTAAGAGTGCTAAAACGTATGGATTATACATTGACGAAAGCAAGCATAGGTGTTTTTTAATGTAAAAAGTTCAGAAGACTGTAAAATTTTTTCTAAACAATTTTAAGCAAAAATAAAAAAAGCGTGTCGTAGCCAATACATTAAACAACATGTTTGCAAAGTTTTAACTGTTTTAGTCAAGAATTGTTTGTGTAAGAGTGCTAAAACGTATGGATTATACATTGACTAGTAAAAAGTTCAGAAGACTGTAAAATTTTTTCTAAACAATTTTAAGCAAAAATAAAAAAAGCGTGTCGTAGCCAATACATTAAACAACATGTTTGCAAAGTTTTAACTGTTTTAGTAAAGAATTGTTTGTGTAAGAGTGCTAAAACGTATGGATTATACATTGACTAGTAAAAAGTTCAGAAGACTGTAAAATTTTTTCTAAACAATTTTAAGCAAAAATAAAAAAAGCGTGTCGTAGCCAATACATTAAACAACATGTTTGCAAAGTTTTAACTGTTTTAGTCAAGAATTGTTTGTGTAAGAGTGCTAAAACGTATGGATTATACATTGACGAAAGCAAGCATAGGTGTTTTTTAATGTAAAAAGTTCAGAAGGCTGTAAAATTTTTTCTAATCAATTTTAAGCAAAAATAAGAAAAGCGTGTCGTAGCCAATACATTAAACAACATGTTTGCAAAGTTTTAACTGTTTTAGTCAAGAATTGTTTGTGTAAGAGTGCTAAAACGTATGGATTATACATTGACTAGTAAAAAGTTCAGAAGACTGTAAAATTTTTTTTAAACAATTTTAAGCAAAAATAAAAAAAGCGTGTCGTAGCCAATACATTAAACAACATGTTTGCAAAGTTTTAACTGTTTTAGTAAAGAATTGTTTGTGTAAGAGTGCTAAAACGTATGGATTATACATTGACTAGTAAAAAGTTCAGAAGACTGTAAAATTTTTTCTAAACAATTTTAAGCAAAAATAAAAAAAGCGTGTCGTAGCCAATACATTAAACAACATGTTTGCAAAGTTTTAACTGTTTTAGTCAAGAATTGTTTGTGTAAGAGTGCTAAAACGTATGGATTATACATTGACGAAAGCAAGCATAGGTGTTTTTTAATGTAAAAAGTTCAGAAGGCTGTAAAATTTTTTCTAATCAATTTTAAGCAAAAATAAGAAAAGCGTGTCGTAGCCAATACATTAAACAACATGTTTGCAAAGTTTTAACTGTTTTAGTCAAGAATTGTTTGTGTAAGAGTGCTAAAACATATGGATTATACATTGACTAGTAAAAATTTCAGAAGACTGTAAAATTTTTTTTAAACAATTTTAAGCAAAGATGAAAAAAGCGTGTCGTAGCCAATACATTAAACAACATGTTTGCAAAGTTTTAACTGTTTTAGTCAAGAATTGTTTGTGTAAGAGTGCTAAAACGTATGGATTATACATTGACGAAAGCAAGAATAGGTGTTTTTTAATGTAAAAAGTTCAGAAGGCTGTAAATTTTTTCTAAACAATTTTAAGCAAAAATAAAAAAAGCGTGTCGTAGCCAATACATTAAACAACATGTTTGCAAAGTTTTAACTGTTTTAGTCAAGAATTGTTTGTGTAAGAGTGCTAAAACGTATGGATTATACATTGACTAGTAAAAAGTTCAGAAGACTGTAAAATTTTTTCTAAACAATTTTAAGCAAAAATAAAAAAGCGTGTCGTAGCCAATACATTAAACAACATATTTGCAAAGTTTTAACTGTTTTAGTCAAGAATTGTTTGTGTAAGAGTGCTAAAACGTATGGATTATACATTGACGAAAGCAAGCATAGGTGTTTTTTTAATGTAAAAAGTTCAGAAGACTGTAAAATTTTTTTAAACAATTTTAAGCAAAAATAAAAAAAGCGTGTCGTAGCCAATACATTAAACAACATGTTTGCAAAGTTTTAACTGTTTTAGTCAAGAATTGTTTGTGTAAGAGTGCTAAAACGTATGGATTATACATTGACTAGTAAAAAGTTCAGAAGACTGTAAAATTTTTTCTAAACAATTTTAAGCCAAAACAAAAAAAGCGTGTCGTAGCCAATACATTAAACAATATGTTTGCAAAGTTTTAACTGTTTTAGTCAAGAATTGTTTGTGTAAGAGTGCTAAAACGTATGGATTATACATTGACTAGTAAAAAGTTCAGAAGACTGTAAAATTTTTTCTAAACAATTTTAAGCAAAAATAAAAAAAGCGTGTCGTAGCCAATACATTAAACAACATGTTTGCAAAGTTTTAACTGTTTTAGTCAAGAATTGTTTGTGTAAGAGTGCTAAAACGTATGGATTATACATTGACGAAAGCAAGCATAGGTGTTTTTTAATGTAAAAAGTTCAGAAGGCTGTAAAATTTTTTCTAATCAATTTTAAGCAAAAATAAGAAAAGCGTGTCGTAGCCAATACATTAAACAACATGTTTGCAAAGTTTTAACTGTTTTAGTCAAGAATTGTTTGTGTAAGAGTGCTAAAACGTATGGATTATACATTGACTAGTAAAAAGTTCAGAAGACTGTAAAATTTTTTTTAAACAATTTTAAGCAAAAATAAAAAAAGCGTGTCGTAGCCAATACATTAAACAACATGTTTGCAAAGTTTTAACTGTTTTAGTAAAGAATTGTTTGTGTAAGAGTGCTAAAACGTATGGATTATACATTGACTAGTAAAAAGTTCAGAAGACTGTAAAATTTTTTCTAAACAATTTTAAGCAAAAATAAAAAAAGCGTGTCGTAGCCAATACATTAAACAACATGTTTGCAAAGTTTTAACTGTTTTAGTCAAGAATTGTTTGTGTAAGAGTGCTAAAACGTATGGATTATACATTGACGAAAGCAAGCATAGGTGTTTTTTAATGTAAAAAGTTCAGAAGGCTGTAAAATTTTTTCTAATCAATTTTAAGCAAAAATAAAAAAAGCGTGTCGTAGCCAATACATTAAACAACATGTTTGCAAAGTTTTAACTGTTTTAGTCAAGAATTGTTTGTGTAAGAGTGCTAAAACGTATGGATTATACATTGACTAGTAAAAAGTTTAGAAGACTGTAAAATTTTTTCTAAACAATTTTAAGCAAAAATTAAAAAAGCGTGTCTAGCCAATACATCAAACAACATGTTTGAAAAGTTTTAACTGTTTTAGTCAAGAATTGTTTGTGTAAGAGTGCTAAAACATATGGATTATACATTGACTAGTAAAAAGTTCAGAAGACTGTAAAATTTTTTTTAAACAATTTTAAGCAAAAATAAAAAAAGCGTGTCGTAGCCAATACATTAAACAACATGTTTGCAAAGTTTTAACTGTTTTAGTCAAGAATTGTTTGTGTAAGAGTGCTAAAACGTATGGATTATACATTGACGAAAGCAAGAATAGGTGTTTTTTAATGTAAAAAGTTCAGAAGGCTGTAAAATTTTTTCTAAACAATTTTAAGCAAAAATAAAAAAAGCGTGTCGTAGCCAATACATTAAACAACATGTTTGCAAAGTTTTAACTGTTTTAGTCAAGAATTGTTTGTGTAAGAGTGCTAAAACGTATGGATTATACATTGACTAGTAAAAAGTTCAGAAGACTGTAAAATTTTTTCTAAACAATTTTAAGCAAAAATAAAAAAGCGTGTCGTAGCCAATACATTAAACAACATATTTGCAAAGTTTTAACTGTTTTAGTCAAGAATTGTTTGTGTAAGAGTGCTAAAACGTATGGATTATACATTGACGAAAGCAAGCATAGGTGTTTTTTTAATGTAAAAAGTTCAGAAGACTGTAAAATTTTTTTAAACAATTTTAAGCAAAAATAAAAAAAGCGTGTCGTAGCCAATACATTAAACAACATGTTTGCAAAGTTTTAACTGTTTTAGTCAAGAATTGTTTGTGTAAGAGTGCAAAAACGTATGGATTATACATTGACTAGTAAAAAGTTCAGAAGACTGTAAAATTTTTTCTAAACAATTTTAAGCCAAAACAAAAAAAGCGTGTCGTAGCCAATACATTAAACAATATGTTTGCAAAGTTTTAACTGTTTTAGTCAAGAATTGTTTGTGTAAGAGTGCTAAAACGTATGGATTATACATTGACTAGTAAAAAGTTCAGAAGACTGTAAAATTTTTTTAAACAATTTTAAGCAAAAATAAAAAAAGCGTGTCGTAGCCAATACATTAAACAACATGTTTGCAAAGTTTTAACTGTTTTAGTCAAGAATTGTTTGTGTAAGAGTGCTAAAACGTATGGATTATACATTGACTAGTAAAAAGTTCAGAAGACTGTAAAATTTTTTCTAAACAATTTTAAGCAAAAATAAAAAAAGCGTGTCGTAGCCAATACATTAAACAACATGTTTGCAAAGTTTTAACTGTTTTAGTCAAGAATTGTTTGTGTAAGAGTGCTAAAACGTATGGATTATACATTGACTAGTACAAAGTTCAGAAGACTAAAATTTTTTTTAAACAATTTTAAGCAAAAATAAAAAAAGCGTGTCGTAGCCAATACATTAAACAACATGTTTGCAAAGTTTTAACTGTTTTAGTCAAGAATTGTTTGTGTAAGAGTGCTAAAACGTATGGATTATACATTGACGAAAGCAATCATAGGTGTTTTTTAATGTAAAAAGTTCAGAAGGCTGTAAAATTTTTTCTAATCAATTTTAAGCAAAAATAAAAAATGCGTGTCGTAGCCAATACATTAAACAACATGTTTGCAAAGTTTTAACTGTTTTAGTCAAGAATTGTTTGTGTAAGAGTGCTAAAACGTATGGATTATACATTGACTAGTAAAAAGTTCAGAAGACTGTAAAATTTTTTTTAAACAATTTTAAGCAAAAATAAAAAAAGCGTGTCGTAGCCAATACATTTAACAACATGTTTGCAAAGTTTTAACTGTTTTAGTCAAGAATTGTTTGTGTAAGAGTGCTAAAACGTATGGATTATACATTGACGAAAGCAAGCATAGGTGTTTTTTAATGTAAAAAGTTCAGAAGACTGTAAAATTTTTTCTAAACAATTTTAAGCAAAAATAAAAAAAGCATGTCGTAGCCAATACATTAAACAACATGTTTGCAAAGTTTTAACTGTATTAGTCAAGAATTGTTTGTGTAAGAGTGCTAAAACGTATGGATTATACATTGACTAGTAAAAAGTTCAGAAGACTGTAAAATTTTTTTTAAACAATTCTAAGCAAAAATAAAAAAAGCGTGTCGTAGCCAATACATTAAACAACATGTTTTCAAAGTTTTAACTGTTTTAGTAAAGAATTGTTTGTGTAAGAGTGCTAAAACGTATGGATTATACATTGACTAGTAAAAAGTTCAGAAGACTGTAAAATTTTTTCTAAACAATTTTAAGCAAAAATAAAAAAAGCGTGTCGTAGCCAATACATTAAACAACATGTTTGCAAAGTTTTAACTGTTTTAGTCAAGAATTGATTGTGTAAGAGTGCTAAAACGTATGGATTATACATTGACGAAAGCAAGCATAGGTGTTTTTTAATGTAAAAAGTTCAGAAGGCTGTAAAATTTTTTCTAATCAATTTTAAGCAAAAATAAAAAAAGCGTGTCGTAGCCAATACATTAAACAACATGTTTGCAAAGTTTTAACTGTTTTAGTCAAGAATTGTTTGTGTATGAGTGCTAAAATGTATGGATTATACATTGACTAGTAAAAAGTTCAGAAGACTGTAAAATTTTTTCTAAACAATTTTAAGCAAAAATAAAAAAAGCGTGTCGTAGCCAATACATTAAACAACATGTTTGCAAAGTTTTAACTGTTTTAGTCAAGAATTGTTTGTGTAAGAGTGCTAAAACGTATGGATTATACATTGACGAAAGCAAGAATAGGTGTTTTTTAATGTAAAAAGTTCAGAAGGCTGTAAATTTTTTCTAAACAATTTTAAGCAAAAATAAAAAAAGCGTGTCGTAGCCAATACATTAAACAACATGTTTGCAAAGTTTTAACTGTTTTAGTCAAGAATTGTTTGTGTAAGAGTGCTAAAACGTATGGATTATACATTGACTAGTAAAAAGTTCAGAAGACTGTAAAATTTTTTCTAAACAATTTTAAGCAAAAATAAAAAAGCGTGTCGTAGCCAATACATTAAACAACATATTTGCAAAGTTTTAACTGTTTTAGTCAAGAATTGTTTGTGTAAGAGTGCTAAAACGTATGGATTATACATTGACGAAAGCAAGCATAGGTGTTTTTTTAATGTAAAAAGTTCAGAAGACTGTAAAATTTTTTTAAACAATTTTAAGCAAAAATAAAAAAAGCGTGTCGTAGCCAATACATTAAACAACATGTTTGCAAAGTTTTAACTGTTTTAGTCAAGAATTGTTTGTGTAAGAGTGCTAAAACGTATGGATTATACATTGACTAGTAAAAAGTTCAGAAGACTGTAAAATTTTTTCTAAACAATTTTAAGCCAAAACAAAAAAAGCGTGTCGTAGCCAATACATTAAACAATATGTTTGCAAAGTTTTAACTGTTTTAGTCAAGAATTGTTTGTGTAAGAGTGCTAAAACGTATGGATTATACATTGACTAGTAAAAAGTTCAGAAGACTGTAAAATTTTTTCTAAACAATTTTAAGCAAAAATAAAAAAAGCGTGTCGTAGCCAATACATTAAACAACATGTTTGCAAAGTTTTAACTGTTTTAGTCAAGAATTGTTTGTGTAAGAGTGCTAAAACGTATGGATTATACATTGACGAAAGCAAGCATAGGTGTTTTTTAATGTAAAAAGTTCAGAAGGCTGTAAAATTTTTTCTAATCAATTTTAAGCAAAAATAAGAAAAGCGTGTCGTAGCCAATACATTAAACAACATGTTTGCAAAGTTTTAACTGTTTTAGTCAAGAATTGTTTGTGTAAGAGTGCTAAAACGTATGGATTATACATTGACTAGTAAAAAGTTCAGAAGACTGTAAAATTTTTTTTAAACAATTTTAAGCAAAAATAAAAAAAGCGTGTCGTAGCCAATACATTAAACAACATGTTTGCAAAGTTTTAACTGTTTTAGTAAAGAATTGTTTGTGTAAGAGTGCTAAAACGTATGGATTATACATTGACTAGTAAAAAGTTCAGAAGACTGTAAAATTTTTTCTAAACAATTTTAAGCAAAAATAAAAAAAGCGTGTCGTAGCCAATACATTAAACAACATGTTTGCAAAGTTTTAACTGTTTTAGTCAAGAATTGTTTGTGTAAGAGTGCTAAAACGTATGGATTATACATTGACGAAAGCAAGCATAGGTGTTTTTTAATGTAAAAAGTTCAGAAGGCTGTAAAATTTTTTCTAATCAATTTTAAGCAAAAATAAAAAAAGCGTGTCGTAGCCAATACATTAAACAACATGTTTGCAAAGTTTTAACTGTTTTAGTCAAGAATTGTTTGTGTAAGAGTGCTAAAACGTATGGATTATACATTGACTAGTAAAAAGTTTAGAAGACTGTAAAATTTTTTCTAAACAATTTTAAGCAAAAATTAAAAAAGCGTGTCTAGCCAATACATCAAACAACATGTTTGAAAAGTTTTAACTGTTTTAGTCAAGAATTGTTTGTGTAAGAGTGCTAAAACATATGGATTATACATTGACTAGTAAAAAGTTCAGAAGACTGTAAAATTTTTTTTAAACAATTTTAAGCAAAAATAAAAAAAGCGTGTCGTAGCCAATACATTAAACAACATGTTTGCAAAGTTTTAACTGTTTTAGTCAAGAATTGTTTGTGTAAGAGTGCTAAAACGTATGGATTATACATTGACGAAAGCAAGAATAGGTGTTTTTTAATGTAAAAAGTTCAGAAGGCTGTAAAATTTTTTCTAAACAATTTTAAGCAAAAATAAAAAAAGCGTGTCGTAGCCAATACATTAAACAACATGTTTGCAAAGTTTTAACTGTTTTAGTCAAGAATTGTTTGTGTAAGAGTGCTAAAACGTATGGATTATACATTGACTAGTAAAAAGTTCAGAAGACTGTAAAATTTTTTCTAAACAATTTTAAGCAAAAATAAAAAAGCGTGTCGTAGCCAATACATTAAACAACATATTTGCAAAGTTTTAACTGTTTTAGTCAAGAATTGTTTGTGTAAGAGTGCTAAAACGTATGGATTATACATTGACGAAAGCAAGCATAGGTGTTTTTTTAATGTAAAAAGTTCAGAAGACTGTAAAATTTTTTTAAACAATTTTAAGCAAAAATAAAAAAAGCGTGTCGTAGCCAATACATTAAACAACATGTTTGCAAAGTTTTAACTGTTTTAGTCAAGAATTGTTTGTGTAAGAGTGCAAAAACGTATGGATTATACATTGACTAGTAAAAAGTTCAGAAGACTGTAAAATTTTTTCTAAACAATTTTAAGCCAAAACAAAAAAAGCGTGTCGTAGCCAATACATTAAACAATATGTTTGCAAAGTTTTAACTGTTTTAGTCAAGAATTGTTTGTGTAAGAGTGCTAAAACGTATGGATTATACATTGACTAGTAAAAAGTTCAGAAGACTGTAAAATTTTTTTAAACAATTTTAAGCAAAAATAAAAAAAGCGTGTCGTAGCCAATACATTAAACAACATGTTTGCAAAGTTTTAACTGTTTTAGTCAAGAATTGTTTGTGTAAGAGTGCTAAAACGTATGGATTATACATTGACTAGTAAAAAGTTCAGAAGACTGTAAAATTTTTTCTAAACAATTTTAAGCAAAAATAAAAAAAGCGTGTCGTAGCCAATACATTAAACAACATGTTTGCAAAGTTTTAACTGTTTTAGTCAAGAATTGTTTGTGTAAGAGTGCTAAAACGTATGGATTATACATTGACTAGTACAAAGTTCAGAAGACTAAAATTTTTTTTAAACAATTTTAAGCAAAAATAAAAAAAGCGTGTCGTAGCCAATACATTAAACAACATGTTTGCAAAGTTTTAACTGTTTTAGTCAAGAATTGTTTGTGTAAGAGTGCTAAAACGTATGGATTATACATTGACGAAAGCAATCATAGGTGTTTTTTAATGTAAAAAGTTCAGAAGGCTGTAAAATTTTTTCTAATCAATTTTAAGCAAAAATAAAAAATGCGTGTCGTAGCCAATACATTAAACAACATGTTTGCAAAGTTTTAACTGTTTTAGTCAAGAATTGTTTGTGTAAGAGTGCTAAAACGTATGGATTATACATTGACTAGTAAAAAGTTCAGAAGACTGTAAAATTTTTTTTAAACAATTTTAAGCAAAAATAAAAAAGCGTGTCGTAGCCAATACATTTAACAACATGTTTGCAAAGTTTTAACTGTTTTAGTCAAGAATTGTTTGTGTAAGAGTGCTAAAACGTATGGATTATACATTGACGAAAGCAAGCATAGGTGTTTTTTAATGTAAAAAGTTCAGAAGACTGTAAAATTTTTTCTAAACAATTTTAAGCAAAAATAAAAAAAGCATGTCGTAGCCAATACATTAAACAACATGTTTGCAAAGTTTTAACTGTATTAGTCAAGAATTGTTTGTGTAAGAGTGCTAAAACGTATGGATTATACATTGACTAGTAAAAAGTTCAGAAGACTGTAAAATTTTTTTTAAACAATTCTAAGCAAAAATAAAAAAAGCGTGTCGTAGCCAATACATTAAACAACATGTTTTCAAAGTTTTAACTGTTTTAGTAAAGAATTGTTTGTGTAAGAGTGCTAAAACGTATGGATTATACATTGACTAGTAAAAAGTTCAGAAGACTGTAAAATTTTTTCTAAACAATTTTAAGCAAAAATAAAAAAAGCGTGTCGTAGCCAATACATTAAACAACATGTTTGCAAAGTTTTAACTGTTTTAGTCAAGAATTGATTGTGTAAGAGTGCTAAAACGTATGGATTATACATTGACGAAAGCAAGCATAGGTGTTTTTTAATGTAAAAAGTTCAGAAGGCTGTAAAATTTTTTCTAATCAATTTTAAGCAAAAATAAAAAAAGCGTGTCGTAGCCAATACATTAAACAACATGTTTGCAAAGTTTTAACTGTTTTAGTCAAGAATTGTTTGTGTATGAGTGCTAAAATGTATGGATTATACATTGACTAGTAAAAAGTTCAGAAGACTGTAAAATTTTTTCTAAACAATTTTAAGCAAAAATAAAAAAAGCGTGTCGTAGCCAATACATTAAACAACATGTTTGCAAAGTTTTTATCTGTTTTAGTCAAGAATTGTTTGTGTAAGAGTGCTAAAACGTATGGATTATACATTGACGAAAGCAAGCATAGGTGTTTTTTAATGTAAAAAGTTCAGAAGACTGTAAAATTTTTTCTAAACAAATTTAAGCAAAAATAAAATAAGCGTGTCGTAGCCAATACATTAAACAACATATTTGCAAAGTTTTAACTGTTTTAGTCAAGAATTGTTTGTGTAAGAGTGCTAAAACGTATGGATTATACATTGACTAGTAAAAAGTTCAGAAGACTGTAAAATTTTTTTTAAACAATTTTAAGCAAAAATAAAAAAAGCGTGTCGTAGCCAATACATTAAACAACATGTTTGCAAAGTTTTAACTGTTTTAGTCAAGAATTGTTTGTGTAAGAGTGCTAAAACGTATGGATTATACATTGACTAGTAAAAAGTTCAGAAGACTGTAAAATTTTTTCTAAACAATTTTAAGCAAAAATAAAAAAAGCGTGTCGTAGCCAATACATTAAACAACATGTTTGCAAAGTTTTAACTGTTTTAGTCAAGAATTGTTTGTGTAAGAGTGCTAAAACGTATGGATTATACATTGACGAAAGCAAGCATGGGTGTTTTTTAATGTAAAAAGTTCAGAAGGCTGTAAAATTTTTTATAATCAATTTTTAGCAAAAATAAAAAAAGCGTGTCGTAGCCAATACATTAAACAACATGTTTGCAAAGTTTTAACTGTTTTAGTCAAGAATTGTTTGTGTAAGAGTGCTAAAACGTATGGATTATACATTGACTAGTAAAAAGTTCAGAAGACTGTAAAATTTTTTCTAAACAATTTTAAGCAAAAATAAAAAAAGCGTGTCGTAGCCAATACATTAAACAACATGTTTGCAAAGTTTTAACTGTTTTAGTCAAGAATTGTTTGTGTAAGAGTGCTAAAACGTATGGATTATACATTGACGAAAGCAAGCATAGGTGTTTTTTAATGTAAAAAGTTCAGAAGACTGTAAAATTTTTTCTAAACAATTTTAAGCAAAAATAAAAAAAGCGTGTCGTAGCCAATACATTAAACAACATGTTTGCAAAGTTTTAACTGTTTTAGTCAAGAATTGTTTGTGTAAGAGTGCTAAAACGTATGGATTATACATTGACTAGTACAAAGTTCAGAAGACTAAAATTTTTTTTAAACAATTTTAAGCAAAAATAAAAAAAGCGTGTCGTAGCCAATACATTAAACAACATGTTTGCAAAGTTTTAACTGTTTTAGTCAAGAATTGTTTGTGTAAGAGTGCTAAAACGTATGGATTATACATTGACGAAAGCAATCATAGGTGTTTTTTAATGTAAAAAGTTCAGAAGGCTGTAAAATTTTTTCTAATCAATTTTAAGCAAAAATAAAAAATGCGTGTCGTAGCCAATACATTAAACAACATGTTTGCAAAGTTTTAACTGTTTTAGTCAAGAATTGTTTGTGTAAGAGTGCTAAAACGTATGGATTATACATCGACTAGTAAAAAGTTCAGAAGACTGTAAAATTTTTTCTAAACAATTTTAAGCAAAAATAAAAAAAGCGTGTCGTAGCCAATACATTTAACAACATGTTTGCAAAGTTTTAACTGTTTTAGTCAAGAATTGTTTGTGTAAGAGTGCTAAAACGTATGGATTATACATTGACGAAAGCAAGCATAGGTGTTTTTTAATGTAAAAAGTTCAGAAGACTGTAAAATTTTTTCTAAACAATTTTAAGCAAAAATAAAAAAAGCATGTCGTAGCCAATACATTAAACAACATGTTTGCAAAGTTTTAACTGTATTAGTCAAGAATTGTTTGTGTAAGAGTGCTAAAACGTATGGATTATACATTGACTAGTAAAAAGTTCAGAAGACTGTAAAATTTTTTTTAAACAATTCTAAGCAAAAATAAAAAAAGCGTGTCGTAGCCAATACATTAAACAACATGTTTTCAAAGTTTTAACTGTTTTAGTAAAGAATTGTTTGTGTAAGAGTGCTAAAACGTATGGATTATACATTGACTAGTAAAAAGTTCAGAAGACTGTAAAATTTTTTCTAAACAATTTTAAGCAAAAATAAAAAAAGCGTGTCGTAGCCAATACATTAAACAACATGTTTGCAAAGTTTTAACTGTTTTAGTCAAGAATTGATTGTGTAAGAGTGCTAAAACGTATGGATTATACATTGACGAAAGCAAGCATAGGTGTTTTTTAATGTAAAAAGTTCAGAAGGCTGTAAAATTTTTTCTAATCAATTTTAAGCAAAAATAAAAAAAGCGTGTCGTAGCCAATACATTAAACAACATGTTTGCAAAGTTTTAACTGTTTTAGTCAAGAATTGTTTGTGTATGAGTGCTAAAATGTATGGATTATACATTGACTAGTAAAAAGTTCAGAAGACTGTAAAATTTTTTCTAAACAATTTTAAGCAAAAATAAAAAAAGCGTGTCGTAGCCAATACATTAAACAACATGTTTGCAAAGTTTTAACTGTTTTAGTCAAGAATTGTTTGTGTAAGAGTGCTAAAACGTATGGATTATACATTGACGAAAGCAAGCATAGGTGTTTTTTAATGTAAAAAGTTCAGAAGACTGTAAAATTTTTTCTAAACAAATTTAAGCAAAAATAAAATAAGCGTGTCGTAGCCAATACATTAAACAACATATTTGCAAAGTTTTAACTGTTTTAGTCAAGAATTGTTTGTGTAAGAGTGCTAAAACGTATGGATTATACATTGACTAGTAAAAAGTTCAGAAGACTGTAAAATTTTTTTTAAACAATTTTAAGCAAAAATAAAAAAAGCGTGTCGTAGCCAATACATTAAACAACATGTTTGCAAAGTTTTAACTGTTTTAGTCAAGAATTGTTTGTGTAAGAGTGCTAAAACGTATGGATTATACATTGACTAGTAAAAAGTTCAGAAGACTGTAAAATTTTTTCTAAACAATTTTAAGCAAAAATAAAAAAAGCGTGTCGTAGCCAATACATTAAACAACATGTTTGCAAAGTTTTAACTGTTTTAGTCAAGAATTGTTTGTGTAAGAGTGCTAAAACGTATGGATTATACATTGACGAAAGCAAGCATGGGTGTTTTTTAATGTAAAAAGTTCAGAAGGCTGTAAAATTTTTTATAATCAATTTTTAGCAAAAATAAAAAAAGCGTGTCGTAGCCAATACATTAAACAACATGTTTGCAAAGTTTTAACTGTTTTAGTCAAGAATTGTTTGTGTAAGAGTGCTAAAACGTATGGATTATACATTGACTAGTAAAAAGTTCAGAAGACTGTAAAATTTTTTCTAAACAATTTTAAGCAAAAATAAAAAAAGCGTGTCGTAGCCAATACATTAAACAACATGTTTGCAAAGTTTTAACTGTTTTAGTCAAGAATTGTTTGTGTAAGAGTGCTAAAACGTATGGATTATACATTGACGAAAGCAAGCATAGGTGTTTTTTAATGTAAAAAGTTCAGAAGACTGTAAAATTTTTTCTAAACAATTTTAAGCAAAAATAAAAAAAGCGTGTCGTAGCCAATACATTAAACAACATGTTTGCAAAGTTTTAACTGTTTTAGTCAAGAATTGTTTGTGTAAGAGTGCTAAAACGTATGGATTATACATTGACGAAAGCAAGCATAGGTGTTTTTTAATGTAAAAAGTTCAGAAGGCTGTAAAATTTTTTCTAATCAATTTTAAGCAAAAATAAAAAAAGTTTGTCGTAGCCAATACATTAAACAACATGTTTGCAAAGTTTTAACTGTTTTAGTCAAGAATTGTTTGTGTAAGAGTGCTAAAACGTATGGATTATACATTGACTAGTAAAAAGTTCAGAAGACTGTAAAATTTTTTCTAAACAATTTTAAGCAAAAATAAAAAAAGCGTGTCGTAGCCAATACATTGAACAACATGTTTGCAAAGTTTTAACTGTTTTAGTCAAGAATTGTTTGTGTAAGAGTGCTAAAACGTATGGATTATACATTGACGAAAGCAAGCATAGGTGTTTTTTAATGTAAAAAGTTCAGAAGACTGTAAAATTTTTTCTAAACAATTTTAAGCAAAAATAAAAAAAGCGTGTCGTAGCCAATACATTAAACAACATGTTTGCAAAGTTTTAACTGTTTTAGTTAAGAATTGTTTGTGTAAGAGTGCTAAAACGTATGGATTATACATTGACTAGTAAAAAGTTCAGAAGACTGTAAAATTTTTTATAAACAATTTTAAGCAAAAATAAAAAAAGCGTGTCGTAGCCAATACATTAAACAACATATTTGCAAAGTTTTAACTGTTTTAGTCAAGAATTGTTTGTGTAAGAGTGCTAAAACGTATGGATTATACATTGACTAGTAAAAAGTTCAGAAGACTGTAAAATTTTTTCTAAACAATTTTAAGCAAAAATAAAAAAAGCGTGTCGTAGCCAATACATTTAACAACATGTTTGCAAAGTTTTAACTGTTTTAGTCAAGAATTGTTTGTGTAAGAGTGCTAAAACGTATGGATTATACATTGACTAGTAAAAAGTTCAGAAGACTGTAAAATTTTTTCTAAACAATTTTAAGCAAAAATAAAAAAAGCGTGTCGTAGCCAATACATTGAACAACATGTTTGCAAAGTTTTAACTGTTTTAGTCAAGAATTGTTTGTGTAAGAGTGCTAAAACGTATGGATTATACATTGACGAAAGCAAGCATAGGTGTTTTTTAATGTAAAAAGTTCAGAAGGCTAAAAAATTTTTTCTAATCAATTTTAAGCAAAAATAAAAAAAGCGTGTCGTAGCCAATACATTAAACAACATGTTTGCAAAGTTTTAACTGTTTTAGTCAAGAATTGTTTGTGTATGAGTGCTAAAATGTATGGATTATACATTGACTAGTAAAAAGTTCAGAAGACTGTAAAATTTTTTCTAAACAATTTTAAGCAAAAATAAAAAAAGCGTGTCGTAGCCAATACATTAAACAACATGTTTGCAAAGTTTTAACTGTTTTAGTCAAGAATTGATTGTGTAAGAGTGCTAAAACGTATGGATTATACATTGACGAAAGCAAGCATAGGTGTTTTTTAATGTAAAAAGTTCAGAAGGCTGTAAAATTTTTTCTAATCAATTTTAAGCAAAAATAAAAAAAGCGTGTCGTAGCCAATACATTAAACAACATGTTTGCAAAGTTTTAACTGTTTTAGTCAAGAATTGTTTGTGTATGAGTGCTAAAATGTATGGATTATACATTGACTAGTAAAAAGTTCAGAAGACTGTAAAATTTTTTCTAAACAATTTTAAGCAAAAATAAAAAAAGCGTGTCGTAGCCAATACATTAAACAACATGTTTGCAAAGTTTTTATCTGTTTTAGTCAAGAATTGTTTGTGTAAGAGTGCTAAAACGTATGGATTATACATTGACGAAAGCAAGCATAGGTGTTTTTTAATGTAAAAAGTTCAGAAGACTGTAAAATTTTTTCTAAACAAATTTAAGCAAAAATAAAATAAGCGTGTCGTAGCCAATACATTAAACAACATATTTGCAAAGTTTTAACTGTTTTAGTCAAGAATTGTTTGTGTAAGAGTGCTAAAACGTATGGATTATACATTGACTAGTAAAAAGTTCAGAAGACTGTAAAATTTTTTTTAAACAATTTTAAGCAAAAATAAAAAAAGCGTGTCGTAGCCAATACATTAAACAACATGTTTGCAAAGTTTTAACTGTTTTAGTCAAGAATTGTTTGTGTAAGAGTGCTAAAACGTATGGATTATACATTGACTAGTAAAAAGTTCAGAAGACTGTAAAATTTTTTCTAAACAATTTTAAGCAAAAATAAAAAAAGCGTGTCGTAGCCAATACATTAAACAACATGTTTGCAAAGTTTTAACTGTTTTAGTCAAGAATTGTTTGTGTAAGAGTGCTAAAACGTATGGATTATACATTGACGAAAGCAAGCATGGGTGTTTTTTAATGTAAAAAGTTCAGAAGGCTGTAAAATTTTTTATAATCAATTTTTAGCAAAAATAAAAAAGCGTGTCGTAGCCAATACATTAAACAACATGTTTGCAAAGTTTTAACTGTTTTAGTCAAGAATTGTTTGTGTAAGAGTGCTAAAACGTATGGATTATACATTGACTAGTAAAAAGTTCAGAAGACTGTAAAATTTTTTCTAAACAATTTTAAGCAAAAATAAAAAAAGCGTGTCGTAGCCAATACATTAAACAACATGTTTGCAAAGTTTTAACTGTTTTAGTCAAGAATTGTTTGTGTAAGAGTGCTAAAACGTATGGATTATACATTGACGAAAGCAAGCATAGGTGTTTTTTAATGTAAAAAGTTCAGAAGACTGTAAAATTTTTTCTAAACAATTTTAAGCAAAAATAAAAAAAGCGTGTCGTAGCCAATACATTAAACAACATGTTTGCAAAGTTTTAACTGTTTTAGTCAAGAATTGTTTGTGTAAGAGTGCTAAAACGTATGGATTATACATTGACTAGTACAAAGTTCAGAAGACTAAAATTTTTTTTAAACAATTTTAAGCAAAAATAAAAAAAGCGTGTCGTAGCCAATACATTAAACAACATGTTTGCAAAGTTTTAACTGTTTTAGTCAAGAATTGTTTGTGTAAGAGTGCTAAAACGTATGGATTATACATTGACGAAAGCAATCATAGGTGTTTTTTAATGTAAAAAGTTCAGAAGGCTGTAAAATTTTTTCTAATCAATTTTAAGCAAAAATAAAAAATGCGTGTCGTAGCCAATACATTAAACAACATGTTTGCAAAGTTTTAACTGTTTTAGTCAAGAATTGTTTGTGTAAGAGTGCTAAAACGTATGGATTATACATCGACTAGTAAAAAGTTCAGAAGACTGTAAAATTTTTTCTAAACAATTTTAAGCAAAAATAAAAAAAGCGTGTCGTAGCCAATACATTTAACAACATGTTTGCAAAGTTTTAACTGTTTTAGTCAAGAATTGTTTGTGTAAGAGTGCTAAAACGTATGGATTATACATTGACGAAAGCAAGCATAGGTGTTTTTTAATGTAAAAAGTTCAGAAGACTGTAAAATTTTTTCTAAACAATTTTAAGCAAAAATAAAAAAAGCATGTCGTAGCCAATACATTAAACAACATGTTTGCAAAGTTTTAACTGTATTAGTCAAGAATTGTTTGTGTAAGAGTGCTAAAACGTATGGATTATACATTGACTAGTAAAAAGTTCAGAAGACTGTAAAATTTTTTTTAAACAATTCTAAGCAAAAATAAAAAAAGCGTGTCGTAGCCAATACATTAAACAACATGTTTTCAAAGTTTTAACTGTTTTAGTAAAGAATTGTTTGTGTAAGAGTGCTAAAACGTATGGATTATACATTGACTAGTAAAAAGTTCAGAAGACTGTAAAATTTTTTCTAAACAATTTTAAGCAAAAATAAAAAAAGCGTGTCGTAGCCAATACATTAAACAACATGTTTGCAAAGTTTTAACTGTTTTAGTCAAGAATTGATTGTGTAAGAGTGCTAAAACGTATGGATTATACATTGACGAAAGCAAGCATAGGTGTTTTTTAATGTAAAAAGTTCAGAAGGCTGTAAAATTTTTTCTAATCAATTTTAAGCAAAAATAAAAAAAGCGTGTCGTAGCCAATACATTAAACAACATGTTTGCAAAGTTTTAACTGTTTTAGTCAAGAATTGTTTGTGTATGAGTGCTAAAATGTATGGATTATACATTGACTAGTAAAAAGTTCAGAAGACTGTAAAATTTTTTCTAAACAATTTTAAGCAAAAATAAAAAAAGCGTGTCGTAGCCAATACATTAAACAACATGTTTGCAAAGTTTTAACTGTTTTAGTCAAGAATTGTTTGTGTAAGAGTGCTAAAACGTATGGATTATACATTGACGAAAGCAAGCATAGGTGTTTTTTAATGTAAAAAGTTCAGAAGACTGTAAAATTTTTTCTAAACAAATTTAAGCAAAAATAAAATAAGCGTGTCGTAGCCAATACATTAAACAACATATTTGCAAAGTTTTAACTGTTTTAGTCAAGAATTGTTTGTGTAAGAGTGCTAAAACGTATGGATTATACATTGACTAGTAAAAAGTTCAGAAGACTGTAAAATTTTTTTTAAACAATTTTAAGCAAAAATAAAAAAAGCGTGTCGTAGCCAATACATTAAACAACATGTTTGCAAAGTTTTAACTGTTTTAGTCAAGAATTGTTTGTGTAAGAGTGCTAAAACGTATGGATTATACATTGACTAGTAAAAAGTTCAGAAGACTGTAAAATTTTTTCTAAACAATTTTAAGCAAAAATAAAAAAAGCGTGTCGTAGCCAATACATTAAACAACATGTTTGCAAAGTTTTAACTGTTTTAGTCAAGAATTGTTTGTGTAAGAGTGCTAAAACGTATGGATTATACATTGACGAAAGCAAGCATGGGTGTTTTTTAATGTAAAAAGTTCAGAAGGCTGTAAAATTTTTTATAATCAATTTTTAGCAAAAATAAAAAAAGCGTGTCGTAGCCAATACATTAAACAACATGTTTGCAAAGTTTTAACTGTTTTAGTCAAGAATTGTTTGTGTAAGAGTGCTAAAACGTATGGATTATACATTGACTAGTAAAAAGTTCAGAAGACTGTAAAATTTTTTCTAAACAATTTTAAGCAAAAATAAAAAAAGCGTGTCGTAGCCAATACATTAAACAACATGTTTGCAAAGTTTTAACTGTTTTAGTCAAGAATTGTTTGTGTAAGAGTGCTAAAACGTATGGATTATACATTGACGAAAGCAAGCATAGGTGTTTTTTAATGTAAAAAGTTCAGAAGACTGTAAAATTTTTTCTAAACAATTTTAAGCAAAAATAAAAAAAGCGTGTCGTAGCCAATACATTAAACAACATGTTTGCAAAGTTTTAACTGTTTTAGTCAAGAATTGTTTGTGTAAGAGTGCTAAAACGTATGGATTATACATTGACGAAAGCAAGCATAGGTGTTTTTTAATGTAAAAAGTTCAGAAGGCTGTAAAATTTTTTCTAATCAATTTTAAGCAAAAATAAAAAAAGTTTGTCGTAGCCAATACATTAAACAACATGTTTGCAAAGTTTTAACTGTTTTAGTCAAGAATTGTTTGTGTAAGAGTGCTAAAACGTATGGATTATACATTGACTAGTAAAAAGTTCAGAAGACTGTAAAATTTTTTCTAAACAATTTTAAGCAAAAATAAAAAAAGCGTGTCGTAGCCAATACATTGAACAACATGTTTGCAAAGTTTTAACTGTTTTAGTCAAGAATTGTTTGTGTAAGAGTGCTAAAACGTATGGATTATACATTGACGAAAGCAAGCATAGGTGTTTTTTAATGTAAAAAGTTCAGAAGACTGTAAAATTTTTTCTAAACAATTTTAAGCAAAAATAAAAAAAGCGTGTCGTAGCCAATACATTAAACAACATGTTTGCAAAGTTTTAACTGTTTTAGTTAAGAATTGTTTGTGTAAGAGTGCTAAAACGTATGGATTATACATTGACTAGTAAAAAGTTCAGAAGACTGTAAAATTTTTTATAAACAATTTTAAGCAAAAATAAAAAAAGCGTGTCGTAGCCAATACATTAAACAACATATTTGCAAAGTTTTAACTGTTTTAGTCAAGAATTGTTTGTGTAAGAGTGCTAAAACGTATGGATTATACATTGACTAGTAAAAAGTTCAGAAGACTGTAAAATTTTTTCTAAACAATTTTAAGCAAAAATAAAAAAAGCGTGTCGTAGCCAATACATTTAACAACATGTTTGCAAAGTTTTAACTGTTTTAGTCAAGAATTGTTTGTGTAAGAGTGCTAAAACGTATGGATTATACATTGACTAGTAAAAAGTTCAGAAGACTGTAAAATTTTTTCTAAACAATTTTAAGCAAAAATAAAAAAAGCGTGTCGTAGCCAATACATTGAACAACATGTTTGCAAAGTTTTAACTGTTTTAGTCAAGAATTGTTTGTGTAAGAGTGCTAAAACGTATGGATTATACATTGACGAAAGCAAGCATAGGTGTTTTTTAATGTAAAAAGTTCAGAAGGCTGTAAAATTTTTTCTAATCAATTTTAAGCAAAAATAAAAAAAGCGTGTCGTAGCCAATACATTAAACAACATGTTTGCAAAGTTTTAACTGTTTTAGTCAAGAATTGTTTGTGTATGAGTGCTAAAATGTATGGATTATACATTGACTAGTAAAAAGTTCAGAAGACTGTAAAATTTTTTCTAAACAATTTTAAGCAAAAATAAAAAAAGCGTGTCGTAGCCAATACATTAAACAACATGTTTGCAAAGTTTTAACTGTTTTAGTCAAGAATTGTTTGTGTAAGAGTGCTAAAACGTATGGATTATACATTGACGAAAGCAAGCATAGGTGTTTTTTAATGTAAAAAGTTCAGAAGACTGTAAAATTTTTTCTAAACAAATTTAAGCAAAAATAAAATAAGCGTGTCGTAGCCAATACATTAAACAACATATTTGCAAAGTTTTAACTGTTTTAGTCAAGAATTGTTTGTGTAAGAGTGCTAAAACGTATGGATTATACATTGACTAGTAAAAAGTTCAGAAGACTGTAAAATTTTTTTTAAACAATTTTAAGCAAAAATAAAAAAAGCGTGTCGTAGCCAATACATTAAACAACATGTTTGCAAAGTTTTAACTGTTTTAGTCAAGAATTGTTTGTGTAAGAGTGCTAAAACGTATGGATTATACATTGACTAGTAAAAAGTTCAGAAGACTGTAAAATTTTTTCTAAACAATTTTAAGCAAAAATAAAAAAAGCGTGTCGTAGCCAATACATTAAACAACATGTTTGCAAAGTTTTAACTGTTTTAGTCAAGAACTGTTTGTGTAAGAGTGCTAAAACGTATGGATTATACATTGACGAAAGCAAGCATAGGTGTTTTTTAATGTAAAAAGTTCAGAAGGCTGTAAAATTTTTTATAATCAATTTTTAGCAAAAATAAAAAAAGCGTGTCGTAGCCAATACATTAAACAACATGTTTGCAAAGTTTTAACTGTTTTAGTCAAGAATTGTTTGTGTAAGAGTGCTAAAACGTATGGATTATACATTGACTAGTAAAAAGTTCAGAAGACTGTAAAATTTTTTCTAAACAATTTTAAGCAAAAATAAAAAAAGCGTGTCGTAGCCAATACATTAAACAACATGTTTGCAAAGTTTTAACTGTTTTAGTCAAGAATTGTTTGTGTAAGAGTGCTAAAACGTATGGATTATACATTGACGAAAGCAAGCATAGGTGTTTTTTAATGTAAAAAGTTCAGAAGACTGTAAAATTTTTTCTAAACAATTTTAAGCAAAAATAAAAAAAGCGTGTCGTAGCCAATACATTAAACAACATGTTTGCAAAGTTTTAACTGTTTTAGTCGAGAATTGTTTGTGTAAGAGTGCTAAAACGTATGGATTATACATTGACGAAAGCAAGCATAGGTGTTTTTTAATGTAAAAAGTTCAGAAGGCTGTAAAATTTTTTCTAATCAATTTTAAGCAAAAATAAAAAAAGTGTGTCGTAGCCAATACATTAAACAACATGTTTGCAAAGTTTTAACTGTTTTAGTCAAGAATTGTTTGTGTAAGAGTGCTAAAACGTATGGATTATACATTGACTAGTAAAAAGTTCAGAAGACTGTAAAATTTTTTCTAAACAATTTTAAGCAAAAATAAAAAAAGCGTGTCGTAGCCAATACATTGAACAACATGTTTGCAAAGTTTTAACTGTTTTAGTCAAGAATTGTTTGTGTAAGAGTGCTAAAACGTATGGATTATACATTGACGAAAGCAAGCATAGGTGTTTTTTAATGTAAAAAGTTCAGAAGACTGTAAAATTTTTTCTAAACAATTTTAAGCAAAAATAAAAAAAGCGTGTCGTAGCCAATACATTAAACAACATGTTTGCAAAGTTTTAACTGTTTTAGTTAAGAATTGTTTGTGTAAGAGTGCTAAAACGTATGGATTATACATTGACTAGTAAAAAGTTCAGAAGACTGTAAAATTTTTTATAAACAATTTTAAGCAAAAATAAAAAAAGCGTGTCGTAGCCAATACATTAAACAACATATTTGCAAAGTTTTAACTGTTTTAGTCAAGAATTGTTTGTGTAAGAGTGCTAAAACGTATGGATTATACATTGACTAGTAAAAAGTTCAGAAGACTGTAAAATTTTTTCTAAACAATTTTAAGCAAAAATAAAAAAAGCGTGTCGTAGCCAATACATTTAACAACATGTTTGCAAAGTTTTAACTGTTTTAGTCAAGAATTGTTTGTGTAAGAGTGCTAAAACGTATGGATTATACATTGACGAAAGCAAGCATAGGTGTTTTTTAATGTAAAAAGTTCAGAAGACTGTAAAATTTTTTCTAATCAATTTTAAGCAAAAATAAAAAAAGCGTGTCGTAGCCAATACATAAAACAACATGTTTGCAAAGTTTTAACTGTTTTAGTCAAGAATTGTTTGTGTAAGAGTGCTAAAACGTATGGATTATACATTGACTAGTAAAAAAATCAGAAGACTGTAAATTTTTTTCTAAACAATTTTAAGCAAAAATAAAAAAAGCGTGTCGTAGCCAATACATTAAACAACATGTTTGCAAAGTTTTAACTGTTTTAGTCAAGAATTGTTTGTGTAAGAGTGCTAAAACGTATGGATTATACATTGACGAAAGCAAGCATAGGTGTTTTTTAATGTAAAAAGTTCAGAAGACTGTAAAATTTTTTCTAAACAATTTTAAGCAAAAATAAAAAAAGCGTGTCGTAGCCAATACATTAAACAACATAGTTGCAAAGTTTTAACTGTTTTAGTCAAGAATTGTTTGTGTAAGAGTGCTAAAACGTATGGATTATACATTGACTAGTAAAAAGTTCAGAAGACTGTAAAATTTCTTTTAAACAATTTTAAGCAAAAATAAAAAAAGCGTGTCGTAGCCAATACATTAAACAACATGTTTGCAAAGTTTTAACTGTTTTAGTTAAGAATTGTTTGTGTAAGAGTGCTAAAACGTATGGATTATACATTGACTAGTAAAAAGTTCAGAAGACTGTAAAATTTTTTCTAAACAATTTTAAGCAAAAATAAAAAAAGCGTGTCGTAGCCAATACATTAAACAACATATTTGCAAAGTTTTAACTGTTTTAGTCAAGAATTGTTTGTGTAAGAGTGCTAAAACGTATGGATTATACATTGACGAAAGCAAGCATAGGTGTTTTTTAATGTAAAAAGTTCAGAAGACTGTAAAATTTTTTCTAAACAATTTTAAGCAAAAATAAAAAAAGCGTGTCGTAGCCAATACATTAAACAACATATTTGCAAAGTTTTAACAGTTTTAGTCAAGAATTGTTTGTGTAAGAGTGCTAAAACGTATGGATTATACATTGACTAGTAAAAAGTTCAGAAGACTGTAAAATTTTTTTTAAACAATTTTAAGCAAAAATAAAAAAAGCGTGTCGTAGCCAATACATTAAACAACATGTTTGCAAAGTTTTAACTGTTTTAGTAAAGAATTGTTTGTGTAAGAGTGCTAAAACGTATGGATTATACATTGACGAAAGCAAGCATAGGTGTTTTTTAATTTAAAAAGTTCAGAAGACTGTAAAATTTTTTCTAAACAATTTTAAGTAAAAATAAAAAAAGCGTGTCGTAGCCAATACATTAAACAACATATTTGTAAAGTTTTAACTGTTTTAGTCAAGAATTGTTTGTGTAAGAGTGCTAAAACGTATGGATTATACATTGACTAGTAAAAAGTTCAGAAGACTGTAAAATTTTTTTTAAACAATTTTAAGCAAAAATAAAAAAAGCGTGTCGAAGCCAATACATTAAACAACATGTTTGCAAAGTTTTAACTGTTTTAGTCAAGAATTGTTTGTGTAAGAGTGCTAAAACGTATGGATTAAAGATTGACTAGTAAAAAGTTCAGAAGACTGTAAAATTTTCTCTAAACAATTTTAAGCAAAAATAAAAAAAGCGTGTCGTAGCCAATACATTAAACAACATGTTTGCAAAGTTT
Organism: Thalia democratica; assembly: GCF_965202585.1. Lineage (NCBI taxonomy): Eukaryota > Metazoa > Chordata > Thaliacea > Salpida > Salpidae > Thalia > Thalia democratica. Next base: position 57,094,873 of record NC_139172.1, read on the forward strand.
TAACTGTTTTAGTCAAGAATTGTTTGTGTAAGAGTGCTAAAACGTATGGATTATACATTGACGAAAGCAAGCATAGGTGTTTTTTAATGTAAAAAGTTCAGAAGGCTGTAAAATTTTTTCTAATCAATTTTAAGCAAAAATAAAAAAAGCGTGTCGTAGCCAATACATTAAACAACATGTTTGCAAAGTTTTAACTGTTTTAGTCAAGAATTGTTTGTGTAAGAGTGCTAAAACGTATGGATTATACATTGACTAGTAAAAAGTTCAGAAGACTGTAAAATTTTTTCTAAACAATTTTAAGCAAAAATAAAAAAGCGTGTCGTAGCCAATACATTAAACAACATATTTGCAAAGTTTTAACTGTTTTAGTCAAGAATTGTTTGTGTAAGAGTGCTAAAACGTATGGATTATACATTGACGAAAGCCTGCATAGGTGTTTTTTAATGTAAAAAGTTCAGAAGACTGTAAAATTTTTTCTAAACAATTTTAAGCAAAAATAAAAAAAGCGTGTCGTAGCCAATACATTAAACAACATATTTGCAAAGTTTTAACTGTTTTAGTCAAGAATTGTTTGTGTAAGAGTGCTAAAACGTATGGATTATACATTGACTAGTAAAAAGTTCAGAAGACTGTAAAATTTTTTCTAAACAATTTTAAGCAAAAATAAAAAAAGCGTGTCGTAGCCAATACATTAAACAACATGTTTGCAAAGTTTTAACTGTTTTAGTCAAGAATTGTTTGTGTAAGAGTGCTAAAACGTATGGATTATACATTGACGAAAGCAAGCATAGGTGTTTTTTAATGTAAAAAGTTCAGAAGGCTGTAAAATTTTTTCTAATCAATTTTAAGCAAAAATAAAAAAACGTGTCGTAGCCAATACATTAAACAACATGTTTGCAAAGTTTTAACTGTTTTAGTCAAGAATTGTTTGTGTAAGAGTGCTAAAACGTATGGATTATACATTGACTAGTAAAAAGTTCAGAAGACTGTAAAATTTTTTCTAAACAATTTTAAGCAAAAATAAAAAAAGCGTGTCGTAGCCAATACATTAAACAACATGTTTGCAAAGTTTTAACTGTTTTAGTCAAGAATTGTTTGTGTAAGAGTGCTAAAACGTATGGATTATACATTGACGAAAGCAAGCATAGGTGTTTTTTTAATGTAAAAAGTTCAGAAGACTGTAAAATTTTTTCTAAACAATTTTAAGCAAAAATAAAAAAAGCGTGTCGTAGCCAATACATTAAACAACATAGTTGCAAAGTTTTAACTGTTTTAGTCAAGAATTGTTTGTGTAAGAGTGCTAAAACGTATGGATTATACATTGACTAGTAAAAAGTTCATAAGACTGTAAAATTTCTTTTAAACAATATTTAGCAAAAATAAAAAAAGCGTGTCGTAGCCAATACATTAAACAACATGTTTGCAAAATTTTAACTGTTTTAGTCAAGAATTGTTTGTGTAAGAGTGCTAAAACGTATGGATTTAAGATTGACTAGTAAAAAGTTCAGAAGACTGTAAAATTTTTTCTAAACAATTTTAAGCAAAAATAAAAAAAGCGTGTCGTAGCCAATACATTAAACAACATGTTTGCAAAGTTTTAACTGTTTTAGTCAAGAATTGTTTGTGTAAGAGTGCTAAAACGTATGGATTATACATTGACGAAAGCAAGCATAGGTGTTTTTTAATGTAAAAAGTTCAGAAGGCTGTAAAATTTTTTCTAATCAATTTTAAGCAAAAATAAAAAAAGCGTGTCGTAGCGAATACATTAAACAACATGTTTGCAAAGTTTTAACTGTTTTAGTCAAGAATTGTTTGTGTAAGAGTGCTAAAACGTATGGATTATACATTGACTAGTAAAAAGTTCAGAAGACTGTAAAATTTTTTCTAAACAATTTTAAGCAAAAATAAAAAAGCGTGTCGTAGCCAATACATTAAACAACATATTTGCAAAGTTTTAACTGTTTTAGTCAAGAATTGTTTGTGTAAGAGTGCTAAAACGTATGGATTATACATTGACGAAAGCCTGCATAGGTGTTTTTTAATGTAAAAAGTTCAGAAGACGGTAAAATTTTTTCTAAACAATTTTAAGCAAAAATAAAAAAAGCGTGTCGTAGCCAATACATTAAACAACATAGTTGCAAAGTTTTAACTGTTTTAGTCAAGAATTGTTTGTGTAAGAGTGCTAAAACGTATGGATTATACATTGACTAGTAAAAAGTTCAGAAGACTGTAAAATTTTTTCTAAACAATATTTAGCAAAAATAAAAAAAGCGTGTCGTAGCCAATACATTAAACAACATGTTTGCAAAATTTTAACTGTTTTAGTTAAGAATTGTTTGTGTAAGAGTGCTAAAACGTATGGATTAAAGATTGACTAGTAAAAAGTTCAGAAGACTGTAAAATTTTTTCTAAACAATTTTAAGCAAAAATAAAAAAAGCGTGTCGTAGCCAATACATTAAACAACATAGTTGCAAAGTTTTAACTGTTTTAGTCAAGAATTGTTTGTGTAAGAGTGCTAAAACGTATGGATTATACATTGACTAGTAAAAAGTTCAGAAGACTGTAAAATTTCTTTTAAACAATATTTAGCAAAAATAAAAAAAGCGTGTCGTAGCTAATACATTAAACAACATGTTTGCAAAATTTTAACTGTTTTAGTTAAGAATTGTTTGTGTAAGAGTGCTAAAACGTATGGATTAAAGATTGACTAGTAAAAAGTTCAGAAGACTGTAAAATTTTTTCTAAACAATTTTAAGCAAAAATAAAAAAAGCGTGTCGTAGCCAATACATTAAACAACATATTTGCAAAGTTTTAACTGTTTTAGTCAAGAATTGTTTGTGTAAGAGTGCTAAAACGTATGGATTATACATTGACGAAAGCAAGCATAGGTGTTTTTTAATGTAAAAAGTTCAGAAGGCTGTAAAATTTTTTCTAATCAATTTTAAGCAAAAATAAAAAAAGCGTGTCGTAGCGAATACATTAAACAACATGTTTGCAAAGTTTTAACTGTTTTAGTCAAGAATTGTTTGTGTAAGAGTGCTAAAACGTATGGATTATACATTGACTAGTAAAAAGTTCAGAAGACTGTAAAATTTTTTCTAAACAATTTTAAGCAAAAATAAAAAAGCGTGTCGTAGCCAATACATTAAACAACATATTTGCAAAGTTTTAACTGTTTTAGTCAAGAATTGTTTGTGTAAGAGTGCTAAAACGTATGGATTATACATTGACGAAAGCCTGCATAGGTGTTTTTTAATGTAAAAAGTTCAGAAGACGGTAAAATTTTTTCTAAACAATTTTAAGCAAAAATAAAAAAAGCGTGTCGTAGCCAATACATTAAACAACATAGTTGCAAAGTTTTAACTGTTTTAGTCAAGAATTGTTTGTGTAAGAGTGCTAAAACGTATGGATTATACATTGACTAGTAAAAAGTTCAGAAGACTGTAAAATTTTTTCTAAACAATATTTAGCAAAAATAAAAAAAGCGTGTCGTAGCCAATACATTAAACAACATGTTTGCAAAATTTTAACTGTTTTAGTTAAGAATTGTTTGTGTAAGAGTGCTAAAACGTATGGATTAAAGATTGACTAGTAAAAAGTTCAGAAGACTGTAAAATTTTTTCTAAACAATTTTAAGCAAAAATAAAAAAAGCGTGTCGTAGCCAATACATTAAACAACATAGTTGCAAAGTTTTAACTGTTTTAGTCAAGAATTGTTTGTGTAAGAGTGCTAAAACGTATGGATTATACATTGACTAGTAAAAAGTTCAGAAGACTGTAAAATTTCTTTTAAACAATATTTAGCAAAAATAAAAAAAGCGTGTCGTAGCTAATACATTAAACAACATGTTTGCAAAATTTTAACTGTTTTAGTTAAGAATTGTTTGTGTAAGAGTGCTAAAACGTATGGATTAAAGATTGACTAGTAAAAAGTTCAGAAGACTGTAAAATTTTTTCTAAACAATTTTAAGCAAAAATAAAAAAAGCGTGTCGTAGCCAATACATTAAACAACATATTTGCAAAGTTTTAACTGTTTTAGTCAAGAATTGTTTGTGTAAGAGTGCTAAAACGTATGGATTATACATTGACGAAAGAAAGCATAGGTGTTTTTTAATGTAAAAAGTTCAGAAGGCTGTAAAATTTTTTCTAATCAATTTTATGCAAAAATAAAAAAAGCGTGTCGTAGCCAATACATTAAACAACATGTTTGCAAAGTTTTAACTGTTTTAGTCAAGAATTGTTTGTGTAAGAGTGCTAAAACGTATAGATTATACATTGACTAGTAAAAAGTTCAGAAGACTGTAAAATTTTTTCTAAACAATTTTAAGCAAAAATAAAAAAAGCGTGTCGTAGCCAATACATTAAACAACATGTTTGCAAAGTTTTAACTGTTTTAGTCAAGAATTGTTTGTGTAAGAGCGCTAAAACGTATGGATTATACATTGACGAAAGCAAGCATAGGTGTTTTTTAATGTAAAAAGTTCAGAAGGCTGTAAAATTTTTTCTAATCAATTTTAAGCAAAAATAAAAAAAGCGTGTCGTAGCCAATACATTTAACAACATGTTTGCAAAGTTTTAACTGTTTTAGTCAAGAATTGTTTGTGTAAGAGTGCTAAAACGTATGGATTATACATTGACTAGTAAAAAGTTAAGAAGACTAAAATTTTTTCTAAACAATTTTAAGCAAAAATAAAAAAAGCGTGTCGTAGCCGATACATTAAACAACATGTTTGCAAAGTTTTAACTGTTTTAGTCAAGAATTGTTTGTGTAAGAATGCTAAAACGTATGGATTATACATTGACGAAAGCAAGCATAGGTGTTTTTTAATGTAAAAAGTTCAGAAGACTGTAAAATTTTTTCTAAACAATTTTAAGCAAAATTAAAAAAAGCGTGTCGTAGCCAATACATTAAACAACATTTTTGCAAAGTTTTAACTGTTTTAGTCAAGAATTGTTTGTGTAAGAGTGCTAAAACGTATGGATTATACATTGACTAGTAAAAAGTTCAGAAGACTTTAAAATTTTTTTTAAACAATTTTAAGCAAAAATAAAAAAAAGCGTGTCGTAGCCAATACATTAAACAACATGTTTGCAAAGTTTTAACTGTTTTAGTCAAGAATTGTTTGTGTAAGAGTGCTAAAACGTATGGATTATACATTGACTAGTAAAAAGTTCAGAAGACTGTAAAATTTTTTCTAAACAATTTTAAGCAAAAATAAAAAAAGCGTGTCGTAGCCAATACATTAAACAACATGTTTGCAAAGTTTTAACTGTTTTAGTCAAGAATTGTTTGTGTAAGAGTGCTAAAACGTATGGATTATACATTGACGAAAGCAAGCATAGGTGTTTTTTAATGTAAAAAGTTCAGAAGGCTGTAAAATTTTTTCTAATCAATTTTAAGCAAAAATAAAAAAAGCGTGTCGTAGCCAATACATTAAACAACATGTTTGCAAAGTTTTAACTGTTTTAGTCAAGAATTGTTTGTGTAAGAGTGCTAAAACGTATGGATTATACATTGACTAGTAAAAAGTTCAGAAGACTGTAAAATTTTTTCTAAACAATTTTAAGCAAAAATAAAAAAAGCGTGTCGTAGCCAATACATTAAACAACATGTTTGCAAAGTTTTAACTGTTTTAGTCAAGAATTGTTTGTGTAAGAAAGCTAAAACGTATGGATTATACATTGACGAAAGCAAGCATAGGTGTTTTTTAATGTAAAAAGTTCAGAAGACTGTAAAATTTTTTCTAAACAATTTTAAGCAAAAATAAAAAAAGCGTGTCGTAGCCAATACATTAAACAACATGTTTGCAAAGTTTTAACTGTTTTAGTCAAGAATTGTTTGTGTAAGAGTGCTAAAACGTATGGATTATACATTGACTAGTAAAAAGTTCAGAAGACTGTAAAATTTTTTTTAAACAATTTTAAGCAAAAATAAAAAAAGCGTGTCGTAGCCAATACATTAAACAACATGTTTGCAAAGTTTTAACTGTTTTAGTAAAGAATTGTTTGTGTAAGAGTGCTAAAACGTATGGATTATACATTGACTAGTAAAAAGTTCAGAAGACTGTAAAATTTTTTCTAAACAATTTTAAGCAAAAATAAAAAAAGCGTGTCGTAGCCAATACATTAAACAACATGTTTGCAAAGTTTTAACTGTTTTAGTCAAGAATTGTTTGTGTAAGAGTGCTAAAACGTATGGATTATACATTGACGAAAGCAAGCATAGGTGTTTTTTAATGTAAAAAGTTAAGAAGGCTGTAAAATTTTTTCTAATCAATTTTAAGCAAAAATAAAAAAAGTGTGTCGTAGCCAATACATTAAACAACATTTTTGCAAAGTTTTAACTGTTTTAGTCAAGAATTGTTTGTGTAAGAGTGCTAAAACGTATGGATTATACATTGACTAGTAAAAAGTTCAGAAGACTGTAAAATTTTTTTTAAACAATTTTAAGCAAAAATAAAAAAAGCGTTTCGTAGCCAATACATTAAACAACATGTTTGCAAAGTTTTAACTGTTTTAGTCAAGAATTGTTTGTGTAAGAGTGCTAAAACGTATGGATTATACATTGACTAGTAAAAAGTTCAGAAGACTGTAAAATTTTTTATAAACAATTTTAAGCAAAAATAAAAAAAGCGTGTCGTAGCCAATACATTAAACAACATGTTTGCAAAGTTTTAACTGTTTTAGTCAAGAATTGTTTGTGTAAGAGTGCTAAAACGTATAGATTATACATTGACTAGTAAAAAGTTCAGAAGACTTTAAAATTTTTTTTAAACAATTTTAAGCAAAAATAAAAAAAAGCGTGTCGTAGCCAATACATTAAACAACATGTTTGCAAAGTTTTAACTGTTTTAGTCAAGAATTGTTTGTGTAAGAGTGCTAAAACGTATGGATTATACATTGACTAGTAAAAAGTTCAGAAGACTGTAAAATTTTTTCTAAACAATTTTAAGCAAAAATAAAAAAAGCGTGTCGTAGCCAATACATTAAACAACATGTTTGCAAAGTTTTAACTGTTTTAGTCAAGAATTGTTTGTGTAAGAGTGCTAAAACGTATGGATTATACATTGACGAAAGCAAGCATAGGTGTTTTTTAATGTAAAAAGTTCAGAAGGCTGTAAAATTTTTTCTAATCAATTTTAAGCAAAAATAAAAAAAGCGTGTCGTAGCCAATACATTAAACAACATGTTTGCAAAGTTTTAACTGTTTTAGTCAAGAATTGTTTTTGTAAGAGTGCTAAAACGTATGGATTATACATTGACTAGTAAAAAGTTCAGAAGACTGTAAAACTTTTTCTAAACAATTTTAAGCAAAAATAAAAAAAGCGTGTCGTAGCCAATACATTAAACAACATGTTTGCAAAGTTTTAACTGTTTTAGTCAAGAATTGTTTGTGTAAGAAAGCTAAAACGTATGGATTATACATTGACGAAAGCAAGCATAGGTGTTTTTTAATGTAAAAAGTTCAGAAGACTTTAAAATTTTTTCTAAACAATTTTAAGCAAAAATAAAAAAAGCGTGTCGTAGCCAATACATTAAACAACATGTTTGCAAAGTTTTAACTGTTTTAGTCAAGAATTGTTTGTGTAAGAGTGCTAAAACGTATGGATTATACATTGACTAGTAAAAAGTTCAGAAGACTGTAAAATTTTTTTTAAACAATTTTAAGCAAAAATAAAAAAAGCGTGTCGTAGCCAATACATTAAACAACATGTTTGCAAAGTTTTAACTGTTTTAGTAAAGAATTGTTTGTGTAAGAGTGCTAAAACGTATGGATTATACATTGACTAGTAAAAAGTTCAGAAGACTGTAAAATTTTTTCTAAACAATTTTAAGCAAAAATAAAAAAAGCGTGTCGTAGCCAATACATTAAACAACATGTTTGCAAAGTTTTAACTGTTTTAGTCAAGAATTGTTTGTGTAAGAGTGCTAAAACGTATGGATTATACATTGACTAGTAAAAAGTTCAGAAGACTGTAAAATTTTTTCTAAACAATTTTAAGCAAAAATAAAAAAAGCGTGTCTAGCCAATACATCAAACAACATGTTTGCAAAGTTTTAACTGTTTTAGTCAAGAATTGTTTGTGTAAGAGTGCTAAAACGTATGGATTATACATTGACGAAAGCAAGCATAGGTGTTTTTTAATGTAAAAAGTTCAGAAGACTGTAAAATTTTTTCTAAACAAATTTAAGCAAAAATAAAATAAGCGTGTCGTAGCCAATACATTAAACAACATGTTTGCAAAGTTTTAACTGTTTTAGTCAAGAATTGTTTGTGTAAGAGTGCTAAAACGTATGGATTTTACATTGACTAGTAAAAAGTTCAGAAGACTGTAAAATTTTTTCTAAACAATTTTAAGCAAAAATAAAAAAAGCGTGTCGTAGCCAATACATTAAACAACATGTTTGCAAAGTTTTAACTGTTTTAGTCAAGAATTGTTTGTGTAAGAGTGCTAAAACGTATGGATTATACATTGACTAGTAAAAAGTTCAGAAGACTTTAAAATTTTTTCTAAACAATTTTAAGCAAAAATAAAAAAAGCGTGTCGTAGCCAATACATTAAACAACATGTTTGCAAAGTTTTATTTGTTTTAGTCAAGAATTGTTTGTGTAAGAGTGCTAAAACGTATGGATTATACATTGACTAGTAAAAAGTTCAGAAGACTGTAAAATTTTTTTTAAACAATTTTAAGCAAAAATAAAAAAAGCGTGTCGTAGCCAATACATTAAACAACATGTTTGCAAAGTTTTAACTGTTTTAGTAAAGAATTGTTTGTGTAAGAGTGCTAAAACGTATGGATTATACATTGACAAGTAAAAAGTTCAGAAGACTGTAAAATTTTTTCTAAACAATTTTAAGCAAAAATAAAAAAAGCGTGTCGTAGCCAATACATTAAACAACATGTTTGCAAAGTTTTAACTGTTTTAGTCAAGAATTGTTTGTGTAAGAGTGCTAAAACGTATGGATTATACATTGACTAGTAAAAAGTTCAGAAGACTGTAAAATTTTTTCTAAACAATTTTAAGCAAAAATAAAAAAAGCGTGTCTAGCCAATACATCAAACAACATGTTTGCAAAGTTTTAACTGTTTTAGTCAAGAATTGTTTGTGTAAGAGTGCTAAAACGTATGGATTATACATTGACGAAAGCAAGCATAGGTGTTTTTTAATGTAAAAAGTTCAGAAGACTTTAAAATTTTTTCTAAACAATTTTAAGCAAAAATAAAAAAAGCGTGTCGTAGCCAATACATTAAACAACATGTTTGCAAAGTTTTAACTGTTTTAGTCAAGAATTGTTTGTGTAAGAGTGCTAAAACGTATGGATTATACATTGACTAGTAAAAAGTTCAGAAGACTGTAAAATTTTTTTTAAACAATTTTATTCAAAAATAAAAAAAGCGTGTCGTAGCCAATACATTAAACAACATGTTTGCAAAGTTTTAACTGTTTTAGTAAAGAATTGTTTGTGTAAGAGTGCTAAAACGTATGGATTATACATTGACTAGTAAAAAGTTCAGAAGACTGTAAAATTTTTTCTAAACAATTTTAAGCAAAAATAAAAAAAGCGTGTCGTAGCCAATACATTAAACAACATATTTGCAAAGTTTTAACTGTTTTAGTCAAGAATTGTTTGTGTAAGAGTGCTAAAACGTATGGATTATACATTGACTAGTAAAAAGTTCAGAAGACTGTAAAATTTTTTCTAAACAATTTTAAGCAAAAATAAAAAAAGCGTGTCTAGCCAATACATCAAACAACATGTTTGCAAAGTTTTAACTGTTTTAGTCAAGAATTGTTTGTGTAAGAGTGCTAAAACGTATGGATTATACATTGACGAAAGCAAGCATAGGTGTTTTTTAATGTAAAAAGTTCAGAAGACTGTAAAATTTTTTCTAAACAAATTTAAGCAAAAATAAAATAAGCGTGTCGTAGCCAATACATTAAACAACATGTTTGCAAAGTTTTAACTGTTTTAGTCAAGAATTGTTTGTGTAAGAGTGCTAAAACGTATGGATTTTACATTGACTAGTAAAAAGTTCAGAAGACTGTAAAATTTTTTCTAAACAATTTTAAGCAAAAATAAAAAAAGCGTGTCGTAGCCAATACATTAAACAACATGTTTGCAAAGTTTTAACTGTTTTAGTCAAGAATTGTTTGTGTAAGAGTGCTAAAACGTATGGATTATACATTGACTAGTAAAAAGTTCAGAAGACTTTAAAAATTTTTCTAAACAATTTTAAGCAAAAATAAAAAAAGCGTGTCGTAGCCAATACATTAAACAACATGTTTGCAAAGTTTTATTTGTTTTAGTCAAGAATTGTTTGTGTAAGAGTGCTAAAACGTATGGATTATACATTGACTAGTAAAAAGTTCAGAAGACTGTAAAATTTTTTTTAAACAATTTTAAGCAAAAATAAAAAAAGCGTGTCGTAGCCAATACATTAAACAACATGTTTGCAAAGTTTTAACTGTTTTAGTAAAGAATTGTTTGTGTAAGAGTGCTAAAACGTATGGATTATACATTGACTAGTAAAAAGTTCAGAAGACTGTAAAATTTTTTCTAAACAATTTTAAGCAAAAATAAAAAAAGCGTGTCGTAGCCAATACATTAAACAACATGTTTGCAAAGTTTTAACTGTTTTAGTCAAGAATTGTTTGTGTAAGAGTGCTAAAACGTATGGATTATACATTGACTAGTAAAAAGTTCAGAAGACTGTAAAATTTTTTCTAAACAATTTTAAGCAAAAATAAAAAAAGCGTGTCTAGCCAATACATCAAACAACATGTTTGCAAAGTTTTAACTGTTTTAGTCAAGAATTGTTTGTGTAAGAGTGCTAAAACGTATGGATTATACATTGACGAAAGCAAGCATAGGTGTTTTTTAATGTAAAAAGTTCAGAAGACTGTAAAATTTTTTCTAAACAAATTTAAGCAAAAATAAAATAAGCATGTCGTAGCCAATACATTAAACAACATGTTTGCAAAGTTTTAACTGTTTTAGTCAAGAATTGTTTGTGTAAGAGTGCTAAAACGTATGGATTATACATTGACTAGTAAAAAGTTCAGAAGACTTTAAAATTTTTTCTAAACAGTTTTAAGCAAAAATAAAAAAAGCGTGTCGTAGCCAATACATTAAACAACATGTTTGCAAAGTTTTAACTGTTTTAGTCAAGAATTGTTTGTGTAAGAGTGCTAAAACGTATGGATTATACATTGACTAGTAAAAAGTTCAGAAGACTGTAAAATTTTTTTTTCAACAATTTTAAGCAAAAATAAAAAAAGCGTGTCGTAGCCAATACATTAAACAACATGTTTGCAAAGTTTTAACTGTTTTAGTAAAGAATTGTTTGTGTAAGAGTGCTAAAACGTATGGATTATACATTGACTAGTAAAAAGTTCAGAAGACTGTAAAATTTTTTCTAAACAATTTTAAGCAAAAATAAAAAAAGCGTGTCGTAGCCAATACATTAAACAACATGTTTGCAAAGTTTTAACTGTTTTAGTCAAGAATTGTTTGTGTAAGAGTGCTAAAACGTATGGATTATACATTGACTAGTAAAAAGTTCAGAAGACTGTAAAATTTTTTCTAAACAATTTTAAGCAAAAATAAAAAAAGCGTGTCTAGCCAATACATCAAACAACATGTTTGCAAAGTTTTTACTGTTTTAGTCAAGAATTGTTTGTGTAAGAGTGCTAAAACGTATGGATTATACATTGACGAAAGCAAGCATAGGTGTTTTTTAATGTAAAAAGTTCAGAAGACTGTAAAATTTTTTCTAAACAAATTTAAGCAAAAATAAAATAAACGTGTCGTAGCCAATACATTAAACAACATGTTTGCAAAGTTTTAACTGTTTTAGTCAAGAATTGTTTGTGTAAGAGTGCTAAAACGTATGGATTATACATTGACTAGTAAAAAGTTCAGAAGACTGTAAAATTTTTTCTAAACAATTTTAAGCAAAAATAAAAAAAGCGTGTCGTAGCCAATACATTAAACAACATGTTAGCAAAGTTTTAACTGTTTTAGTCAAGAATTGTTTGTGTAAGAGTGCTAAAACGTATGGATTATACATTGACGAAAGCAAGCATAGGTGTTTTTTAATGTAAAAAGTTCAGAAGGCTGTAAAATTTTTTCTAAACAATTTTAAGCAAAAATAAAAAAAGCGTGTCGTAGCCAATACATTAAACAACATATTTGCAAAGTTTTAACTGTTTTAGTCAAGATTTGTTTGTGTAAGAGTGCTAAAACGTATGGATTATACATTGACTAGTAAAAAGTTCAGAAGACTTTAAAATTTTTTTTAAACAATTTAAAGCAAAAATAAAAAAAAGCGTGTCGTAGCCAGTACATTAAACAACATGTTTGCAAAGTTTTAACTGTTTTAGTCAAGAAATGTTTGTGTAAGAGTGCTAAAACGTATGGATTATACATTGACTAGTAAAAAGTTCAGAAGACTGTAAAATTTTTTCTAAATAATTTTAAGCAAAAATAAAAAAAGCGTGTCGTAGCCAATACATTAAACAACATGTTTGCAAAGTTTTAACTGTTTTAGTCAAGAATTGTTTGTGTAAGAGTGCTAAAACGTATGGATTATACATTGACGAAAGCAAGCATAGGTGTTTTTTAATGTAAAAAGTTCAGAAGGTTGTAAAATTTTTTCTAATCAATTTTAAGCAAAAATAAAAAAAGCGTGTCGTAGCCAATACATTAAACAACATGTTTGCAAAGTTTTAACTGTTTTAGTCAAGAATTGTTTGTGTAAGAGTGCTAAAACGTATGGATTATACATTGACTAGTAAAAAGTTCAGAAGACTGTAAAATTTTTTCTAAACAATTTTAAGCAAAAATAAAAAAAGCGTGTCGTAGCCAATACATTAAACAACATGTTTGCAAAGTTTTAACTGTTTTAGTCAAGAATTGTTTGTGTAAGAAAGCTAAAACGTATGGATTATACATTGACGAAAGCAAGCATAGGTGTTTTTTAATGTAAAAAGTTCAGAAGACTGTAAAATTTTTTCTAAACAATTTTAAGCAAAAATAAAAAAAGCGTGTCGTAGCCAATACATTAAACAACATGTTTGCAAAGTTTTAACTGTTTTAGTCAAGAATTGTTTGTGTAAGAGTGCTAAAACGTATGGATTATACATTGACTAGTAAAAAGTTCAGAAGACTGTAAAATTTTTTATAAACAATTTTAAGCAAAAATAAAAAAAGCGTGTCGTAGCCAATACATTAAACAACATGTTTGCAAAGTTTTAACTGTTTTAGTAAAGAATTGTTTGTGTAAGAGTGCTAAAACGTATGGATTATACATTGACTAGTAAAAAGTTCAGAAGACTGTAAAATTTTTTCTAAACAATTTAAAGCAAAAATAAAAAAAAGCGTGTCGTAGCCAATACATTAAACAACATGTTTGCAAAGTTTTAACTGTTTTAGTCAAGAATTGTTTGTGTAAGAGTGCTAAAACGTATAGATGATACATTGACGAAAGCAAGCATAGGTGTTTTTTAATGTAAAAAGTTCAGAAGGCTGTAAAATTTTTTCTAATCAATTTTAAGCAAAAATAAAAAAAAGCGTGTCGTAGCCAATATATTAAACAACATGTTTGCAAAGTTTTAACTGTTTTAGTCAAGAATTGTTTGTGTAAGAGTGCTAAAACGTATGGATTATACATTGACTAGTAAAAAGTTCAGAAGACTGTAAAATTTTTTCTAAACAATTTTAAGCAAAAATAAAAAAAGCGTGTCGTAGCCAATACATTAAACAACATGTTTGCAAAGTTTTAACTGTTTTAGTCAAGAATTGTTTGTGTAAGAAAGCTAAAACGTATGGATTATACATTGACGAAAGCAAGCATAGGTGTTTTTTAATGTAAAAAGTTCAGAAGACTATAAAATTTTTTCTAAACAATTTTAAGCAAAAATAAAAAAAGCGTGTCGTAGCCAATACATTAAACAACATGTTTGCAAAGTTTTAACTGTTTTAGTCAAGAATTGTTTGTGTAAGAGTGCTAAAACGTATGGATTATACATTGACTAGTAAAAAGTTCAGAAGACTGTAAAATTTTTTTTAAACAATTTTAAGCAAAAATAAAAAAAGCGTGTCGTAGCCAATACATTAAACAACATGTTTGCAAAGTTTTAACTGTTTTAGTAAAGAATTGTTTGTGTAAGAGTGCTAAAACGTATGGATTATACATTGACTAGTAAAAAGTTCAGAAGACTGTAAAATTTTTTCTAAACAATTTTAAGCAAAAATAAAAAAAAGTGTGTCGTAGCCAATACATTAAACAACATGTTTGCAAAGTTTTAACTGTTTTAGTCAAGAATTGTTTGTGTAAGAGTGCTAAAACGTATGGATTATACATTGACTAGTAAAAAGTTCAGAAGACTGTAAAACTTTTTATAAACAATTTTAAGCAAAAATAAAAAAAGCGTGTCGTAGCCAATACATTGAACAACATGTTTGCAAAGTTTTAACTGTTTTAGTAAAGAATTGTTTGTGTAAGAGTGCTAAAACGTATGGATTATACATTGACTAGTAAAAATTTCAGAAGACTGTAAAATTTTTTAAAAACAATTTTAAGCAAAAATAAAAAAAGCGTGTCTAGCCAATACATCAAACAACATGTTTGCAAAGTTTTAACTGTTTTAGTCAAGAATTGTTTGTGTAAGAATGCTAAAACGTATGGATTATACATTGACGAAAGCAAGCATAGGTGTTTTTTAATGTAAAAAGTTCAGAAGACTGTAAAATTTTTTCTAATCAATTTTAAGCAAAAATAAAAAAAGCGTGTCGTAGCCAATACATTAAACAACATGTTTGCAAAGTTTTAACTGTTTTAGTCAAGAATTGTTTGTGTAAGAGTGCTAAAACGTATGGATTATACATTGACTAGTAAAAAGTTCAGAAGACTGTAAAATATTTTCTAAACAATTTTAAGCAAAAATAAAAAAAGCGTGTCTAGCCAATACATCAAACAACATGTTTGCAAAGTTTTAACTGTTTTAGTCAAGAATTGTTTGTGTAAGAATGCTAAAACGTATGGATTATACATTGACGAAAGCAAGCATAGGTGTTTTTTAATGTAAAAAGTTCAGAAGACTGTAAAATTTTTTCTAAACAATTTTAAGCAAAAATAAAAAAAACGTGTCGTAGCCAATACATTAAACAACATGTTTGCAAAGTTTTAACTGTTTTAGTCAAGAATTGTTTGTGTAAGAGTGCTAAAACATATGGATTATACATTGACTAGTAAAAAGTTCAGAAGACTGTAAAATTTTTTTTAAACAATTTTAAGCAAAAATAAAAAAAGCGTGTCGTAGCCAATACATTAAACAACATGTTTGCAAAGTTTTAACTGTTTTAGTCAAGAATTGTTTGTGTAAGAGTGCTAAAACATATGGATTATACATTGACTAGTAAAAAGTTCAGAAGGCTGTAAAATTTTTTCTAAACAATTTTAAGCAAAAATAAAAAAGCGTGTCGTAGCCAATACATTAAAAAACATGTTTGCAAAGTTTTAACTGTTTTAGTCAAGAATTGTTTGTGTAAGAGTGCTAAAACGTATGGATTATACATTGACTAGTAAAAAGTTCAGAAGACTGTAAAATATTTTCTAAACAATTTTAAGCAAAAATAAAAAAAGCGTGTCTAGCCAATACATCAAACAACATGTTTGCAAAGTTTTAACTGTTTTAGTCAAGAATTGTTTGTGTAAGAGTGCTAAAACGTATGGATTATACATTGACGAAAGCAAGCATAGGTGTTTTTTAATGTAAAAAGTTCAGAAGACTGTAAAATTTTTTCTAAACAATTTTAAGCAAAAATAAAAAAAGCGTGTCGTAGCCAATACATTAAACAACATGTTAGCAAAGTTTTAACTGTTTTAGTCAAGAACTGTTTGTGTAAGAGTGCTAAAACGTATGGATTATACATTGACGAAAGCAAGCATAGGTGTTTTTTAATGTAAAAAGTTCAGAAGGCTGTAAAATTTTTTCTAAACAATTTTAAGCAAAAATAAAAAAAGCGTGTCGTAGCCAATACATTAAACAACATATTTGCAAAGTTTTAACTGTTTTAGTCAAGAATTGTTTGTGTAAGAGTGCTAAAACGTATGGATTATACATTGACTAGTAAAAAGTTCAGAAAACTTTAAAATTTTTTTTAAACAATTTTAAGCAAAAATAAAAAAAAGCGTGTCGTAGCCAGTACATTAAACAACATGTTTGCAAAGTTTTAACTGTTTTAGTCAAGAATTGTTTGTGTAAGAGTGCTAAAACGTATGGATTATACATTGACTAGTAAAAAGTTCAGAAGACTGTAAAATTTTTTCTAAACAATTTTAAGCAAAAATAAAAAAAGCGTGTCGTAGCCAATACATTAAAAAACATGTTTGCAAAGTTTTAACTGTTTTAGTCAAGAATTGTTTGTGTAAGAGTGCTAAAACGTATGGATTATACATTGACGAAAGCAAGCATAGGTGTTTTTTAATGTAAAAAGTTCAGAAGGCTGTAAATTTTTTTCTAATCAATTTTAAGCAAAAATAAAAAAAAGCGTGTCGTAGCCAATACATTAAACAACATGTTTGCAAAGTTTTAACTGTTTTAGTCAAGAATTGTTTGTGTAAGAGTGCTAAAACGTATGGATTATACATTGACTAGTAAAAAGTTCAGAAGACTGTAAAATTTTTTCTAAACAATTTTAAGCAAAAAAAAAAAAGCGTGTCGTAGCCAATACATTAAACAACATGTTTGCAAAGTTTTAACTGTTTTAGTCAAGAATTGTTTGTGTAAGAAAGCTAAAACGTATGGATTATACATTGACGAAAGCAAGCATAGGTGTTTTTTAATGTAAAAAGTTCAGAAGACTGTAAAATTTTTTCTAAACAATTTTAAGCAAAAATAAAAAAAGCGTGTCGTAGCCAATACATTAAACAACATATTTGCAAAGTTTTAACTGTTTTAGTCAAGAATTGTTTGTGTAAGAGTGCTAAAACGTATGGATTATACATTGACTAGTAAAAAGTTCAGAAGACTGTAAAATTTTTTTTAAACAATTTTAAGCAAAAATAAAAAAAGCGTGTCGTAGCCAATACATTAAACAACATGTTTGCAAAGTTTTAACTGTTTTAGTAAAGAATTGTTTGTGTAAGAGTGCTAAAACGTATGGATTATACATTGACTAGTAAAAAGTTCAGAAGACTGTAAAATTTTTTCTAAACAATTTTAAGCAAAAATAAAAAAAGCGTGTCGTAGCCAATACATTAAACAACATGTTTGCAAAGTTTTAATTGTTTTAGTCAAGAATTGTTTGTGTAAGAGTGCTAAAACGTATGGATTATACATTGACTAGTAAAAAGTTCAGAAGACTGTAAAATTTTTTCTAAACAATTTTAAGCAAAAATAAAAAAAGCGTGTCGTAGCCAATACATTAAACAACATGTTAGCAAAGTTTTAACTGTTTTAGTCAAGAATTGTTTGTGTAAGAGTGCTAAAACGTATGGATTATACATTGACGAAAGCAAGCATAGGTGTTTTTTAATGTAAAAAGTTCAGAAGGCTGTAAAATTTTTTCTAATCAATTTTAAGCAAAAATAAAATAAGCGTGTCGTATCCAATACATTAAACAACATGTTTGCAAAGTTTTAACTGTTTTAGTAAAGAATTGTTTGTGTAAGAGTGCTAAAACGTATGGATTATACATTGACTAGTAAAAAGTTCAGAAGACTGTAAAATTTTTTCTAAACAATTTTAAGGAAAAATAAAAAAAGTGTGTCGCAGCCAATACATTAAACAACATGTTTGCAAAGTTTTAACTGTTTTAGTCAAGAATTGTTTGTGTAAGAGTGCTAAAACGTATGGATTATACATTGACTAGTAAAAAGTTCAGAAGACTGAAAAATTTTTTTTAAACAGTTTTAAGCAAAAATAAAAAAAGCGTGTCGTAGCCAATACATTGAACAACATGTTTGCAAAGTTTTAACTGTTTTAGTAAAGAATTGTTTGTGTAAGAGTGCTAAAACGTATGGATTATACATTGACTAGTAAAAAGTTCAGAAGACTGTAAAATTTTTTCTAAACAATTTTAAGCAAAAATAAAAAAAGCGTGTCGTAGCCAATACATTAAACAACATGTTTGCAAAGTTTTAACTGTTTTAGTCAAGAATTGTTTGTGTAAGAGTGCTAAAACGTATGGATTATACATTGACGAAAGCAAGCATAGGTGTTTTTTAATGTAAAAAGTTCAGAAGGCTGTAAAATTTTTTCTAATCAATTTTAAGCAAAAATAAAAAAAGCGTGTCGTAGCCAATACATTAAACAACATGTTTGCAAAGTTTTAACTGTTTTAGTCAAGAATTGTTTGTGTAAGAGTGCTAAAACGTATGGATTATACATTGACTAGTAAAAAGTTCAGAAGACTGTAAAATTTTGTCTAAACAATTTTAAGCAAAAATAAAAAAAGCGTGTCGTAGCCAATACATTAAACAACATATTTGCAAAGTTTTAACTGTTTTAGTCAAGAATTGTTTGTGTAAGAGTGCTAAAACGTATGGATTATACATTGACTAGTAAAAAGTTCAGAAGACTGTAAAATTTTTTTTAAACAATTTTAAGCAAAAATAAAAAAAGCGTGTCGTAGCCAATACATTAAACAACATGTTTGCAAAGTTTTAACTGTTTTAGTAAAGAATTGTTTGTGTAAGAGTGCTAAAACGTATGGATTATACATTGACTAGTAAAAAGTTCAGAAGACTGTAAAATTTTTTCTAAACAATTTTAAGCAAAAATAAAAAAAGTGTGTCGTAGCCAATACATTAAACAACATGTTTGCAAAGTTTTAATTGTTTTAGTCAAGAATTGTTTGTGTAAGAGTGCTAAAACGTATGGATTATACATTGACTAGTAAAAAGTTCAGAAGACTGTAAAATTTTTTCTAAACAATTTTAAGCAAAAATAAAAAAAGCGTGTCGTAGCCAATACATTAAACAACATGTTAGCAAAGTTTTAACTGTTTTAGTCAAGAATTGTTTGTGTAAGAGTGCTAAAACGTATGGATTATACATTGACGAAAGCAAGCATAGGTGTTTTTTAATGTAAAAAGTTCAGAAGGCTGTAAAATTTTTTCTAATCAATTTTAAGCAAAAATAAAATAAGCGTGTCGTATCCAATACATTAAACAACATGTTTGCAAAGTTTTAACTGTTTTAGTAAAGAATTGTTTGTGTAAGAGTGCTAAAACGTATGGATTATACATTGACTAGTAAAAAGTTCAGAAGACTGTAAAATTTTTTCTAAACAATTTTAAGGAAAAATAAAAAAAGTGTGTCGCAGCCAATACATTAAACAACATGTTTGCAAAGTTTTAACTGTTTTAGTCAAGAATTGTTTGTGTAAGAGTGCTAAAACGTATGGATTATACATTGACTAGTAAAAAGTTCAGAAGACTGAAAAATTTTTTTTAAACAGTTTTAAGCAAAAATAAAAAAAGCGTGTCGTAGCCAATACATTGAACAACATGTTTGCAAAGTTTTAACTGTTTTAGTAAAGAATTGTTTGTGTAAGAGTGCTAAAACGTATGGATTATACATTGACTAGTAAAAAGTTCAGAAGACTGTAAAATTTTTTCTAAACAATTTTAAGCAAAAATAAAAAAGCGTGTCGTAGCCAATACATTAAACAACATGTTTGCAAAGTTTTAACTGTTTTAGTCAAGAATTGTTTGTGTAAGAGTGCTAAAACGTATGGATTATACATTGACGAAAGCAAGCATAGGTGTTTTTTAATGTAAAAAGTTCAGAAGGCTGTAAAATTTTTTCTAATCAATTTTAAGCAAAAATAAAAAAAGCGTGTCGTAGCCAATACATTAAACAACATGTTTGCAAAGTTTTAACTGTTTTAGTCAAGAATTGTTTGTGTAAGAGTGCTAAAACGTATGGATTATACATTGACTAGTAAAAAGTTCAGAAGACTGTAAAATTTTGTCTAAACAATTTTAAGCAAAAATAAAAAAAGCGTGTCGTAGCCAATACATTAAACAACATATTTGCAAAGTTTTAACTGTTTTAGTCAAGAATTGTTTGTGTAAGAGTGCTAAAACGTATGGATTATACATTGACGAAAGCAAGCATAGGTGTTTTTTAATGTAAAAAGTTCAGAAGACTGTAAAATTTTTTCTAAACAATTTTAAGCAAAAATAAAAAAAACGTGTCGTAGCCAATACATTAAACAACATGTTTGCAAAGTTTTAACTGTTTTAGTCACGAATTGTTTGTGTAAGAGTGCTAAAACATATGGATTATACATTGACTAGTAAAAAGTTCAGAAGACTGTAAAATTTTTTTTAAACAATTTTAAGCAAAAATAAAAAAAGCGTGTCGTAGCCAATACATTAAACAACATGTTTGCAAAGTTTTAACTGTTTAAGTAAAGAATTGTTTGTGTAAGAGTGCTAAAACGTATGGATTATACATTGACTAGTAAAAAGTTCAGAAGACTGTAAAATTTTTTCTAAACAATTTTAAGCAAAAATAAAAAAAGCGTGTCGTAGCCAATACATTAAACAACATGTTTGCAAAGTTTTAACTGTTTTAGTCAAGAATTGTTTGTGTAAGAGTGCTAAAACGTATGGATTATACATTGACGAAAGCAAGCATAGGTGTTTTTTAATGTAAAAAGTTCAGAAGGCTGTAAAATTTTTTCTAATCAATTTTAAGCAAGAATAAAAAAAGCGTGTCGTAGCCAATACATTAAACAACATGTTTGCAAAGTTTTAACTGTTTTAGTCAAGAATTGTTTGTGTAAGAGTGCTAAAACGTATGGATTAAACATTGACGAAAGCAAGCATAGGTGTTTTTTAATGTAAAAAGTTCAGAAGACTGTAAAATTTTTTCTAAACAAATTTAAGCAAAAATAAAATAAGCGTGTCGTAGCCAATACATTAAACAACATATTTGCAAAGTTTTAACTGTTTTAGTCAAGAATTGTTTGTGTAAGAGTGCTAAAACGTATGGATTATACATTGACGAAAGCAAGCATAGGTGTTTTTTAATGTAAAAAGTTCAGAAGACTGTAAAATTTTTTCTAAACAAATTTAAGCAAAAATAAAATAAGCGTGTCGTAGCCAATACATTAAACAACATATTTGCAAAGTTTTAACTGTTTTAGTCAAGAATTGTTTGTGTAAGAGTGCTAAAACGTATGGATTATACATTGACTAGTAAAAAGTTCAGAAGACTGTAAAATTTTTTCTAAACAATTTTAAGCAAAAATAAAAAAAGCGTGTCGAAGCCAATACATTAAACAACATGTTTGCAAAGTTTTAACTGTTTTAGTCAAGAATTGTTTGTGTAAGAGTGCTAAAACGTATGGATTATACATTGACGAAAGCAAGCATAGGTGTTTTTTAATGTAAAAAGTTCAGAAGACTGTAAAATTTTTTCTAAACAAATTTAAGCAAAAATAAAAAAAGCGTGTCGTAGCCAATACATTAAACAACATATTTGCAAAGTTTTAACTGTTTTAGTCAAGAATTGTTTGTGTAAGAGTGCTAAAACGTATGGATTATACATTGACTAGTAAAAAGTTCAGAAGACTGTAAAATTTTTTTTAAACAATTTTAAGCAAAAATAAAAAAAGCGTGTCGTAGCCAATACATTAAACAACATGTTTGCAAAGTTTTAACTGTTTTAGTCAAGAATTGTTTGTGTAAGAGTGCTAAAACGTATGGATTATACATTGACTAGTAAAAAGTTCAGAAGACTGTAAAATTTTTTCTAGACAATTTTAAGCAAAAATAAAAAAAGCGTGTCGTAGCCAATACATTAAACAACATATTTGCAAAGTTTTAACTGTTTTAGTCAAGAATTGTTTGTGTAAGAGTGCTAAAACGTATGGATTATACATTGACGAAAGCAAGCATAGGTGTTTTTTAATGTAAAAAGTTCAGAAGACTGTAAAATTTTTTCTAGACAATTTTTAGCAAAAATAAAAAAAGCGTGTCGTAGCCAATACATTAAACAACATATTTGCAAAGTTTTAACTGTTTTAGTCAAGAATTGTATGTGTAAGAGTGCTAAAACGTATGGATTATACATTGACGAAAGCAAGCATAGGTGTTTTTTAATGTAAAAAGTTCAGAAGACTGTAAAATTTTTTCTAGACAATTTTAAGCAAAAATAAAAAAAGCGTGTCGTAGCCAATACATTAAACAACATATTTGCAAAGTTTTAACTGTTTTAGTCAAGAATTGTTTGTGTAAGAGTGCTAAAACGTATGGATTATACATTGACGAAAGCAAGCATAGGTGTTTTTTAATGTAAAAAGTTCAGAAGACTGTAAAATTTTTTCTAGACAATTTTAAGCAAAAATAAAAAAAGCGTGTCGTAGCCAATACATTAAACAACATATTTGCAAAGTTTTAACTGTTTTAGTCAAGAATTGTTTGTGTAAGAGTGCTAAAACGTATGGATTATACATTGACGAAAGCAAGCATAGGTGTTTTTTAATGTAAAAAGTTCAGAAAACTGTAAAATTCTTTCTAGACAATTTTAAGCAAAAATAAAAAAAGCGTGTCGTAGCCAATACATTAAACAACATATTTGCAAAGTTTTAACTGTTTTAGTCAAGAATTGTTTGTGTAAGAGTGCTAAAACGTATGGATTATACATTGACGAAAGCAAGCATAGGTGTTTTTTAATGTAAAAAGTTCAGAAAACTGTAAAATTTTTTCTAGACAATTTTAAGCAAAAATAAAAAAAGCGTGTCGTAGCCAATACATTAAACAACATATTTGCAAAGTTTTAACTGTTTTAGTCAAGAATTGTTTGTGTAAGAGTGCTAAAACGTATGGATTATACATTGACGAAAGCAAGCATAGGTGTTTTTAAATGTAAAAAGTTCAGAAGACTGTAAAATTTTTTCTAGACAATTTTAAGCAAAAATAAAAAAAGCGTGTCGTAGCCAATACATTAAACAACATATTTGCAAAGTTTTAACTGTTTTAGTCAAGAATTGTTTGTGTAAGAGTGCTAAAACGTATGGATTATACATTGACGAAAGCAAGCATAGGTGTTTTTTAATGTAAAAAGTTCAGAAGACTGTAAAATTTTTTCTAAACAAATTTAAGCAAAAATAAAATAAGCGTGTCGTAGCCAATACATTAAACAACATATTTGCAAAGTTTTAACTGTTTTAGTCAAGAATTGTTTGTGTAAGAGTGCTAAAACGTATGGATTATACATTGACTAGTAAAAAGTTCAGAAGACTGTAAAATTTTTTCTAAACAATTTTAAGCAAAAATAAAAAAAGCGTGTCGAAGCCAATACATTAAACAACATGTTTGCAAAGTTTTAACTGTTTTAGTCAAGAATTGTTTGTGTAAGAGTGCTAAAACGTATGGATTATACATTGACGAAAGCAAGCATAGGTGTTTTTTAATGTAAAAAGTTCAGAAGACTGTAAAATTTTTTCTAAACAAATTTAAGCAAAAATAAAATAAGCGTGTCGTAGCCAATACATTAAACAACATATTTGCAAAGTTTTAACTGTTTTAGTCAAGAATTGTATGTGTAAGAGTGCTAAAACGTATGGATTATACATTGACGAAAGCAAGCATAGGTGTTTTTTAATGTAAAAAGTTCAGAAGACTGTAAAATTTTTTCTAGACAATTTTAAGCAAAAATAAAAAAAGCGTGTCGTAGCCAATACATTAAACAACATATTTGCAAAGTTTTAACTGTTTTAGTCAAGAATTGTTTGTGTAAGAGTGCTAAAACGTATGGATTATACATTGACGAAAGCAAGCATAGGTGTTTTTTAATGTAAAAAGTTCAGAAGACTGTAAAATTTTTTCTAAACAAATTTAAGCAAAAATAAAAAAAGCGTGTCGTAGCCAATACATTAAACAACATATTTGCAAAGTTTTAACTGTTTTAGTCAAGAATTGTTTGTGTAAGAGTGCTAAAACGTATGGATTATACATTGACTAGTAAAAAGTTCAGAAGACTGTAAAATTTTTTTTAAACAATTTTAAGCAAAAATAAAAAAAGCGTGTCGTAGCCAATACATTAAACAACATGTTTGCAAAGTTTTAACTGTTTTAGTCAAGAATTGTTTGTGTAAGAGTGCTAAAACGTATGGATTATACATTGACTAGTAAAAAGTTCAGAAGACTGTAAAATTTTTTCTAGACAATTTTAAGCAAAAATAAAAAAAGCGTGTCGTAGCCAATACATTAAACAACATATTTGCAAAGTTTTAACTGTTTTAGTCAAGAATTGTTTGTGTAAGAGTGCTAAAACGTATGGATTATACATTGACGAAAGCAAGCATAGGTGTTTTTTAATGTAAAAAGTTCAGAAGACTGTAAAATTTTTTCTAGACAATTTTTAGCAAAAATAAAAAAAGCGTGTCGTAGCCAATACATTAAACAACATATTTGCAAAGTTTTAACTGTTTTAGTCAAGAATTGTATGTGTAAGAGTGCTAAAACGTATGGATTATACATTGACGAAAGCAAGCATAGGTGTTTTTTAATGTAAAAAGTTCAGAAGACTGTAAAATTTTTTCTAGACAATTTTAAGCAAAAATAAAAAAAGCGTGTCGTAGCCAATACATTAAACAACATATTTGCAAAGTTTTAACTGTTTTAGTCAAGAATTGTTTGTGTAAGAGTGCTAAAACGTATGGATTATACATTGACGAAAGCAAGCATAGGTGTTTTTTAATGTAAAAAGTTCAGAAGACTGTAAAATTTTTTCTAGACAATTTTAAGCAAAAATAAAAAAAGCGTGTCGTAGCCAATACATTAAACAACATATTTGCAAAGTTTTAACTGTTTTAGTCAAGAATTGTTTGTGTAAGAGTGCTAAAACGTATGGATTATACATTGACGAAAGCAAGCATAGGTGTTTTTTAATGTAAAAAGTTCAGAAAACTGTAAAATTCTTTCTAGACAATTTTAAGCAAAAATAAAAAAAGCGTGTCGTAGCCAATACATTAAACAACATATTTGCAAAGTTTTAACTGTTTTAGTCAAGAATTGTTTGTGTAAGAGTGCTAAAACGTATGGATTATACATTGACGAAAGCAAGCATAGGTGTTTTTTAATGTAAAAAGTTCAGGAAACTGTAAAATTTTTTCTAGACAATTTTAAGCAAAAATAAAAAAAGCGTGTCGTAGCCAATACATTAAACAACATATTTGCAAAGTTTTAACTGTTTTAGTCAAGAATTGTTTGTGTAAGAGTGCTAAAACGTATGGATTATACATTGACGAAAGCAAGCATAGGTGTTTTTAAATGTAAAAAGTTCAGAAGACTGTAAAATTTTTTCTAGACAATTTTAAGCAAAAATAAAAAAAGCGTGTCGTAGCCAATACATTAAACAACATATTTGCAAAGTTTTAACTGTTTTAGTCAAGAATTGTTTGTGTAAGAGTGCTAAAACGTATGGATTATACATTGACGAAAGCAAGCATAGGTGTTTTTTAATGTAAAAAGTTCAGAAGACTGTAAAATTTTTTCTAAACAAATTTAAGCAAAAATAAAATAAGCGTGTCGTAGCCAATACATTAAACAACATATTTGCAAAGTTTTAACTGTTTTAGTCAAGAATTGTTTGTGTAAGAGTGCTAAAACGTATGGATTATACATTGACTAGTAAAAAGTTCAGAAGACTGTAAAATTTTTTCTAAACAATTTTAAGCAAAAATAAAAAAAGCGTGTCGAAGCCAATACATTAAACAACATGTTTGCAAAGTTTTAACTGTTTTAGTCAAGAATTGTTTGTGTAAGAGTGCTAAAACGTATGGATTATACATTGACGAAAGCAAGCATAGGTGTTTTTTAATGTAAAAAGTTCAGAAGACTGTAAAATTTTTTCTAAACAAATTTAAGCAAAAATAAAATAAGCGTGTCGTAGCCAATACATTAAACAACATATTTGCAAAGTTTTAACTGTTTTAGTCAAGAATTGTTTGTGTAAGAGTGCTAAAACGTATGGATTATACATTGACTAGTAAAAAGTTCAGAAGACTGTAAAATTTTTTTTAAACAATTTTAAGCAAAAATAAAAAAAGCGTGTCGTAGCCAATACATTAAACAACATGTTTGCAAAGTTTTAACTGTTTTAGTCAAGAATTGTTTGTGTAAGAGTGCTAAAACGTATGGATTATACATTGACTAGTAAAAAGTTCAGAAGACTGTAAAATTTTTTCTAGACAATTTTAAGCAAAAATAAAAAAAGCGTGTCGTAGCCAATACATTAAACAACATATTTGCAAAGTTTTAACTGTTTTAGTCAAGAATTGTTTGTGTAAGAGTGCTAAAACGTATGGATTATACATTGACGAAAGCAAGCATAGGTGTTTTTTAATGTAAAAAGTTCAGAAGACTGTAAAATTTTTTCTAGACAATTTTTAGCAAAAATAAAAAAAGCGTGTCGTAGCCAATACATTAAACAACATATTTGCAAAGTTTTAACTGTTTTAGTCAAGAATTGTATGTGTAAGAGTGCTAAAACGTATGGATTATACATTGACGAAAGCAAGCATAGGTGTTTTTTAATGTAAAAAGTTCAGAAGACTGTAAAATTTTTTCTAGACAATTTTAAGCAAAAATAAAAAAAGCGTGTCGTAGCCAATACATTAAACAACATATTTGCAAAGTTTTAACTGTTTTAGTCAAGAATTGTTTGTGTAAGAGTGCTAAAACGTATGGATTATACATTGACGAAAGCAAGCATAGGTGTTTTTTAATGTAAAAAGTTCAGAAGACTGTAAAATTTTTTCTAGACAATTTTAAGCAAAAATAAAAAAAGCGTGTCGTAGCCAATACATTAAACAACATATTTGCAAAGTTTTAACTGTTTTAGTCAAGAATTGTTTGTGTAAGAGTGCTAAAACGTATGGATTATACATTGACGAAAGCAAGCATAGGTGTTTTTTAATGTAAAAAGTTCAGAAAACTGTAAAATTCTTTCTAGACAATTTTAAGCAAAAATAAAAAAAGCGTGTCGTAGCCAATACATTAAACAACATATTTGCAAAGTTTTAACTGTTTTAGTCAAGAATTGTTTGTGTAAGAGTGCTAAAACGTATGGATTATACATTGACGAAAGCAAGCATAGGTGTTTTTTAATGTAAAAAGTTCAGAAAACTGTAAAATTTTTTCTAGACAATTTTAAGCAAAAATAAAAAAAGCGTGTCGTAGCCAATACATTAAACAACATATTTGCAAAGTTTTAACTGTTTTAGTCAAGAATTGTTTGTGTAAGAGTGCTAAAACGTATGGATTATACATTGACGAAAGCAAGCATAGGTGTTTTTAAATGTAAAAAGTTCAGAAGACTGTAAAATTTTTTCTAGACAATTTTAAGCAAAAATAAAAAAAGCGTGTCGTAGCCAATACATTAAACAACATATTTGCAAAGTTTTAACTGTTTTAGTCAAGAATTGTTTGTGTAAGAGTGCTAAAACGTATGGATTATACATTGACGAAAGCAAGCATAGGTGTTTTTTAATGTAAAAAGTTCAGAAGACTGTAAAATTTTTTCTAGACAATTTTAAGCAAAAATAAAAAAAGCGTGTCGTAGCCAATACATTAAACAACATATTTGCAAAGTTTTAACTGTTTTAGTCAAGAATTGTTTGTGTAAGAGTGCTAAAACGTATGGATTATACATTGACGAAAGCAAGCAAAGTTGTTTTTTAATGTAAAAAGTTCAGAAGACTGTAAAATTTTTTCTAGACAATTTTAAACAAAAATAAAAAATGCGTGTCGTAGCCAATACATTAAACAACATATTTGCAAAGTTTTAACTGTTTTAGTCAAGAATTGTTTGTGTAAGAGTGCTAAAACGTATGGATTATACATTGACGAAAGCAAGCATAGGTGTTTTTTAATGTAAAAAGTTCAGAAGACTATAAAATTTTTTCTAGACAATTTTAAACAAAAATAAAGCGTGTCGTAGCCAATACATTAAACAACATATTTGCAAAGTTTTAACTGTTTTAGTCAAGAATTGTTTGTGTAAGAGTGCTAAAACGTATGGATTATACATTGACGAAAGCAAGCATAGGTGTTTTTTAATGTAAAATGTTCAGAAGACTGTAAAATTTTTTCTAGACAATTTTAAACAAAAATAAAAAAAGCTTGTCGTAGCCAATACATTTAACAACATATTTGCAAAGTTTTAACTGTTTTAGTCAAGAATTGTTTGTGTAAGAGTGCTAAAACGTATGGATTATACATTGACGAAAGCAAGCATAGGTGTTTTTTAATGTAAAAAGTTCAGAAGACTGTAAAATTTTTTCTAGACAATTTTAAGCAAAAATAAAAAAAGCGTGTCATAGCCAATACATTAAACAACATATTTGCAAAGTTTTAACTGTTTTAGTCAAGAATTGTTTGTGTAAGAGTGCTAAAACGTATGGATTATACATTGACGAAAGCAAGCATAGGTGTTTTTTAATGTAAAAAGTTCAGAAGACTGTAAAATTTTTTCTAGACAATTTAAAGCAAAAATAAAAAAAGCGTGTCGTAGCCAATACATTAAACAACATATTTGCAAAGTTTTAACTGTTTTAGTCAAGAATTGTTTGTGTAAGAGTGCTAAAACGTATGGATTATAAATTGACGAAAGCAAGCATAGGTGTTTTTTAATGTAAAAAGTTCAGAAGACTGTAAAATTTTTTCTAGACAATTTTAAGCAAAAATAAAAAAAGCGTGTTGTAGCCAATACATTAAACAACATATTTGCAAAGTTTTAACTGTTTTAGTCAAGAATTGTTTGTGTAAGAGTGCTAAAACGTATGGATTATACATTGACGAAAGCAAGCATAGGTGTTTTTTAATGTAAAAAGTTCAGAAAACTGTAACATTTTTTCTAGACAATTTTAAGCAAAAATAAAAAAAGCGTGTCGTAGCCAATACATTAAACAACATATTTGCAAAGTTTTAACTGTTTTAGTCAAGAATTGATTGTGTAAGAGTGCTAAAACGTATGGATTATACATTGACGAAAGCAAGCATAGGTGTTTTTTAATGTAAAAAGTTCAGAAAACTGTAAAATTTTTTCTAGACAATTTTAAGCAAAAATAAAAAATGCGTGTCGTAGCCAATACATTAAACAACATATTTGCAAAGTTTTAACTGTTTTAGTCAAGAATTGTTTGTGTAAGAGTGCTAAAACGTATGGATTATACATTGACGATAGCAAGCATAGGTGTTTTTTAATGTAAAAAGTTCAGAAGACTATAAAATTTTTTCTAGACAATTTTAAGCAAAAATAAAAAAAGCGTGTCGTAGCCAATACATTAAACAACATATTTGCAAAGTTTTAACTGTTTTAGTCAAGAATTGTTTGTGTAAGAGTGCTAAAACGTATGGATTTTACATTGACGAAAGCAAGCATAGGTGTTTTTTAATGTAAAAAGTTCAGAAGACTGTAAAATTTTTCTAGACAATTTTAAGCAAAAATAAAAAAAGCTTGTCGTAGCCAATACATTAAACAACATATTTGCAAAGTTTTAACTGTTTTAGTCAAGAATTGTTTGTGTAAGAGTGCTAAAACGTATGGATTATACATTGACGAAAGCAAGCATAGGTGTTTTTTAATGTAAAAAGTTCAGAAGACTATAAAATTTTTTCTAGACAATTTTAAGCAAAAATAAAGCGTGTCGTAGCCAATACATTAAACAACATATTTGCAAAGTTTTAACTGTTTTAGTCAAGAATTGTTTGTGTAAGAGTGCTAAAACGTATGGATTATACATTGACGAAAGCAAGCATAGGTGTTTTTTAATGTAAAATGTTCAGAAGACTGTAAAATTTTTTCTAGACAATTTTAAACAAAAATAAAAAAAGCTTGTCGTAGCCAATACATTAAACAACATATTTGCAAAGTTTTAACTGTTTTAGTCAAGAATTGTTTGTGTAAGAGTGCTAAAACGTATGGATTATACATTGACGAAAGCAAGCATAGGTGTTTTTTAATGTAAAAAGTTCAGAAGACTGTAAAATTTTTTCTAGACAATTTCAAGCAAAAATAAAAAAAGCGTGTCGTAGCCAATACATTAAACAACATATTTGCAAAGTTTTAACTGTTTTAGTCAAGAATTGTTTGTGTAAGAGTGCTAAAACGTATAGATTATACATTGACGAAAGCAAGCAAAGTTGTTTTTTAATGTAAAAAGTTCAGAAGACTGTAAAATTTTTTCTAGACAATTTTAAGCAAAAATAAAAAAAGCGTGTCGTAGCCAATACATTAAACAACATATTTGCAAAGTTTTAACTGTTTTAGTCAAGAATTGTTTGTGTAAGAGTGCTAAAACGTATGGATTATACATTGACGAAAGCAAGCATAGGTGTTTTTAAATGTAAAAAGTTCAGAAGACTGTAAAATTTTTTCTAGACAATTTTAAGCAAAAATAAAAAAAGCGTGTCGTAGCCAATACATTAAACAACATATTTGCAAAGTTTTAACTGTTTTAGTCAAGAATTGTTTGTGTAAGAGTGCTAAAACGTATGGATTATATATTGACGAAAGCAAGCATAGGTGTTTTTTAATGTAAAAAGTTCAGAAGACTGTAAAATTTTTTCTAGACAATTTTAAGCAAAAATAAAAAATGCGTGTCGTAGCCAATACATTAAACAACATATTTGCAAAGTTTTAACTGTTTTAGTCAAGAATTGTTTGTGTAAGAGTGCTAAAACGTATGGATTATACATTGACGAAAGCAAGCATAGGTGTTTTTTAATGTAAAAAGTTCAGAAGACTGTAAAATTTTTTCTAGACAATTTAAAGCAAAAATAAAAAAAGCGTGTCGTAGCCAATACATTAAACAACATGTTTGCAAAGTTTTAACTGTTTTAGTCAAGAATTGTTTGTGTAAGAGTGCTAAAACGTATGGATTATATATTGACGAAAGCAAGCATAGGTGTTTTTTAATGTAAAAAGTTCAGAAGACTGTAAAATTTTTTCTAGACAATTTTAAACAAAAATAAAAAACGCGTGTCGTAGCCAATACATTAAACAACATATTTGCAAAGTTTTAACTGTTTTAGTCAAGAATTGTTTGTGTAAGAGTGCTAAAACGTATGGATTATACATTGACGAAAGCAAGCATAGGTGTTTTTTAATGTAAAAAGTTCAGAAGACTGTAAAATTTTTTCTAGACAATTTTAAGCAAAAATAAAAAAAGCGTGTCGTAGCCAATACATTAAACAACATATTTGCAAAGTTTTAACTGTTTTAGTCAAGAATTGTTTGTGTAAGAGTGCTAAAACGTATGGATTATACATTGACGAAAGCAAGCAAAGTTGTTTTTTAATGTAAAAAGTTCAGAAGACTGTAAAATTTTTTCTAGACAATTTTAAGCAAAAATAAAAAATGCGTGTCGTAGCCAATACATTAAACAACATATTTGCAAAGTTTTAACTGTTTTAGTCAAGAATTGTTTGTGTAAGAGTGCTAAAACGTATGGATTATACATTGACGAAAGCAAGCATAGGTGTTTTTTAATGTAAAAAGTTCAGAAGACTATAAAATTTTTTCTAGACAATTTTAAGCAAAAATAAAATAAGCGTGTCGTAGCCAATACATTAAACAACATATTTGCAAAGTTTTAACTGTTTTAGTCAAGAATTGTTTGTGTAAGAGTGCTAAAACGTATGGATTATACATTGACGAAAGCAAGCATAGGTGTTTTTTAATGTAAAAAGTTCAGAAGACTGTAAAATTTTTTCTAGACAATTTTAAGCAAAAATAAAAAAAGCGTGTCGTAGCCAATACATAAAACAACATATTTGCAAAGTTTTAACTGTTTTAGTCAAGAATTGTTTGTGTAAGAGTGCTAAAACGTATGGATTATACATTGACGAAAGCAAGCATAGGTGTTTTTTAATGTAAAAAGTTCAGAAGACTGTAAAATTTTTTCTAGACAATTTTTAGCAAAAATAAAAAAGCGTGTCGTAGCCAATACATTAAACAACATATTTGCAAAGTTTTAACTGTTTTAGTCAAGAATTGTTTGTGTAAGAGTGCTAAAACGTATGGATTATACATTGACGAAAGCAAGCATAGGTGTTTTTTAATGTAAAAAGTTCAGAAAACTGTAAAATTTTTTCTAGACAATTTTAAGCAAAAATAAAAAAAGCGTGTCGTAGCCAATACATTAAACAACATATTTGCAAAGTTTTAACTGTTTTAGTCAAGAATTGTTTGTGTAAGAGTGCTAAAACGTATGGATTATACATTGACGAAAGCAAGCATAGGTGTTTTTTAATGTAAAAAGTTCAGAAGACTGTAAAATTTTTTTCTAGACAATTTTAAGCAAAAATAAAAAAAGCGTGTCGTAGCCAATACATTAAACAACATATTTGCAAAGTTTTAACTGTTTTAGTCAAGAATTGTTTGTGTAAGAGTGCTAAAACGTATGGATTATACATTGACGAAAGCAAGCATAGGTGTTTTTTAATGTAAAAAGTTCAGAAGACTGTAAAATTTTTTCTAGACAATTTTAAGCAAAAATAAAAAAAGCTTGTCGTAGCCAATACATTAAACAACATATTTGCAAAGTTTTAACTGTTTTAGTCAAGAATTGTTTGTGTAAGAGTGCTAAAACGTATGGATTATACATTGACGAAAGCAAGCATAGGTGTTTTTTAATGTAAAAAGTTCAGAAGACTATAAAATTTTTTCTAGACAATTTTAAGCAAAAATAAAGCGTGTCGTAGCCAATACATTAAACAACATATTTGCAAAGTTTTAACTGTTTTAGTCAAGAATTGTTTGTGTAAGAGTGCTAAAACGTATGGATTATACATTGACGAAAGCAAGCATAGGTGTTTTTTAATGTAAAATGTTCAGAAGACTGTAAAATTTTTTCTAGACAATTTTAAACAAAAATAAAAAAAGCTTGTCGTAGCCAATACATTAAACAACATATTTGCAAAGTTTTAACTGTTTTAGTCAAGAATTGTTTGTGTAAGAGTGCTAAAACGTATGGATTATACATTGACGAAAGCAAGCATAGGTGTTTTTTAATGTAAAAAGTTCAGAAGACTATAAAATTTTTTCTAGACAATTTTAAGCAAAAATAAAAAAAGCGTGTCGTAGCCAATACATTAAACAACATATTTGCAAAGTTTTAACTGTTTTAGTCAAGAATTGTTTGTGTAAGAGTGCTAAAACGTATGGATTATACATTGACGAAAGCAAGCATAGGTGTTTTTTAATGTAAAAAGTTCAGAAAACTGTAAAATTTTTTCCAGACAATTTTAAGCAAAAATAAAAAAAGCGTGTCGTAGCCAATACATTAAACAACATATTTGCAAAGTTTTAACTGTTTTAGTCAAGAATTGTTTGTGTAAGAGTGCTAAAACGTATGGATTATACATTGACGAAAGCAAGCATAGGTGTTTTTTAATGTAAAAAGTTCAGAAAACTGTAAAATTTTTTCTAGACAATTTTAAGCAAAAATAAAAAAGCGTGTCGTAGCCAATACATTAAACAACATATTTGCAAAGTTTTAACTGTTTTAGTCAAGAATTGTTTGTGTAAGAGTGCTAAAACGTATGGATTATACATTGACGAAAGCAAGCATAGGTGTTTTTTAATGTAAAAAGTTCAGAAGACTGTAAAATTTTTTCTAGACAATTTTAAGCAAAAATAAAAAAAGCGTGTCGTAGCCAATACATTAAACAACATGTTTGCAAAGTTTTAACTGTTTTAGTCAAGAATTGTTTGTGTAAGAGTGCTAAAACGTATGGATTATACATTGACTAGTAAAAAGTTCAAAAGACTGTAAAATTTTTTCTAAACAATTTTAAGCAAAAATAAAAAACGCGTGTCGTAGCCAATACATTAAACAACATATTTGCAAAGTTTTAACTGTTTTAGTCAAGAATTGTTTGTGTAAGAGTGCTAAAACGTATGGATTATACATTGACGAAAGCAAGCATAGGTGTTTTTTAATGTAAAAAGTTCAGAAGACTATAAAATTTTTTCTAGACAATTTTAAGCAAAAATAAAAAAAGCGTGTCGTAGCCAATACATTAAACAACATATTTGCAAAGTTTTAACTGTTTTAGTCAAGAATTGTTTGTGTAAGAGTGCTAAAACGTATGGATTATACATTGACGAAAGCAAGCATAGGTGTTTTTTAATGTAAAAAGTTCATAAGACTGTAAAATTTTTTCTAAACAATTTTAAGCAAAAATAAAAAAAGCGTGTCGTAGCCAATACATTAAACAACATATTTGCAAAGTTTTAACTGTTTTAGTCAAGAATTGTTTGTGTAAGAGTGCTAAAACGTATGGATTATACATTGACGAAAGCAAGCATAGGTGTTTTTTAATGTAAAAAGTTCATAAGACTGTAAAATTTTTTCTAAACAATTTTAAGCAAAAATAAAAAAAGCGTGTCGTAGCCAATACATTAAACAACATATTCGCAAAGTTTTAACTGTTTTAGTCAAGAATTGTTTGTGTAAGAGTGCTAAAACGTATGGATTATACATTGACGAAAGCAAGCATAGGTGTTTTTTAATGTAAAAAGTTCAGAAGGCTGTAAAATTTTTTCTAATCAATTTTAAGCAAAAATAAAAAAAGCGTGTCGTAGCCAATACATTAAACAACATGTTTGCAAAGTTTTAACTGTTTTAGTCAAGAATTGTTTGTGTAAGAGTGCTAAAACGTATGGATTATACATTGACGAAAGCAAGCATAGGTGTTTTTTTATGTAAAAAGTTCAGAAGACTGTAAAATTTTTTCTAAACAATTTTAAGCAAAAATAAAAAAAGCGTGTCGTAGCCAATACATTAAACAACATATTTGCAAAGTTTTAACTGTTTTAGTCAAGAATTGTTTGTGTTAGAGTGCTAAAACGTATGGATTATACATTGACTAGTAAAAAGTTCAGAAGACTGTAAAATTTTTTTTAAACAATTTTAAGCAAAAATAAAAAAAGCGTGTCGTAGCCAATACATTAAACAACATGTTTGCAAAGTTTTAATTGTTTTAGTCAAGAATTGTTTGTGTAAGAGTGCTAAAACGTATGGATTATACATTGACTAGTAAAAAGTTCAGAAGACTGTAAATTTTTTTCTAAACAATTTTATGCAAAAATAAAAAAAGCGTGTCGTAGCCAATACATTAAACAACATGTTTGCAAAGTTTTAACTGTTTTAGTCAAGAATTGTTTGTGTAAGAGTGCTAAAACGTATGGATTATACATTGACGAAAGCAAGCATAGGTGTTTTTTAATGTAAAAAGTTCAGAAGGCTGTAAAATTTTTTCTAATCAATTTTAAGCAAAGATAAAAAAAGCGTGTCGTAGCCAATACATTAAACAACATGTTTGCAAAGTTTTAACTGTTTTAGTCAAGAATTGTTTGTGTAAGAGTGCTAAAACGTACGGATTATACATTGACGAAAGCAAGCATAGGTGTTTTTTAATGTAAAAAGTTCATAAGACTGTAAAATTTTTTCTTAACAATTTTAAGCAAAAATAAAAAAAGCGTGTCGTAGCCAATACATTAAACAACATATTTGCAAAGTTTTAACTGTTTTAGTCAAGAATTGTTTGTGTAAGAGTGCTAAAACGTATGGATTATACATTGACGAAAGCAAGCATAGGTGTTTTTTAATGTAAAAAGTTCAGAAGGCTGTAAAATTTTTTCTAATCAATTTTAAGCAAAAAAAAAAAAAGCGTGTTGTAGCCAATACATTAAACAACATGTTTGCAAAGTTTTAACTGTTTTAGTTAAGAATTGTTCGTGTAAGAGTGCTAAAACGTATGGATTATACATTGACTAGTAAAAAGTTCAAAAGACTGTAAAATTTTTTTTAAACAATTTTAAGCAAAAATAAAAAAAGCGTGTCGTAGCCAATACATTAAACAACATGTTTGCAAAGTTTTAACTGTTTTAGTCAATTTTAACTGTTTGTGTAAGAGTGCTAAAACGTATGGATTATACATTGACTGGTAAAAAGTTCAGAAGACTGTAAAATTTTTTCTAAACAATTTTAAGCAAAAATAAAAAAAGCGTGTCGTAGCCAATACATTAAACAACATGTTTGCAAAGTTTTAACTGTTTTAGTCAAGAATTGTTTGTGTAAGAGTGCTAAAACGTATGGATTATACATTGACGAAAGCAAGCATAGGTGTTTTTTAATGTAAAAAGTTCAGAAGACTGTAAAATTTTTTCTAAACAATTTTAAGCAAAAATAAAAAAAGCGTGTCGTAGCCAATACATTAAACAACATGTTTGCAAAGTTTTAACTGTTTTAGTCAAGAATTGTTTGTGTAAGAATGCTAAAACGTATGGATTATACATTGACGAAAGCAAGCATAGGTGTTTTTTAATGTAAAAAGTTCAGAAGGCTGTAAAACTTTTTCTAATCAATTTTAAGCAAAAATAAAAAAAGCGTGTCGTAGCCAATACATTAAACAACATGTTTGCAAAGTTTTAACTGTTTTAGTCAAGAATTGTTTGTGTAAGAGTGCTAAAACGTATGGATTATACATTGACTAGTAAAAAGTTCAGAAGACTGTAAAATTTTTTCTAAACAATTTTAAGCAAAAATAAAAAAAGCTTGTCGTAGCCAATACATTAAACAACATTTTTGCAAAGTTTTAACTGTTTTAGTCAAGAATTGTTTGTGTAAGAGTGCTAAAACGTATGGATTATACATTGACTAGTAAAAAGTTCAGAAGACTGTAAAATTTTTTCTAAACAATTTTAAGCAAAAATAAAAAAAGCGTGACGTAGCCAATACATTAAACAATATGTTTGCAAAGTTTTAACTGTTTTAGTCAAGAATTGTTTGTGTAAGAGTGCTAAAACGTATGGATTATACATTGACGAAAGAAAGCATAGGTGTTTTTTAATGTAAAAAGTTCAGAAGGCTGTAAAATTTTTTCTAAACAATTTTAAGCAAAAATAAAAAAAGCGTGTCGTAGCCAATACATTAAACAACATATTTGCAAAGTTTTAACTGTTTTAGTCAAGAATTGTTTGTGTAAGAGTGCTAAAACGTATGGATTATACATTGACTAGTAAAAAGTTCAGAAGAATGTAAAATTTTTTCTAAACAATTTTAAGCAAAAATAAAAAAAGCGTGTCGTAGCCAACACATTAAACAACATATTTGCAAAGTTTTAACTGTTTTAGTCAAGAATTGTTTGTGTAAGAGTGCTAAAACGTATGGATTATACATTGACGAAAGCAAGCATAGGTGTTTTTTAATGTAAAAAGTTCAGAAGGCTGTAAAATTTTTTCTAAACAATTTTAAACAAAAATAAAAAAAGCGTGTCGTAGCCAATACATTAAACAACATATTTGCAAAGTTTTAACTGTTTTAGTCAAGAATTGTTTGTGTAAGAGTGCTAAAACGTATGGATTATACATTGACTAGTAAAAAGTTCAAAAGACTGTAAAATTTTTTCTAAACAATTTTAAGCAAAAATAAAAAACGCGTGTCGTAGCCAATACATTAAACAATATATTTGCAAAGTTTTAACTGTTTTAGTCAAGAATTGTTTGTGTAAGAGTGCTAAAACGTATGGATTATACATTGACGAAAGCAAGCATAGGTGTTTTTTAATGTAAAAAGTTCAGAAGACTGTAAAATTTTTTCTAAACAAATTTAAGCAAAAATAAAAAAAGCGTGTCGTAGCCAATACATTAAACAACATATTTGCAAAGTTTTAACTGTTTTAGTCAAGAATTGTTTGTGTAAGAGTGCTAAAACGTATGGATTATACATTGACGAAAGCAAGCATAGGTATTTTTAATGTAAAAAGTTCAGAAGACTGTAAATTTTTTTCTAAATAATTTTAAGCAAAAATAAAAAAAGCGTGTCGTAGCCAATACATTAAACAACATATTTGCCAAGTTTTAACTGTTTTAGTCAAGAATTGTTTGTGTAAGAGTGCTAAAACGTATGGATTATACATTGACTAGTAAAAAGTTCAGAAGGCTGTAAAATTTTTTTTTAACAATTTTAAGCAAAAATAAAAAAAGCGTGTCGTAGCCAATACATTAAACAACATGTTTGCAAAGTTTTAACTGTTTTAGTCAAGAATTGTTTGTGTAAGAGTGCTAAAACGTATGGATTATACATTGACTAGTAAAAAGTTCAGAAGACTGTAAAATTTTTTTTAAACAATTTTAAGCAAAAATAAAAAAAGCGTGTCGTAGCCAATACATTAAACAACATGTTTGCAAAGTTTTAACTGTTTTAGTCAATTTTAATTGTTTGTGTAAGAGTGCTAAAACGTATGGATTATACATTGACTAGTAAAAAAATCAGAAGACTGTAAATTTTTTTCTAAACAATTTTAAGCAAAAATAAAAAAAGCGTGTCGTAGCCAATACATTAAACAACATGTTTGCAAAGTTTTAACTGTTTTAGTCAAGAATTGTTTGTGTAAGAGTGCTAAAACGTATGGATTATACATTGACTAGTAAAAAGTTCAGAAGACTGTAAAATTTTTTCTAAACAATTTTAAGCAAAAATAAAAAAAAGCGTGTCGTAGCCAACACATTAAACAACATATTTGCAAAGTTTTAACTGTTTTAGTCAAGAATTGTTTGTGTAAGAGTGCTGAAACGTATGGATTATACATTGACGAAAGCAAGCATAGGTGTTTTTTAATGTAAAAAGTTCAGAAGGCTGTAAAATTTTTTCTAAACAATTTTAAACAAAAATAAAAAAAGCGTGTCGTAGCCAATACATTAAACAACATATTTGCAAAGTTTTAACTGTTTTAGTCAAGAATTGTTTGTGTAAGAGTGCTAAAACGTATGGATTATACATTGACTAGTAAAAAGTTCAGAAGACTGTAAAATTTTTTCTAAACAATTTTAAGCAAAAATAAAAAACGCGTG
Source organism: Thalia democratica (assembly GCF_965202585.1). Taxonomy (NCBI): domain Eukaryota; kingdom Metazoa; phylum Chordata; class Thaliacea; order Salpida; family Salpidae; genus Thalia; species Thalia democratica. The sequence goes on from NC_139172.1 coordinate 57,133,771, forward strand.
TCGTAGCCAATACATTAAACAATATATTTGCAAAGTTTTAACTGTTTTAGTCAAGAATTGTTTGTGTAAGAGTGCTAAAACGTATGGATTATACATTGACGAAAGCAAGCATAGGTGTTTTTTAATGTAAAAAGTTCAGAAGGCTGTAAAATTTTTTCTAAACAATTTTAAGCAAAAATAAAAAAAGCGTGTCGTAGCCAATACATTAAACAACATATTTGCAAAGTTTTAACTGTTTTAGTCAAAAATTGTTTGTGTAAGAGTGCTAAAACGTATGGATTATACATTGACGAAAGCAAGCATAGGTATTTTTAATGTAAAAAGTTCAGAAGACTGTAAATTTTTTCTAAACAATTTTAAGCAAAAATAAAAAAAGCGTGTCGTAGCCAATACATTAAACAACATATTTGCCAAGTTTTAACTGTTTTAGTCAAGAATTGTTTGTGTAAGAGTGCTAAAACGTATGGATTATACATTGACTAGTAAAAAGTTCAGAAGGCTGTAAAATTTTTTTTTAACAATTTTAAGCAAAAATAAAAAAAGCGTGTCGTAGCCAATACATTAAACAACATGTTTGCAAAGTTTTAACTGTTTTAGTCAAGAATTGTTTGTGTAAGAGTGCTAAAACGTATGGATTATACATTGACTAGTAAAAAGTTCAGAAGACTGTAAAATTTTTTTTAAACAATTTTAAGCAAAAATAAAAAAAGCGTGTCGTAGCCAATACATTAAACAACATGTTTGCAAAGTTTTAACTGTTTTAGTCAATTTTAACTGTTTGTGTAAGAGTGCTAAAACGTATGGATTATACATTGACTAGTAAAAAGTTCAGAAGACTGTAAAATTTTTTCTAAACAATTTTAAGCAAAAATAAAAAAAGCGTGTCGTAGCCAATACATTAAACAACATGTTTGCAAAGTTTTAACTGTTTTAGTCAAGAATTGTTTGTGTAAAAATGCTAAAACGTATGGATTATACATTGACGAAAGCAAGCATAGGTGTTTTTTAATGTAAAAAGTTCAGAAGGCTGTAAAATTTTTTCTTATCAATTTTAAGCAAAAATAAAAAAAGCGTGTCGTAGCCAATACATTAAACAACATGTTTGCAAATTTTTAACTGTTTTAGTCAAGAATTGTTTGTGTAAGAGTGCTAAAACGTATGGATTATACATTGACGAAAGCAAGCATAGGTGTTTTTTAATGTAAAAAGTTCAGAAGGCTGTAAAACTTTTTCTAATCAATTTTAAGCAAAAATAAAAAAAGCGTGTCGTAGCCAATACATTAAACAACATGTTTGCAAAGTTTTAACTGTTTTAGTCAAGAATTGTTTGTGTAAGAGTGCTAAATAGTATGGATTATACATTGACTAGTAAAAAGTTCAGAAGACTGTAAAATTTTTTCTAAACAATTTTAAGCAAAAATAAAAAAAGCGTGTCGTAGCCAATACATTAAACAACATTTTTGCAAAGTTTTAACTGTTTTAGTCAAGAATTGTTTGTGTAAGAGTGCTAAAACGTATGGATTATACATTGACTAGTAAAAAGTTCAGAAGACTGTAAAATTTTTTCTAAACAATTTTAAGCAAAAATAAAAAAAGCGTGTCGTAGCCAATACATTAAACAACATGTTTGCAAAGTTTTAACTGTTTTAGTCAAGAATTGTTTGTGTAAGAGTGCTAAAACGTATGGATTATACATTGACGAAAGCAAGCATAGGTGTTTTTTAATGTAAAAAGTTCAGAAGGCTGTAAAATTTTTTCTAAACAATTTTAAGCAAAAATAAAAAAAGCGTGTCGTAGCCAATACATTAAACAACATATTTGCAAAGTTTTAACTGTTTTAGTCAAGAATTGTTTGTGTAAGAGTGCTAAAACGTATGGATTATACATTGACTAGTAAAAAGTTCAGAAGAATGTAAAATTTTTTCTAAACAATTTTAAGCAAAAATAAAAAAAGCGTGTCGTAGCCAATACATTAAACAACATATTTGCAAAGTTTTAACTGTTTTAGTCAAGAATTGTTTGTGTAAGAGTGCTAAAACGTATGGAGTATACATTGACGAAAGCAAGCATAGGTGTTTTTTAATGTAAAAAGTTCAGAAGGCTGTAAAATTTTTTCTAAACAATTTTAAATAAAAATAAAAAATGCGTGTCGTAGCCAATACATTAAACAACATATTTGCAAAGTTTTAACTGTTTTAGTCAAGAATTGTTTGTGTAAGAGTGCTAAAACGTATGGATTATACATTGACTAGTAAAAAGTTCAGAAGACTGTAAAATTTTTTCTAAACAATTTTAAGCAAAAATAAAAAAAGCGTGTCGTAGCCAATACATTAAACAACATATTTGCAAAGTTTTAACTGTTTTAGTCAAGAATTGTTTGTGTAAGAGTGCTAAAACGTATGGATTATACATTGACGAAAGCAAGCATAGGTGTTTTTTAATGTAAAAAGTTCAGAAGACTGTAAAATTTTTTCTAAACAATTTTAAGCAAAAATAAAAAAAGTGTGTCGTAGCCAATACATTAAACAACATATTTGCAAAGTTTTAACTGTTTTAGTCAAGAATTGTTTGTGTAAGAGTGCTAAAACGTATGGATTATACATTGACGAAAGCAATCATAGGTATTTTTAATGTAAAAAGTTCAGAAGACTGTAAATTTTTTTCTAAACAATTTTAAGCAAAAATAAAAAAAGCGTGTCGTAGCCAATACATTAAACAACATAATTGCCAAGTTTTAACTGTTTTAGTCAAGAATTGTTTGTGTAAGAGTGCTAAAACGTATGGATTATACATTGATTAGTAAAAAGTTCAGAAGACTGTAAAATTTTTTTTTAACAATTTTAAGCAAAAATAAAAAAAGCGTGTCGTAGCCAATACATTAAACAACATGTTTGCAAAGTTTTAACTGTTTTAGTCAAGAATTGTTTGTGTAAGAGTGCTAAAACGTATGGATTATACATTGACTAGTAAAAAGTTCAGAAGACTGTAAAATTTTTTTTTAACAATTTTAAGCAAAAATAAAAAAAGCGTGTCGTAGCCAATACATTAAACAACATGTTTGCAAAGTTTTAACTGTTTTAGTCAATAATTGTTTGTGTAAGAGTGCTAAAACGTATGGATTATACATTCACTAGTAAAAAGTTCAGAAGACTGTAAAATTTTTTCTAAACAATTTTAAGCAAAAATAATAAAAGCGTGTCGTAGCCAATACATTAAACAACATGTTTGCAAAGTTTTAACTGTTTTAGTCAAGAATTGTTTGTGTAAGAGTGCTAAAACGTATGGATTATACATTGACGAAAGCAAGCATAGGTGTTTTTTAATGTAAAAAGTTCAGAAGGCTGTAAAATTTTTTCTAATCAATTTTAAGCAAAAATAAAAAAATCGTGTCGTAGCAAATATATTAAACAACATGTTTGCAAAGTTTTAACTGTTTTAGTCAAGAATTGTTTGTGTAAGAGTGCTAAAACGTATGGATTATACATTGACTAGTAAAAAGTTCAGAAGACTGTAAAATTTTTTCTAAACAATTTTAAGCAAAAATAAAAAAAGCGTGTCGTAGCCAATACATTAAACAACATGTTTGCAAAGTTTTAACTGTTTTAGTCAAGAATTGTTTGTGTAAGAGTGCTAAAACGTATGGATTATACATTGACTAGTAAAAAGTTCAGAAGACTGTAAAATTTTTTCTAAACAATTTTAAGCAAAAATAAAAAAAGTGTGTCGTAGCCAATACATTAAACAACATGTTTGCAAAGTTTTAACTGTTTTAGTCAAGAATTGTTAGTGTAAGAGTGCTAAAACGTATGGATTATACATTGACGAAAGCAAGCATAGGTGTTTTTTAATGTAAAAAGTTCAGAAGGCTGTAAAATTTTTTATAATCAATTTTAAGCAAAAATAAAAAAAGCGTGTCTTAGCCAATACATTAAACAACATACTTGCAAAGTTTTAACTGTTTTAGTCAAGAATTGTTTGTGTAAGAGTGCTAAAACGTATGGATTATACATTGACGAAAGCAAGCATAGGTGTTTTTTAATGTAAAAAGTTCAGAAGGCTGTAAAATTTTTTCTAATCAATTTTAAGCAAAAATAAAAAAAGCGTGTCGTAGCAAATATATTAAACAACATGTTTGCAAAGTTTTAACTGTTTTAGTCAAGAATTGTTTGTGTAAGAGTGCTAAAACGTATGGATTATACATTGACTAGTAAAAAGTTCAGAAGACTGTAAAATTTTTTCTAAACAATTTTAAGCAAAAATAAAAAAAGCGTGTCGTAGCCAATACATTAAACAACATGTTTGCAAAGTTTTAACTGTTTTAGTCAAGAATTGTTTGTGTAAGAGTGCTAAAACGTATGGATTATACATTGACGAAAGCAAGCATAGGTGTTTTTTAATGTAAAAAGTTCAGAAGGCTGTAAAATTTTTTCTAAACAATTTTAAGCAAAAATAAAAAAAGCGTGTCGTAGCCAATACATTAAACAACATGTTTGCAAAGTTTTAACTGTTTTAGTCAAGAATTGTTTGTGTAAGAGTGCTAAAACGTATGGATTATACTTTGACTAGTAAAAAGTTCAGAAGACTGTAAAATTTTTTCTAAACAATTTTAAGCAAAAATAAAAAAAGCGTGTCGTAGCCAATACGTTAAACAACATGTTTGCAAAGTTTTAACTGTTTTAGTCAAGAATTGTTTGTGTAAGAGTGCTAAAACGTATGGATTATACATTGACTAGTAAAAAGTTCAGAAGACTGTAAAATTTTTTCTAAACAATTTTAAGCAAAAATAAAAAAAGCGTGTCGTAGCTAATACATTAAACAACATGTTTGCAAAGTTTTAACTGTTTTAGTCAAGAATTGTTTGTGTAAGAGTGCTAAAACGTATGGATTATACATTGACTAGTAAAAAGTTCAGAAGACTGTAAAATTTTTTCTAAACAATTTTAAGCAAAAATAAAAAAAGCGTGTCGTAGCCAATACATTAAACAACATATTTGCAAAGTTTTAACTGTTTTAGTCAAGAATTGTTTGTGTAAGAGTGCTATAACGTATGGATTATAAGCAAGCATAGGTGTTTTTTAATGTAAATAGTTCAGAAGACTGTAAAATTTTTTCTAAACAATTTTAAGCAAAAATAAAAAAAGCGTGTCGTAGCTAATACATTAAACAACATGTTTGCAAAGTTTTAACTGTTTTAGTCAAGAATTGTTTGTGTAAGAGTGCTAAAACGTATGGATTATACATTGACTAGTAAAAAGTTCAGAAGACTGTAAAATTTTTTCTAAACAATTTTAAGCAAAAATAAAAAAAGCGTGTCGTAGCCAATACATTAAACAACATATTTGCAAAGTTTTAACTGTTTTAGTCAAGAATTGTTTGTGTAAGAGTGCTATAACGTATGGATTATAAGCAAGCATAGGTGTTTTTTAATGTAAATAGTTCAGAAGACTGTAAAATTTTTTCTAAACAATTTTAAGCAAAAATAAAAAAAGCGTGTCGTAGCCAATACATTAAACAACATATTTGCAAAGTTTTAACTGTTTTAGTCAAGAATTGTTTGTGTAAGAGTGCTAAAACGTATGGATTATACATTGACGAAAGCAAGCATAGGTATTTTTAATGTAAAAAGTTCAGAAGACTGTAAATTTTTTTCTAAACAATTTTAAGCAAAAATAAAAAAAGCGTGTCGTAGCCAATACATTAAACAACATATTTGCCAAGTTTTAACTGTTTTAGTCAAGAATTGTTTGTGTAAGAGTGCTAAAACGTATGGATTATACATTGACTAGAAAAAAGTTCAGATGACTGTAAAATTTTTTCTAAACAATTTTAAGCAAAAATAAAAAAAGCGTGTCGTAGCCAATACATTAAACAACATGTTTGCAAAGTTTTAACTGTTTTAGTCAAGAATTGTATGTGTAAGAGTGCTAAAACGTATGGATTATACATTAACTAGTAAAAAGTTCAGAAGACTGTAAAATTTTTTCTAAACAATGTTAAGCAAAAATAAAAAAAGCGTGTCGTAGCCAATACATTAAACAACATGTTTGCAAAGTTTTAACTGTTTTAGTCAAGAATTGTTTGTGTAAGAGTGCTAAAACGTATGGATTATACATTGACTAGTAAAAAGTTCATAAGACTGTAAAATTTTTTCTAAACAATTTTAAGCAAAAATAAAAAAAGCGTGTCGTAGCCAATACATTAAACAACATGTTTGCAAAGTTTTAACTGTTTTAGTCAAGAATTGTTTGTGTAAGAGTGCTAAAACGTATGGATTATACATTGACTAGTAAAAAGTTCAGAAGACTGTAAAATTTTTTCTAAACAATGTTAAGCAAAAATAAAAAAAGCGTGTCGTAGCCAATACATTAAACAACATGTTTGCAAAGTTTTAACTGTTTTAGTCAAGAATTGTTTGTGTAAGAGTGCTAAAACGTATGGATTATACATTGACTAGTAAAAAGTTCAGAAGACTGTAAAATTCTTACTAAACAATTTTAAGCAAAAATAAAAAAAGCGTGTCGTAGCCAATACATTAAACAACATATTTGCAAAGTTTTAACTGTTTTAGTCAAAAATTGTTTGTGTAAGAGTGCTAAAACGTATGGATTATACATTGACTAGTAAAAAGTTCAGAAGAGTGTAAAATTTTTTCTAAACAATTTTAAGCAAAAATAAAAAAAGCGTGTCGTAGCCAATACATTAAACAACATATTTGCAAAGTTTTAACTGTTTTAGTCAAGAATTGTTTGTGTAAGAGTGCTAAAACGTATGGATTATACATTGACTAGTAAAAAGTTCAGAAGACTGTAAAATTTTTTTTAAACAATTTTAAGCAAAAATAAAAAAGCGTGTCGTAGCCAATACATTAAACAACATATTTGCAAAGTTTTAACTGTTTTAGTCAAGAATTGTTTGTGTAAGAGTGCTAAAACGTATGGATTATACATTGACTAGTAAAAAGTTCAGAAGACTGTAAAATTTTTTCTAAACAATTTTAAGCAAAAATAAAAAAAGCGTGTCGTAGCCAATACATTAAACAACATATTTGCAAAGTTTTAACTGTTTTAGTTAAGAATTGTTTGTGTAAGAGTGCTAAAACGTATGGATTATACATTGACTAGTAAAAAGTTCAGAAGACTGTAAAATTTTTTCTAAACAATTTTAAGCAAAAATAAAAAAAGCGTGTCGTAGCCAATACATTAAACAACATGTTTGCAAAGTTTTAACTGTTTTAGTCAAGAATTGTTTGTGAAAGAGTGCTAAAACGTATGGATTATACATTGACGAAAGCAAGCATAGGTGTTTTTTAATGTAAAAAGTTCAGAAGGCTGTGAAATTTTTTCTAATCAATTTTAAGCAAAAATAAAAAAAGCGTGTCGTAGCCAATACATTAAACAACATGTTTGCAAAGTTTTAACTTTTTTAGTCAAGAATTGTTTGTGTAAGAGTGCTAAAACGTATGGATTATACATTGACTAGTAAAAAGTTCAGAAGACTGTAAAATTTTTTCTAAACAATTTTAAGCAAAAATAAAAAAAGCGTGTCGTAGCCAATACATTAAACAACATGTTTGCAAAGTTTTAACTGTTTTAGTCAAGAATTGTTTGTGTAAGAGTGCTAAAACGTATGGATTATACATTGACTAGTAAAAAGTTCAGAAGACTGTAAAATTCTTACTAAACAACTTTAAGCAAAAATAAAAAAAGCGTGTCGTAGCCAATACATTAAACAACATATTTGCAAAGTTTTAACTGTTTTAGTCAAAAATTGTTTGTGTAAGAGTGCTAAAACGTATGGATTATACATTGACTAGTAAAAAGTTCAGAAGAGTGTAAAATTTTTTCTAAACAATTTTAAGCAAAAATAAAAATAGGGTGTTGTAGCCAATACATTAAACAACATATTTGCAAAGTTTTAACTGTTTTAGTCAAGAATTGTTTGTGTAAGAGTGCTAAAACGTATGGATTATAGATTGATTAGTAAAAAGTTCAGAAGACTGTAAAATTTTTTTTAAACAATTTTAAGCAAAAATAAAAAAGCGTGTCGTAGCCAATACATTAAACAACATATTTGCAAAGTTTTAACTGTTTTAGTCAAGAATTGTTTGTGTAAGAGTGCTAAAACGTATGGATTATACATTGACTAGTAAAAAGTTCAGAAGACTGTAAAATTTTTTCTAAACAATTTTAAGCAAAAATAAAAAAAGCGTGTCGTAGCCAATACATTAAACAACATATTTGCAAAGTTTTAACTGTTTAAGTTAAGAATTGTTTGTGTAAGAGTGCTAAAACGTATGGATTATACATTGACTAGTAAAAAGTTCAGAAGACTGTAAAATTTTTTCTAAACAATTTTAAGCAAAAATAAAAAAAGCGTGTCGTAGCCAATACATTAAACAACATGTTTGCAAAGTTTTAACTGTTTTAGTCAAGAATTGTTTGTGAAAGAGTGCTAAAACGTATGGATTATACATTGACGAAAGCAAGCATAGGTGTTTTTTAATGTAAAAAGTTCAGAAGGCTGTAAAATTTTTTCTAAACAATTTTAAGCAAAAATAAAAAAAGCGTGTCGTAGCCAATACATTAAACAACATGTTTGCAAAGTTTTAACTGTTTTAGTCAAGAATTGTTTGTGTAAGAGTGCTAAAACGTATGGATTATACATTGACTAGTAAAAAGTTCAGAAGACTGTAAAATTTTTTCTAAACAATTTTAAGCAAAAATAAAAAAAGCGTGTCGTAGCCAATACATTAAACAACATTTTTGCAAAGTTTTAACTGTTTTAGTCAAGAATTGTTTGTGTAAGAGTGCTAAAACGTATGGATTATACATTGACTAGTAAAAAGTTCAGAAGACTGTAAAATTTTTTCTAAACAATTTTAAGCAAAAATAAAAAAAGCGTGTCGTAGCCTATACATTAAACAACATATTTGCAAAGTTTTAACTGTTTTAGTCAAGAATTGTTTGTGTAAGAGTGCTAAAACGTATGGATTATACATTGACGAAAGCAAGCATAGGTGTTTTTTAATGTAAAAAGCTCAGAAGGCTGTAAAATTTTTTCTAAACAATTTTAAGCAAAAATAAAAAAAGCGTGTCTTATCCAATACATTAAACAACATGTTTGCAAAGTTTTAACTGTTTTAGTCAAGAATTGTTTGTGTAAGAGTGCTAAAACGTATGGATTATACATTGACGAAAGCAAGCATAGGTGTTTTTTAATGTAAAAAGTTCAGAAGGCTGTAAAATTTTTTCTAATCAATTTTAAGCAAAAATAAAAAAAGCGTGTCGTAACCAATACATTAAACAACATGTTTGCAAAGTTTTAACTGTTTTAGTCAAGAATTGTTTGTGTAAGAGTGCTAAAACGTATGGATTATACATTGACTAGTAAAAAGTTCAGAAGACTGTAAAATTTTTTCTAAACAATTTTAAGCAAAAATAAAAAAAGCGTGTCGTAGCCAATACATTAAACAACATATTTGCAAAGTTTTTACTGTTTTAGTCAAGAATTGTTTGTGTAAATGTGCTAAAACGTATGGATTATACATTGACTAGTTAAAAGTTCAGAAGACTGTAAAATTTTTTCTAAACAATTTTAAGCAAAAATAAAAAAGCGTGTCGTAGCCAATACATTAAACAACATATTTGCAAAGTTTTAACTGTTTTAGTCAAGAATTGTTTGTGTAAGAGTGCTAAAACGTATGGATTATACATTGACGAAAGCAAGCATAGGTGTTTTTTAATGTAAAAAGTTCAGAAGGCTGTAAAATTTTTTCTAAACAATTTTAAGCAAAAATAAAAAAAGCGTGTCGTAGCCAATACATTAAACAACATGTTTGCAAAGTTTTAACTGTTTTAGTCAAGAATTGTTTGTGTAAGAGTGCTAAAACGTATGGATTATACTTTGACTAGTAAAAAGTTCAGAAGACTGTAAAATTTTTTCTAAACAATTTTAAGCAAAAATAAAAAAAGCGTGTCGTAGCCAATACGTTAAACAACATGTTTGCAAAGTTTTAACTGTTTTAGTCAAGAATTGTTTGTGTAAGAGTGCTAAAACGTATGGATTATACATTGACTAGTAAAAAGTTCAGAAGACTGTAAAATTTTTTCTAAACAATTTTAAGCAAAAATAAAAAAAGCGTGTCGTAACCAATACATTAAACAACATGTTTGCAAAGTTTTAACTGTTTTAGTCAAGAATTGTTTGTGTAAGAGTGCTAAAACGTATGGATTATACATTGACTAGTAAAAAGTTCAGAAGACTGTAAAATTTTTACTAAACAATTTTAAGTAAAAATAAAAAAAGCCTGTCGTAGCCAATACATTAAACAACATATTTGCAAAGTTTTAACTGTTTTAGTCAAGAATTGTTTGTGTAAGAGTGCTAAAACGTATGGATTATACATTCACTAGTAAAAAGTTCAGAAGACTGTAAAATTTTTTCTAAACAATTTTAAGCAAAAATAATAAAAGCGTGTCGTAGCCAATACATTAAACAACATGTTTGCAAAGTTTTAACTGTTTTAGTCAAGAATTGTTTGTGTAAGAGTGCTAAAACGTATGGATTATACATTGACGAAAGCAAGCATAGGTGTTTTTTAATGTAAAAAGTTCAGAAGGCTGTAAAATTTTTTCTAATCAATTTTAAGCAAAAATAAAAAAAGCGTGTCGTAGCCAATACATTAAACAACATGTTTGCAAAGTTTTAACTGTTTTAGTCAAGAATTGTTTGTGTAAGAGTGCTAAAACGTATGGATTATACATTGACTAGTAAAAAGTTCAGAAGACTGTAAAATTTTTTCTAAACAATTTTAAGCAAAAATAAAAAAAGCGTGTCGTAGCCAATACATTAAACAACATATTTGCAAAGTTTTAACTGTTTTAGTCAAGAATTGTTTGTGTAAGAGTGCTATAACGTATGGATTATAAGCAAGCATAGGTGTTTTTTAATGTAAAAAGTTCAGAAGACTGTAAAATTTTTTCTAAACAATTTTAAGCAAAAATAAAAAAAGCGTGTCGTAGCCAATACATTAAACAACATATTTGCAAAGTTTTAACTGTTTTAGTCAAGAATTGTTTGTGTAAGAGTGCTAAAACGTATGGATTATACATTGACGAAAGCAAGCATAGGTATTTTTAATGTAAAAAGTTCAGAAGACTGTAAATTTTTTTCTAAACAATTTTAAGCAAAAATAAAAAAAGCGTGTCGTAGCCAATACATTAAACAACATATTTGCCAAGTTTTAACTGTTTTAGTCAAGAATTGTTTGTGTAAGAGTGCTAAAACGTATGGATTATACATTGACTAGAAAAAAGTTCAGATGACTGTAAAATTTTTTCTAAACAATTTTAAGCAAAAATAAAAAAAGCGTGTCGTAGCCAATACATTAAACAACATGTTTGCAAAGTTTTAACTGTTTTAGTCAAGAATTGTATGTGTAAGAGTGCTAAAACGTATGGATTATACATTAACTAGTAAAAAGTTCAGAAGACTGTAAAATTTTTTCTAAACAATGTTAAGCAAAAATAAAAAAAGCGTGTCGTAGCCAATACATTAAACAACATGTTTGCAAAGTTTTAACTGTTTTAGTCAAGAATTGTTTGTGTAAGAGTGCTAAAACGTATGGATTATACATTGACTAGTAAAAAGTTCAGAAGACTGTAAAATTTTTTCTAAACAATTTTAAGCAAAAATAAAAAAAGCGTGTCGTAGCCAATACATTAAACAACATGTTTGCAAAGTTTTAACTGTTTTAGTCAAGAATTGTTTGTGTAAGAGTGCTAAAACGTATGGATTATACATTGACTAGTAAAAAGTTCAGAAGACTGTAAAATTTTTTCTAAACAATGTTAAGCAAAAATAAAAAAAGCGTGTCGTAGCCAATACATTAAACAACATGTTTGCAAAGTTTTAACTGTTTTAGTCAAGAATTGTTTGTGTAAGAGTGCTAAAACGTATGGATTATACATTGACTAGTAAAAAGTTCAGAAGACTGTAAAATTCTTACTAAACAATTTTAAGCAAAAATAAAAAAAGCGTGTCGTAGCCAATACATTAAACAACATATTTGCAAAGTTTTAACTGTTTTAGTCAAAAATTGTTTGTGTAAGAGTGCTAAAACGTATGGATTATACATTGACTAGTAAAAAGTTCAGAAGAGTGTAAAATTTTTTCTAAACAATTTTAAGCAAAAATAAAAAAAGCGTGTCGTAGCCAATACATTAAACAACATATTTGCAAAGTTTTAACTGTTTTAGTCAAGAATTGTTTGTGTAAGAGTGCTAAAACGTATGGATTATACATTGACTAGTAAAAAGTTCAGAAGACTGTAAAATTTTTTTTAAACAATTTTAAGCAAAAATAAAAAAGCGTGTCGTAGCCAATACATTAAACAACATATTTGCAAAGTTTTAACTGTTTTAGTCAAGAATTGTTTGTGTAAGAGTGCTAAAACGTATGGATTATACATTGACTAGTAAAAAGTTCAGAAGACTGTAAAATTTTTTCTAAACAATTTTAAGCAAAAATAAAAAAAGCGTGTCGTAGCCAATACATTAAACAACATATTTGCAAAGTTTTAACTGTTTTAGTTAAGAATTGTTTGTGTAAGAGTGCTAAAACGTATGGATTATACATTGACTAGTAAAAAGTTCAGAAGACTGTAAAATTTTTTCTAAACAATTTTAAGCAAAAATAAAAAAAGCGTGTCGTAGCCAATACATTAAACAACATGTTTGCAAAGTTTTAACTGTTTTAGTCAAGAATTGTTTGTGAAAGAGTGCTAAAACGTATGGATTATACATTGACGAAAGCAAGCATAGGTGTTTTTTAATGTAAAAAGTTCAGAAGGCTGTAAAATTTTTTCTAATCAATTTTAAGCAAAAATAAAAAAAGCGTGTCGTAGCCAATACATTAAACAACATGTTTGCAAAGTTTTAACTGTTTTAGTCAAGAATTGTTTGTGTAGGAGTGCTAAAACGTATGGATTATACATTGACTAGTAAAAAGTTCAGAAGACTGTAAAATTTTTTCTAAACAATTTTAAGCAAAAATAAAAAAAGCGTGTCGTAGCCAATACATTAAACAACATGTTTGCAAAGTTTTAACTGTTTTAGTCAAGAATTGTTTGTGTAAGAGTGCTAAAACGTATGGATTATACATTGACTAGTAAAAAGTTCAGAAGACTGTAAAATTCTTACTAAACAACTTTAAGCAAAAATAAAAAAAGCGTGTCGTAGCCAATACATTAAACAACATATTTGCAAAGTTTTAACTGTTTTAGTCAAAAATTGTTTGTGTAAGAGTGCTAAAACGTATGGATTATACATTGACTAGTAAAAAGTTCAGAAGAGTGTAAAATTTTTTCTAAACAATTTTAAGCAAAAATAAAAAAAGCGTGTTGTAGCCAATACATTAAACAACATATTTGCAAAGTTTTAACTGTTTTAGTCAAGAATTGTTTGTGTAAGAGTGCTAAAACGTATGGATTATAGATTGATTAGTAAAAAGTTCAGAAGACTGTAAAATTTTTTTTAAACAATTTTAAGCAAAAATAAAAAAAGCGTGTCGTAGCCAATACATTAAACAACATATTTGCAAAGTTTTAACTGTTTTAGTCAAGAATTGTTTGTGTAAGAGTGCTAAAACGTATGGATTATACATTGACTAGTAAAAAGTTCAGAAGACTGTAAAATTTTTTCTAAACAATTTTAAGCAAAAATAAAAAAAGCGTGTCGTAGCCAATACATTAAACAACATATTTGCAAAGTTTTAACTGTTTTAGTTAAGAATTGTTTGTGTAAGAGTGCTAAAACGTATGGATTATACATTGACTAGTAAAAAGTTCAGAAGACTGTAAAATTTTTTCTAAACAATTTTAAGCAAAAATAAAAAAAGCGTGTCGTAGCCAATACATTAAACAACATGTTTGCAAAGTTTTAACTGTTTTAGTCAAGAATTGTTTGTGAAAGAGTGCTAAAACGTATGGATTATACATTGACGAAAGCAAGCATAGGTGTTTTTTAATGTAAAAAGTTCAGAAGGCTGTAAAATTTTTTCTAAATAATTTTAAGCAAAAATAAAAAAAGCGTGTCGTAGCCAATACATTAAACAACATGTTTGCAAAGTTTTAACTGTTTTAGTCAAGAATTGTTTGTGTAAGAGTGCTAAAACGTATGGATTATACATTGACTAGTAAAAAGTTCAGAAGACTGTAAAATTTTTTCTAAACAATTTTAAGCAAAAATAAAAAAAGCGTGTCGTAGCCAATACATTAAACAACATTTTTGCAAAGTTTTAACTGTTTTAGTCAAGAATTGTTTGTGTAAGAGTGCTAAAACGTATGGATTATACATTGACTAGTAAAAAGTTCAGAAGACTGTAAAATTTTTTCTAAACAATTTTAAGCAAAAATAAAAAAAGCGTGTCGTAGCCTATACATTAAACAACATATTTGCAAAGTTTTAACTGTTTTAGTCAAGAATTGTTTGTGTAAGAGTGCTAAAACGTATGGATTATACATTGACGAAAGCAAGCATAGGTGTTTTTTAATGTAAAAAGCTCAGAAGGCTGTAAAATTCTTACTAAACAATTTTAAGCAAAAATAAAAAAAGCGTGTCGTAGCCAATACATTAAACAACATATTTGCAAAGTTTTAACTGTTTTAGTCAAAAATTGTTTGTGTAAGAGTGCTAAAACGTATGGATTATACATTGACTAGTAAAAAGTTCAGAAGAGTGTAAAATTTTTTCTAAACAATTTTAAGCAAAAATAAAAAAAGCGTGTCGTAGCCAATACATTAAACAACATATTTGCAAAGTTTTAACTGTTTTAGTCAAGAATTGTTTGTGTAAGAGTGCTAAAACGTATGGATTATACATTGACTAGTAAAAAGTTCAGAAGACTGTAAAATTTTTTTTAAACAATTTTAAGCAAAAATAAAAAAGCGTGTCGTAGCCAATACATTAAACAACATATTTGCAAAGTTTTAACTGTTTTAGTCAAGAATTGTTTGTGTAAGAGTGCTAAAACGTATGGATTATACATTGACTAGTAAAAAGTTCAGAAGACTGTAAAATTTTTTCTAAACAATTTTAAGCAAAAATAAAAAAAAGCGTGTCGTAGCCAATACATTAAACAACATATTTGCAAAGTTTTAACTGTTTTAGTTAAGAATTGTTTGTGTAAGAGTGCTAAAACGTATGGATTATACATTGACTAGTAAAAAGTTCAGAAGACTGTAAAATTTTTTCTAAACAATTTTAAGCAAAAATAAAAAAAGCGTGTCGTAGCCAATACATTAAACAACATGTTTGCAAAGTTTTAACTGTTTTAGTCAAGAATTGTTTGTGAAAGAGTGCTAAAACGTATGGATTATACATTGACGAAAGCAAGCATAGGTGTTTTTTAATGTAAAAAGTTCAGAAGGCTGTAAAATTTTTTCTAATCAATTTTAAGCAAAAATAAAAAAAGCGTGTCGTAGCCAATACATTAAACAACATGTTTGCAAAGTTTTAACTGTTTTAGTCAAGAATTGTTTGTGTAAGAGTGCTAAAACGTATGGATTATACATTGACTAGTAAAAAGTTCAGAAGACTGTAAAATTTTTTCTAAACAATTTTAAGCAAAAATAAAAAAAGCGTGTCGTAGCCAATACATTAAACAACATGTTTGCAAAGTTTTAACTGTTTTAGTCAAGAATTGTTTGTGTAAGAGTGCTAAAACGTATGGATTATACATTGACTAGTAAAAAGTTCAGAAGACTGTAAAATTCTTACTAAACAACTTTAAGCAAAAATAAAAAAAGCGTGTCGTAGCCAATACATTAAACAACATATTTGCAAAGTTTTAACTGTTTTAGTCAAAAATTGTTTGTGTAAGAGTGCTAAAACGTATGGATTATACATTGACTAGTAAAAAGTTCAGAAGAGTGTAAAATTTTTTCTAAACAATTTTAAGCAAAAATAAAAAAAGCGTGTTGTAGCCAATACATTAAACAACATATTTGCAAAGTTTTAACTGTTTTAGTCAAGAATTGTTTGTGTAAGAGTGCTAAAACGTATGGATTATAGATTGATTAGTAAAAAGTTCAGAAGACTGTAAATTTTTTTTTAAACAATTTTAAGCAAAAATAAAAAAGCGTGTCGTAGCCAATACATTAAACAACATATTTGCAAAGTTTTAACTGTTTTAGTCAAGAATTGTTTGTGTAAGAGTGCTAAAACGTATGGATTATACATTGACTAGTAAAAAGTTCAGAAGACTGTAAAATTTTTTCTAAACAATTTTAAGCAAAAATAAAAAAAGCGTGTCGTAGCCAATACATTAAACAACATATTTGCAAAGTTTTAACTGTTTTAGTTAAGAATTGTTTGTGTAAGAGTGCTAAAACGTATGGATTATACATTGACTAGTAAAAAGTTCAGAAGACTGTAAAATTTTTTCTAAACAATTTTAAGCAAAAATAAAAAAAGCGTGTCGTATCTAATACATTAAACAACATGTTTGCAAAGTTTTAACTGTTTTAGTCAAGAATTGTTTGTGAAAGAGTGCTAAAACGTATGGATTATACATTGACGAAAGCAAGCATAGGTGTTTTTTAATGTAAAAAGTTCAGAAGGCTGTAAAATTTTTTCTAAACAATTTTAAGCAAAAATAAAAAAGCGTGTCGTAGCCAATACATTAAACAACATGTTTGCAAAGTTTTAACTGTTTTAGTCAAGAATTGTTTGTGTAAGAGTGCTAAAACGTATGGATTATACATTGACTAGTAAAAAGTTCAGAAGACTGTAAAATTTTTTCTAAACAATTTTAAGCAAAAATAAAAAAAGCGTGTCGTAGCCAATACATTAAACAACATTTTTGCAAAGTTTTAACTGTTTTAGTCAAGAATTGTTTGTGTAAGAGTGCTAAAACGTATGGATTATACATTGACTAGTAAAAAGTTCAGAAGACTGTAAAATTTTTTCTAAACAATTTTAAGCAAAAATAAAAAAAGCGTGTCGTAGCCTATACATTAAACAACATATTTGCAAAGTTTTAACTGTTTTAGTCAAGAATTGTTTGTGTAAGAGTGCTAAAACGTATGGATTATACATTGACGAAAGCAAGCATAGGTGTTTTTTAATGTAAAAAGCTCAGAAGGCTGTAAAATTTTTTCTAAACAATTTTAAGCAAAAATAAAAAAAGCGTGTCTTAGCCAATACATTAAACAACATGTTTGCAAAGTTTTAACTGTTTTAGTCAAGAATTGTTTGTGTAAGAGTGCTAAAACGTATGGATTATACATTGACGAAAGCAAGCATAGGTGTTTTTTAATGTAAAAAGTTCAGAAGGCTGTAAAATTTTTTCTAATCAATTTTAAGCAAAAATAAAAAAAGCGTGTCGTAACCAATACATTAAACAACATGTTTGCAAAGTTTTAACTGTTTTAGTCAAGAATTGTTTGTGTAAGAGTGCTAAAACGTACGGATTATACATTGACTAGTAAAAAGTTCAGAAGACTGTAAAATTTTTTCTAAACAATTTTAAGCAAAAATAAAAAAAGCGTGTCGTAGCCAATACATTAAACAACATATTTGCAAAGTTTTAACTGTTTTAGTCAAGAATTGTTTGTGTAAATGTGCTAAAACGTATGGATTATACATTGACTAGTAAAAAGTTCAGAAGACTGTAAAATTTTTTCTAAACAATTTTAAGCAAAAATAAAAAAGCGTGTCGTAGCCAATACATTAAACAACATATTTGCAAAGTTTTAACTGTTTTAGTCAAGAATTGTTTGTGTAAGAGTGCTAAAACGTATGGATTATACATTGACGAAAGCAAGCATAGGTGTTTTTTAATGTAAAAAGTTCAGAAGGCTGTAAAATTTTTTCTAAACAATTTTAAGCAAAAATAAAAAAAGCGTGTCGTAGCCAATACATTAAACAACATGTTTGCAAAGTTTTAACTGTTTTAGTCAAGAATTGTTTGTGTAAGAGTGCTAAAACGTATGGATTATACTTTGACTAGTAAAAAGTTCAGAAGACTGTAAAATTTTTTCTAAACAATTTTAAGCAAAAATAAAAAAAGCGTGTCGTAGCCAATACGTTAAACAACATGTTTGCAAAGTTTTAACTGTTTTAGTCAAGAATTGTTTGTGTAAGAGTGCTAAAACGTATGGATTATACATTGACTAGTAAAAAGTTCAGAAGACTGTAAAATTTTTTCTAAACAATTTTAAGCAAAAATAAAAAAAGCGTGTCGTAGCCAATACATTAAACAACATGTTTGCAAAGTTTTAACTGTTTTAGTCAAGAATTGTTTGTGTAAGAGTGCTAAAACGTATGGATTATACATTGACTAGTAAAAAGTTCAGAAGACTGTAAAATTTTTACTAAACAATTTTAAGTAAAAATAAAAAAAGCCTGTCGTAGCCAATACATTAAACAACATATTTGCAAAGTTTTAACTGTTTTAGTCAAGAATTGTTTGTGTAAAAGTGCTAAAACGTATGGATTATACATTGACTAGTAAAAAGTTCAGAAGACTGTAAAATTTTTTCTAAACAATTTTAAGCAAAAATAAAAAAAGCGTGTCGTAGCCAATACATTAAACAACATGTTTGCAAAGTTTTAACTGTTTTAGTCAAGAATTGTTTGTGTAAAAGTGCTAAAACGTATGGATTATAAATTGACTAGTAAAAAGTTCAGAAGACTGTAAAATTTTTTCTAAACAATTTTAAGCAAAATATAAAAAAAGCGTGTCGTAGCCAATATATTAAACAACATATTTGCAAAGTTTTAACTGTTTAAGTTAAGAATTGTTTGTGTAAGAGTGCTAAAACGTATGGATTATACATTGACGAAAGCAAGCATAGGTGTTTTTTAATGTAAAAAGTTCAGAAGACCGTAAAATTTTTTCTAAACAATTTTAAGCAAAAATAAAAAAATCGTGTCGTAGCCAATACATTAAACAACATATTTGCAAAGTTTTAACTGTTTTAGTCAAGAATTGTTTGTGTAAGAGTGCTAAAACGTATGGATTATACATTGACAAAAGCAAGCATAGGTGTTTTTTAATGTAAAAAGTTCAGAAGACTGTAAAATTTTTTCTAAACAATTTTAAGCAAAAATAAAAAAAGCGTGTCGTAGCCAATACATTAAACAACATGTTTGCAAAGTTTTAACTGTTTTAGTCAAGAATTGTTTGTGTAAGACTGCTAAAACGTATGGACTATACATTGACTAGTAAAAAGTTCAGAAGACTGTAAAAATTTTTCTAAACAATTTTAAGCAAAAATAAAAAAAGCGTGTCGTAGCCAATACATTAAACAACATGTTTGCAAAGTTTTAACTGTTTTAGTCAAGAATTGTTTGTGTAAGAGTGCTAAAACGTATGGATTATACATTGACTAGTAAAAAGTTCAGAAGACTGTAAAATTTTTTCTAAACAATTTTAAGCAAAAATAAAAAAAGTGTGTCGTAGCCAATACATTAAACAACATGTTTGCAAAGTTTTAACTGTTTTAGTCAAGAATTGTTTGTGTAAGAGTGGTAAAACGTTTGGATTATACATTGACGAAAGCAAGCATAGGTGTTTTTTAATGTAAAAAGTTCAGAAGGATGTAAAATTTTTTCTAATCAATTTTAAGCAAAAATAAAAAAAGCGTGTCGTAGCCAATACATTAAACAACATGTTTGCAAAGTTTTAACTGTTTTAGTCAAGAATTATTTGTGTAAGAGTGCTAAAACGTATGGATTATACATTGACTAGTAAAAAGTTCAGAAGACTGTAAAATTTTTTCTAAACAATTTTAAGCAAAAATAAAAAAAACGTGTCGTAGCCAATACATTAAACAACATGTTTGCAAAGTTTTAACTGTTTTAGTCAAGAATTGTTTGTGTAAGAGTGCTAAAACGTATGGATTATACATTGACTAGTAAAAAGTTCAGAAGACTGTAAAATTTTTTCTAAAAAATTTTAAGCAAAAATAAAAAAAAGCGTGTCGTAGCCAATACATTAAACAACATGTTTGTAAAGTTTTAACTGTTTTAGTCAAGAATTGTTTGTGTAAGAGTGCTAAAACGTATGGATTATACATTGACTAGTAAAAAAATCAGAAGACTGTAAATTTTTTTCTAAACAATTTTAAGCAAAAATAAAAAAAGCGTGTCGTAGCCAATACATTAAACAACATGTTTGCAAAGTTTTAACTGTTTTAGTCAAGAATTGTTTGTGTAAGAGTGCTAAAACGTATGGATTATACATTGACTAGTAAAAAGTTCAGAAGACTGTAAAATTTTTTCTAAACAATTTTAAGCAAAAATAAAAAAAAACGTGTCGTAGCCAATACATTAAACAACATGTTTGCAAAGTTTTAACTGTTTTAGTCAAGAATTGTTTGTGTAAGAGTGCTAAAACGTATGGATTATACATTGACTAGTAAAAAGTTCAGAAGACTGTAAAATTTTTTCTAAACAATTTTAAGCAAAAATAAAAAAAAGCGTGTCGTAGCCAATACATTAAACAACATGTTTGTAAAGTTTTAATTGTTTTAGTCAAGAATTGTTTGTGTAAGAGTGCTAAAACGTATGGATTATACATTGACGAAAGCAAGCATAGGTGTTTTTTAATGTAAAAAGTTCAGAAGGCTGTAAAATTTTTTCTAATCAATTTTAAGCAAAAATAAAAAAAGCGTGTCTTAGCCAATACATTAAACAACATGTTTGCAAAGTTTTAACTGTTTTAGTCAAGAATTGTTTGTGTAAGAGTGCTAAAACGTATGGATTATACATTGACTAGTAAAAAGTTCAGAAGACTGTAAAATTTTTTCTAAACAATTTTAAGCAAAAATAAAAAAAGCGTGTCGTAGCCAATACATATAACAACATGTTTGCAAAGTTTTAATTGTTTTAGTCAAGAATTGTTTGTGTAAGAGTGCTAAAACGTATGGATTATACATTGACGAAAGCAAGCATAAGAGTTTTTTAATGTAAAAAGTTCAGAAGGCTGTAAAATTTTTTCTAATCAATTTTAAGCAAAAATAAAAAAAGCGTGTCGTAGCCAATACATTAAACAACATGTTTGCAAAGTTTTAACTGTTTTAGTCAAGAATTGTTTGTGTAAGAGTGCTAAAACGCATGGATTATACATTTACTAGTAAAAAGTTCAGAAGACTGTAAAATTTTTTCTAAACAATTTTAAGCAAAAATAAAAAAAGCGTGTCGTAGCCAATACATTAAACAACATGTTTGCAAAGTTTTAACTGTTTTAGTCAAGAATTGTTTGTGTAAGAGTGCTAAAACGTATGGATTATACATTGACGAAAGCAAGCATAGGAGTTTTTTAATGTAAAAAGTTCAGAAGGCTGTAAAATTTTTTCTAATCAATTTTAAGCAAAAATAAAAAAAGCGTGTCGTAGCCAATACATTAAACAACATGTTTGCAAAGTTACAACTGTTTTAGTCAAGAATTGTTTGTGTAAGAGTGCTAAAACGTATGGATTATACATTGACTAGTAAAAAGTTCAGAAGACTGTAAAATTTTTTCTAAACAATTTTAAGCAAAAATAAAAAAAGCGTGTCGTAGCCAATACATTAAACAACATGTTTGCAAAGTTTTAACTGTTTTAGTCAAGAATTGTTTGTGTAAGAGTGCTAAAACGTATGGATTATACATTGACGAAAGCAAGCATAGGTGTTTTTTAATGTAAAAAGTTCAGAAGGCTGTAAAATTTTTTCTAAACAATTTTAAGCAAAAATAAAAAAAGCTTGTCGTAGCCAATACATTAAACAACATATTTGCAAAGTTTTAACTGTTTTAGTCAAGAATTGTTTGTGTAAGAGTGCTAAAACGTATGGATTATACATTGACTAGTAAAAAGTTCAGAAGACTGTAAAATTTTTTCTAAACAATTTTAAGCAAAAATAAAAAAAGCGTGTCGTAGCCAATACATTAAACAACATGTTTGCAAAGTTTTAACTGTTTTAGTCAAGAATTGTTTGTGTCAGAGTGCTAAAACGTATGGATTATACATTGACGAAAGCAAGCATAGGAGTTTTTTAATGTAAAAAGTTCAGAAGGCTGTAAAATTTTTTCTAATCAATTTTAAGCAAAAATAAAAAAAGCGTGTCGTAGCCAATACATTAAACAACATGTTTGCAAAGTTTTAACTGTTTTAGTCAAGAATTGTTTGTGTAAGAGTGCTAAAACGTATGGATTATACATTGACTAGTAAAAAGTTCAGAAGACTGTAAAATTTTTTCTAAACAATTTTAAGCAAAAATAAAAAAAGCGTGTCGTAGCCAATACATTAAACAACATGTTTGCAAAGTTTTAACTGTTTTAGTCAAGAATTGTTTGTGTAAGAATGCTAAAACGTATGGATTATACATCGACGAAAGCAAGCATAGGATATTTTTAATGTAAAAAGTTCAGAAGGCTGTAAAATTTTTACTAATCAATTTTAAGCAAAAATAAAAAAAGCGTGTCGTAGCCAATACATTAAACAACATATTTGCAAAGTTTTAACTGTTTTAGTCAAGAATTGTTTGTGTAAGAGTGCTAAAACGTATGGATTATACATTGACTAGTAAAAAGTTCAGAAGACTGTAAAATTTTTTCTAAACAATTTTAAGCAAAAATAAAAAAAGCGTGTCGTAGCCAATACATTAAACAACATGTTTGCAAAGTTTTAACTGATTTAGTCAAGAATTGTTTGTGTAAGAGTGCTAAAACGTATGGATTATACATTGACGAAAGCAAGCATAGGTGTTTTTTAATGTAAAAAGTTCAGAAGGCTGTAAAATTTTTTCTAAACAATTTTCAGCAAAAATAAAAAAAGCTTGTCGTAGCCAATACATTAAACAACATATTTGCAAAGTTTTAACTGTTTTAGTCAAGAATTGTTTGTGTAAGAGTGCTAAAACGTATGGATTATACATTGACTAGTAAAAAGTTCAGAAGACTGTAAAATTTTTTCTAAACAATTTTAAGCAAAAATAAAAAAAGCGTGTCGTAGCCAATACATTAAACAACATGTTTGCAAAGTTTTAACTGTTTTAGTCAAGAATTGTTTGTGTAAGATTGCTAAAACGTATGGATTATACATTGACTAGTAAAAAGTTCAGAAGACTGTAAAATTTTTTCTAAACAATTTTAAGCAAAAATAAAAAAAGCGTGTCGTAGCCAATACATTAAACAACATGTTTGCAAAGTTTTAACTGTTTTAGTCAAGAATTGTTTGTGTAAGAGTGCTAAAACGTATGGATTATACTTTGACGAAAGCAAGCATAGGTGTTTTTTAATGTAAAAAGTTCAGAAGGCTGTAAAATTTTTTCTAAACAATTTTAAGCAAAAATAAAAAAAGCTTGTCGTAGCCAATACATTAAACAACATGTTTGCAAAGTTTTAACTGTTTTAGTCAAGAATTGTTTGTGTAAGAGTGCTAAAACGTATGGATTATACATTGACTAGTAAAAAGTTCAGAAGACTGTAAAATTTTTTCTAAACAATTTTAAGCAAAAATAAAAAAAGCGTGTCGTAGCCAATACATTAAACAACATGTTTGCAAAGTTTTAACTGTTTTAGTCAAGAATTGTTTGTGTAAGAATGCTAAAACGTATGGATTATACATCGACGAAAGCAAGCATAGGATATTTTTAATGTAAAAAGTTCAGAAGGCTGTAAAATTTTTTCTAATCAATTTTAAGCAAAAATAAAAAAAGCGTGTCGTAGCCAATACATTAAACAACATATTTGCAAAGTTTTAACTGTTTTAGTCAAGAATTGTTTGTGTAAGAGTGCTAAAACGTATGGATTATACATTGACTAGTAAAAAGTTCAGAAGACTGTAAAATTTTTTCTAAACAATTTTAAGCAAAAATAAAAAAAGCGTGTCGTAGCCAATACATTAAACAACATGTTTGGAAAGTTTTAACTGATTTAGTCAAGAATTGTTTGTGTAAGAGTGCTAAAACGTATGGATTATACATTGACGAAAGCAAGCATAGGTGTTTTTTAATGTAAAAAGTTCAGAAGGCTGTAAAATTTTTTCTAAACAATTTTCAGCAAAAATAAAAAAAGCTTGTCGTAGCCAATACATTAAACAACATATTTGCAAAGTTTTAACTGTTTTAGTCAAGAATTGTTTGTGTAAGAGTGCTAAAACGTATGGATTATACATTGACTAGTAAAAAGTTCAGAAGACTGTAAAATTTTTTCTAAACAATTTTAAGCAAAAATAAAAAAAGCGTGTCGTAGCCAATACATTAAACAACATGTTTGCAAAGTTTTAACTGTTTTAGTCAAGAATTGTTTGTTTAAGAGTGCTAAAACGTATGGATTATACATTGACGAAAGCAAGCATAGGTGTTTTTTAATGTAAAAAGTTTAGAAGACTGTAAAATTTTTTCTAAACAATTTTAAGCAAAAATAAAAAAAGCGTGTCGTAGCCAATACATTAAACAACATGTTTGCAAAGTTTTAACTGTTTTAGTCAAGAATTGTTTGTGTAAGAGTGCTAAAACGTATGGATTATACATTGACGAAAGCAAGCATAGGTGTTTTTTAATGTAAAAAGTTCAGAAGGCTGTAAAATCTTTTCTAATCAATTTTAAGCAAAAATAAAAAAAGCTTGTCGTAGCCAATACATTAAACAACATATTTGCAAAGTTTTAACTGTTTTAGTCAAGAATTGTTTGTGTAAGAGTGCTAAAACGTATGGATTATACATTGACTAGTAAAAAGTTCAGAAGACTGTAAAATTTTTTCTAAACAATTTTAAGCAAAAATAAAAAAAGCGTGTCGTAGCCAATACATTAAACAACATGTTTGCAAAGTTTTAACTGTTTTAGTCAAGAATTGTTTGTTTAAGAGTGCTAAAACGTATGGATTATACATTGACGAAAGCAAGCATAGGTGTTTTTTAATGTAAAAAGTTTAGAACACTGTAAAATTTTTTCTAAACAATTTTAAGCAAAAATAAAAAAAGCGTGTCGTAGCCAATACATTAAACAACATGTTTGCAAAGTTTTAACTGTTTTAGTCAAGAATTGTTTGTGTAAGAGTGCTAAAACGTATGGATTATACATTGACGAAAGCAAGCATAGGTGTTTTTTAATGTAAAAAGTTCAGAAGGCTGTAAAATCTTTTCTAATCAATTTTAAGCAAAAATAAAAAAAGCTTGTCGTAGCCAATACATTAAACAACATATTTGCAAAGTTTTAACTGTTTTAGTCAAGAATTGTTTGTGTAAGAGTGCTAAAACGTATGGATTATACATTGACTAGTAAAAAGTTCAGAAGACTGTAAAATTTTTTCTAAAC
This sequence comes from Thalia democratica, assembly GCF_965202585.1. Lineage (NCBI taxonomy): Eukaryota > Metazoa > Chordata > Thaliacea > Salpida > Salpidae > Thalia > Thalia democratica. The sequence continues at coordinate 57,159,075 of NC_139172.1, forward strand.
AATTTTAAGCAAAAATAAAAAAAGCATGTCGTAGCCAATACATTAAACAACATGTTTGCAAAGTTTTAACTGTTTTAGTCAAGAATTGTTTGTTTAAGAGTGCTAAAACGTATGGATTATACATTGACGAAAGCAAGCATAGGTGTTTTTTAATGTAAAAAGTTTAGAAGACTGTAAAATTTTTTCTAAACAATTTTAAGCAAAAATAAAAAAAGCGTGTCGTAGCCAATACATTAAACAACATGTTTGCAAAGTTTTAACTGTTTTAGTCAAGAATTGTTTGTGTAAAAGTGCTAAAACGTATGGATTATACATTGACGAAAGCAAGCATAGGTGTTTTTTAATGTAAAAAGTTCAGAAGGCTGTAAAATTTTTTCTAATCAATTTTAAGCAAAAATAAAAAAAGCGTGTCGTAGCCAATACATTAAACAACATTTTTGCAAAGTTTTAACTGTTTTAGTCAAGAATTGTTTGTGTAAGAGTGCTAAAACGTATGGATTATACATTGACTAGTAAAAAGTTCAGAAGACTGTAAAATTTTTTCTAATCAATTTTAAGCAAAAATAAAAAAAACGTGTCGTAGCCAATACATTAAACAACATGTTTGCAAAGTTTTAACTGTTTTAGTCAAGAATTGTTTGTGTAAGAGTGCTAAAACGTATGGATTATACATTGACTAGTAAAAAGTTCAGAAGACTGTAAAATTTTTTCTTAACATTTTTAAGCAAAAATAAAAAAAGCGTGTCGTAGCCAATACATTAAACAACATATTTGCAAAGTTTTAACTGTTTTAGTCAAGAATTGTTTGTGTAAGAGTGCTAAAACGTATGGATTATACATTGACTAGTAAAAAGTTCAGAAGACTGTAAAATTTTTTTCTAAACAATTTTAAGCAAAAATAAAAAAAGCGTGTCGTAGCCAATACATTAAACAACATGTTTGCAAAGTTTTAACTGTTTTAGTCAAGAATTGTTTGTGTAAGAGTGCTAAAACGTATGGATTATACATTGACTAGTAAAAAGTTCAGAAGACTGTAAAATTTTTTCTAAACAATTTTAAGCAAAAATAAAAAAAGCGTGTCGTAGCCAATACATTAAACAACATGTTTGCAAAGTTTTAACTGTTTTAGTCAAGAATTGTTTGTGTAAGAATGCTAAAACGTATGGATTATACATTGACTAGTAAAAAGTTCAGAAGACTGTAAAATTTTTTCTAAACAATTTTAAGCAAAAATAAAAAAAGCGTGTCGTAGCCAATACATTAAACAACATATTTGCAAAGTTTTAACTGTTTTAGTCAAGAATTTTTTGTGTAAGAGTGCTAAAACGAATGGATTATACATTGACTAGTAAAAAGTTCAGAAGACTGTAAAATTTTTTCTAAACAATTTTAAGCAAAAATAAAAAAGCGTGTCGTAGCCAATACATTAAACAACATATTTGCAAAGTTTTAACGGTTTTAGTCAAGAATTGTTTGTGTAAGAGTGCTAAAACGTATGGATTATACATTGACTAGTAAAAAGTTCAGAAGACTGTAAAATTTCTTCTAAACAATTTTAAGCAAAAATAAAAAAAGCGTGTCGTAGCCAATTCATTAAACAACATGTTTGTAAAGTTTTAACTGTTTTAGTCAAGAATTGTTTGTGTAAGAGTGCTAAAACGTATGGATTATACATTGACGAAAGCAAGCATAGGTGTTTTTTAATGTAAAAAGTTCAGAAGGCTGTAAAATTTTTTCTAATCAATTTTAAGCAAAAATAAAAAAAACGTGTCTTAGCCAATACATTAAACAATATGTTTGCAAAGTTTTAACTGTTTTAGTCAAGAATTATTTGTGTAAGAGTGCTAAAACGTATGGATTATACATTGACTAGTAAAAAGTTCAGAAGACTGTAAAATTTTTTCTAAACAATTTTAAGCAAAAATAAAAAAAGCGTGTCGTAGCCAATACATTAAACAACATGTTTGCAAAGTTTTAACTGTTTTAGTCAAGAATTGTTTGTGTAAGAGTGCTAAAACGTATGGATTATACATTGACGAAAGCAAGCATAGGAGTTTTTTAATGTAAAAAGTTCAGAAGGCTGTAAAATTTTTAGTAATCAATTTTAAGCAAAAATAAAAAAAGCGTGTCGTAGCCAATACATTAAACAACATGTTTGCAAAGTTTTAACTGTTTTAGTCAAGAATTGTTTGTGTAAGAGTGCTAAAACGTATGGATTATACATTGACTAGTAAAAAGTTCAGAAAACTGTAAAATTTTTTCTAAACAATTTTAAGCAAAAATAAAAAAAGCGTGTCGTAGCCAATACATTAAACAACATGTTTGCAAAGTTTTAACTGTTTTAGTCAAGAATTGTTTGTGTAAGAGTGCTAAAACGTATGGATTATACATTGACGAAAGCAAGCATAGGAGTTTTTTAATGTAAAAAGTTCAGAAGGCTGTAAAATTTTTTCTAATCAATTTTAATTAAAAATAAAAAAAGCGTGTCGTAACCAATACATTAAACAACATGTTTGCAAAGTTTTAACTGTTTTAGTCAAGAATTGTTTGTGTAAGAGTGCTAAAACGTATGGATTATACATTGACGAAAGCAAGCATAGGTGTTTTTTAATGTAAAAAGTTCAGAAGGCTGTAAAATCTTTTCTAATCAATTTTAAGCAAAAATAAAAAAAGCTTGTCGTAGCCAATACATTAAACAACATATTTGCAAAGTTTTAACTGTTTTAGTCAAGAATTGTTTGTGTAAGAGTGCTAAAACGTATGGATTATACATTGACTAGTAAAAAGTTCAGAAGACTGTAAAATTTTTTCTAAACAATTTTAAGCAAAAATAAAAAAAGCATGTCGTAGCCAATACATTAAACAACATGTTTGCAAAGTTTTAACTGTTTTAGTCAAGAATTGTTTGTTTAAGAGTGCTAAAACGTATGGATTATACATTGACGAAAGCAAGCATAGGTGTTTTTTAATGTAAAAAGTTTAGAAGACTGTAAAATTTTTTCTAAACAATTTTAAGCAAAAATAAAAAAAGCGTGTCGTAGCCAATACATTAAACAACATGTTTGCAAAGTTTTAACTGTTTTAGTCAAGAATTGTTTGTGTAAAAGTGCTAAAACGTATGGATTATACATTGACGAAAGCAAGCATAGGTGTTTTTTAATGTAAAAAGTTCAGAAGGCTGTAAAATTTTTTCTAATCAATTTTAAGCAAAAATAAAAAAAGCGTGTCGTAGCCAATACATTAAACAACATTTTTGCAAAGTTTTAACTGTTTTAGTCAAGAATTGTTTGTGTAAGAGTGCTAAAACGTATGGATTATACATTGACTAGTAAAAAGTTCAGAAGACTGTAAAATTTTTTCTAATCAATTTTAAGCAAAAATAAAAAAAACGTGTCGTAGCCAATACATTAAACAACATGTTTGCAAAGTTTTAACTGTTTTAGTCAAGAATTGTTTGTGTAAGAGTGCTAAAACGTATGGATTATACATTGACTAGTAAAAAGTTCAGAAGACTGTAAAATTTTTTCTTAACATTTTTAAGCAAAAATAAAAAAAGCGTGTCGTAGCCAATACATTAAACAACATATTTGCAAAGTTTTAACTGTTTTAGTCAAGAATTGTTTGTGTAAGAGTGCTAAAACGTATGGATTATACATTGACTAGTAAAAAGTTCAGAAGACTGTAAAATTTTTTTCTAAACAATTTTAAGCAAAAATAAAAAAAGCGTGTCGTAGCCAATACATTAAACAACATGTTTGCAAAGTTTTAACTGTTTTAGTCAAGAATTGTTTGTGTAAGAGTGCTAAAACGTATGGATTATACATTGACTAGTAAAAAGTTCAGAAGACTGTAAAATTTTTTCTAAATAATTTTAAGCAAAAATAAAAAAAGCGTGTCGTAGCCAATACATTAAACAACATGTTTGCAAAGTTTTAACTGTTTTAGTCAAGAATTGTTTGTGTAAGAATGCTAAAACGTATGGATTATACATTGACTAGTAAAAAGTTCAGAAGACTGTAAAATTTTTTCTAAACAATTTTAAGCAAAAATAAAAAAAGCGTGTCGTAGCCAATACATTAAACAACATATTTGCAAAGTTTTAACTGTTTTAGTCAAGAATTTTTTGTGTAAGAGTGCTAAAACGAATGGATTATACATTGACTAGTAAAAAGTTCAGAAGACTGTAAAATTTTTTCTAAACAATTTTAAGCAAAAATAAAAAAGCGTGTCGTAGCCAATACATTAAACAACATATTTGCAAAGTTTTAACGGTTTTAGTCAAGAATTGTTTGTGTAAGAGTGCTAAAACGTATGGATTATACATTGACTAGTAAAAAGTTCAGAAGACTGTAAAATTTCTTCTAAACAATTTTAAGCAAAAATAAAAAAAGCGTGTCGTAGCCAATTCATTAAACAACATGTTTGTAAAGTTTTAACTGTTTTAGTCAAGAATTGTTTGTGTAAGAGTGCTAAAACGTATGGATTATACATTGACGAAAGCAAGCATAGGTGTTTTTTAATGTAAAAAGTTCAGAAGGCTGTAAAATTTTTTCTAATCAATTTTAAGCAAAAATAAAAAAAACGTGTCTTAGCCAATACATTAAACAATATGTTTGCAAAGTTTTAACTGTTTTAGTCAAGAATTATTTGTGTAAGAGTGCTAAAACGTATGGATTATACATTGACTAGTAAAAAGTTCAGAAGACTGTAAAATTTTTTCTAAACAATTTTAAGCAAAAATAAAAAAAGCGTGTCGTAGCCAATACATTAAACAACATGTTTGCAAAGTTTTAACTGTTTTAGTCAAGAATTGTTTGTGTAAGAGTGCTAAAACGTATGGATTATACATTGACGAAAGCAAGCATAGGAGTTTTTTAATGTAAAAAGTTCAGAAGGCTGTAAAATTTTTAGTAATCAATTTTAAGCAAAAATAAAAAAAGCGTGTCGTAGCCAATACATTAAACAACATGTTTGCAAAGTTTTAACTGTTTTAGTCAAGAATTGTTTGTGTAAGAGTGCTAAAACGTATGGATTATACATTGACTAGTAAAAAGTTCAGAAAACTGTAAAATTTTTTCTAAACAATTTTAAGCAAAAATAAAAAAAGCGTGTCGTAGCCAATACATTAAACAACATGTTTGCAAAGTTTTAACTGTTTTAGTCAAGAATTGTTTGTGTAAGAGTGCTAAAACGTATGGATTATACATTGACGAAAGCAAGCATAGGAGTTTTTTAATGTAAAAAGTTCAGAAGGCTGTAAAATTTTTTCTAATCAATTTTAAGCAAAAATAAAAAAAGCGTGTCGTAACCAATACATTAAACAACATGTTTGCAAAGTTTTAACTGTTTTAGTCAAGAATTGTTTGTGTAAGAGTGCTAAAACGTATGGATTATACATTGACTAGTAAAAAGTTCAGAAGACTGTAAAATTTTTTCTAAACAATTTTAAGCAAAAATAAAAAAAGCGTGTCGTAGCCAATACATTAAACAACATGTTTGCAAAGTTTTAACTGTTTTAGTCAAGAATTGTTTGTGTAAGAGTGCTAAAACGTATGGATTATACATTGACGAAAGCAAGCATAGGTGTTTTTTAATGTAAAAAGTTCAGAAGGCTGTAAAATTTTTTCTAAACAATTTTAAGCAAAAATAAAAAAAGCGTGTCGTAGCCAATACATTAAACAACATGTTTGCAAAGTTTTAACTGTTTTAGTCAAGAATTGTTTGTTTAAGAGTGCTAAAACGTATGGATTATACATTGACGAAAGCAAGCATAGGTGTTTTTTAATGTAAAAAGTTTAGAAGACTGTAAAATTTTTTCTAAACAATTTTAAGCAAAAATAAAAACAGCGTGTCGTAGCCAATACATTAAACAACATGTTTGCAAAGTTTTAACTGTTTTAGTCAAGAATTGTTTGTGTAAGAGTGCTAAAACGTATGGATTATACATTGACTAGTAAAAAGTTCAGAAGACTGTAAAATTTTTTCTAAACAATTTTAAGCAAAAATAAAAAAAGCGTGTCGTAGCCAATACATTAAACAACATGTTTGCAAAGTTTTAACTGTTTTAGTAAAGAATTGTTTGTTTAAGAGTGCTAAAACGTATGGATTATACATTGACAAAAGCAAGCATAGGTGTTTTTTAATGTAAAAAGTTTAGAAGACTGTAAAATTTTTTCTAAACAATTTTAAGCAAAAATAAAAAAAGCGTGTCGTAGCCAATACATTAAACAACATGTTTGCAAAGTTTTAACTGTTTTAGTCAAGAATTGTTTGTGTAAGAGTGCTAAAACGTATGGATTATACATTGACGAAAGCAAGCATAGGTGTTTTTTAATGTAAAAAGTTCAGAAGGCTGTAAAATCTTTTCTAATCAATTTTAAGCAAAAATAAAAAAAGCGTGTCGTAGCCAATACATTAAACAACATATTTGCAAAGTTTTAACTGTTTTAGTCAAGAATTGTTTGTGTAAGAGTGCTAAAACGTATGGATTATACATTGACTAGTAAAAAGTTCAGAAGACTGTAAAATTTTTTCTAAACAATTTTAAGCAAAAATAAAAAAAGCGTGTCGTAGCCAATACATTAAACAACATGTTTGCAAAGTTTTAACTGTTTTAGTCAAGAATTGTTTGTGTAAGAGTGCTAAAACGTATGGATTATACATTGACGAAAGCAAGCATAGGTGTTTTTTAATGTAAAAAGTTTAGAAGACTGTAAAATTTTTTCTAAACAATTTTAAGCAAAAATAAAAAAAGCGTGTCGTAGCCAATACATTAAACAACATGTTTGCAAAGTTTTAACTGTTTTAGTCAAGAATTGTTTGTGTAAAAGTGCTAAAACGTATGGATTATACATTGACGAAAGCAAGCATAGGTGTTTTTTAATGTAAAAAGTTCAGAAGGCTGTAAAATTTTTTCTAATCAATTTTAAGCAAAAATAAAAAAAGCGTGTCGTAGCCAATACATTAAACAACATGTTTGCAAAGTTTTAACTGTTTTAGTCAAGAATTGTTTGTGTAAGAGTGCTAAAACGTATGGATTATACATTGACTAGTAAAAAGTTCAGAAGACTGTAAAATTTTTTCTAAACAATTTTAAGCAAAAATAAAAAAAGCGTGTCGTAGCCAATACATTAAACAACATGTTTGCAAAGTTTTAACTGTTTTAGTCAAGAATTGTTTGTGTAAGAGTGCTAAAACGTATGGATTATACATTGACGAAAGCAAGCATAGGAGTTTTTTAATGTAAAAAGTTCAGAAGGCTGTAAAATTTTTTCTAATCAATTTTAAGCAAAAATAAAAAAAGCTTGTCGTAGCCAATACATTAAACAACATATTTGCAAAGTTTTAACTGTTTTAGTCAAGAATTGTTTGTGTAAGAGTGCTAAAACGTATGGATTATACATTGACTAGTAAAAAGTTCAGAAGACTGTAAAATTTTTTCTAAACAATTTTAAGCAAAAATAAAAAAAGCGTGTCGTAGCCAATACATTAAACAACATGTTTGCAAAGTTTTAACTGTTTTAGTCAAGAATTGTTTGTTTAAGAGTGCTAAAACGTATGGATTATACATTGACGAAAGCAAGCATAGGTGTTTTTTAATGTAAAAAGTTTAGAAGACTGTAAAATTATTTCTAAACAATTTTAAGCAAAAATAAAAAAAACGTGTCGTAGCCAATACATTAAACAACATGTTTGCAAAGTTTTAACTGTTTTAGTCAAGAATTGTTTGTGTAAAAGTGCTAAAACGTATGGATTATACATTGACGAAAGCAAGCATAGGTGTTTTTTAATGTAAAAAGTTCAGAAGGCTGTAAAATTTTTTCTAATCAATTTTAAGCAAAAATAAAAAAAGCGTGTCGTAGCCAATACATTAAACAACATGTTTGCAAAGTTTTAACTGTTTTAGTCAAGAATTGTTTGTGTAAGAGTGCTAAAACGTATGGATTATACATTGACTAGTAAAAAGTTCAGAAGACTGTAAAATTTTTTCTAATCAATTTTAAGCAAAAATAAAAAAAACGTGTCGTAGCCAATACATTAAACAACATGTTTGCAAAGTTTTAACTGTTTTAGTCAAGAATTGTTTGTGTAAGAGTGCTAAAACGTATGGATTATACATTGACTAGTAAAAAGTTCAGAAGACTGTAAAATTTTTTCTAAACAATTTTAAGCAAAAATAAAAAAAGCCTGTCGTAGCCAATACATTAAACAACATATTTGCAAAGTTTTAACTGTTTTAGTCAAGAATTGTTTGTGTAAGAGTGCTAAAACGTATGGATTATACATTGACTAGTAAAAAGTTCAGAAGACTGTAAAATTTTTTCTAAACAATTTTAAGCAAAAATAAAAAAAGCGTGTCGTAGCCAATACATTAAACAACATGTTTGCAAAGTTTTAACTGTTTTAGTCAAGAATTGTTTGTGTAAGAGTGCTAAAACGTATGGATTATACATTGACTAGTAAAAAGTTCAGAAGACTGTAAAATTTTTTCTAAACAATTTTAAGCAAAAATAAAAAAAGCGTGTCGTAGCCAATACATTAAACAACATGTTTGCAAAGTTTTAACTGTTTTAGTCAAGAATTGTTTGTGTAAGAGTGCTAAAACGTATGGATTATACATTGACTAGTAAAAAGTTCAGAAGACTGTAAAATTTTTTCTAAACAATTTTAAGCAAAAATAAAAAAGCGTGTCGTAGCCAATACATTAAACAATATATTTGCAAAGTTTTAACTGTTTTAGTCAAGAATTTTTTGTGTAAGAGTGCTAAAACGAATGGATTATACATTGACTAGTAAAAAGTTCAGAAGAGTGTAAAATTTTTTCTAAACAATTTTAAGCAAAAATAAAAAAGCGTGTCGTAGCCAATACATTAAACAACATATTTGCAAAGTTTTAACGGTTTTAGTCAAGAATTGTTTGTGTAAGAGTGCTAAAACGTATGGATTATACATTGACTAGTAAAAAGTTCAGAAGACTGTAAAATTTCTTCTAAACAATTTTAAGCAAAAATAAAAAAAGCGTGTCGTAGCCAATACATTAAACAACATGTTTGCAAAGTTTTAACTGTTTTAGTCAAGAATTGTTTGTGTAAGAGTGCTAAAACGTATGGATTATACATTGACTAGTAAAAAGTTCAGAAGACTGTAAAATTTTTTCTAAACAATTTTAAGCAAAAATAAAAAAGCGTGTCGTAGCCAATACATTAAAAAACATGTTTGCAAAGTTTTAACTGTTTTAGTCAAGAATTGTTTGTGTAAGAGTGCTAAAACGTATGGATTATACATTGACGAAAGCAAGCATAGGTGTTTTTTAATGTAAAAAGTTCAGAAGACTGTAAAATTTTTTTCTAAACAATTATAAGCAAAAATAAAAAAAGCGTGTCGTAGCCAATACATTAAACAACATATTTGCAAAGTTTTAACTGTTTTAGTCAAGAATTGTTTGTGTAAGAGTGCTAAAACGTATGGATTATACATTGACTAGTAAAAAGTTCAGAAGACTGTAAAATTTTTTCTAAACAATTTTAAGCAAAAATAAAAAAAGCGTGTCGTAGCCAATACATTAAACAACATGTTTGCAAAGTTTTAACTGTTTTAGTAAAGAATTGTTTGTTTAAGAGTGCTAAAACGTATGGATTATACATTGACAAAAGCAAGCATAGGTGTTTTTTAATGTAAAAAGTTTAGAAGACTGTAAAATTTTTTCTAAACAATTTTAAGCAAAAATAAAAAAAGCGTGTCGTAGCCAATACATTAAACAACATGTTTGCAAAGTTTTAACTGTTTTAGTCAAGAATTGTTTGCGTAAGAGTGCTAAAACGTATGGATTATACATTGACGAAAGCAAGCATAGGTGTTTTTTAATGTAAAAAGTTCAGAAGGCTGTAAAATCTTTTCTAATCAATTTTAAGCAAAAATAAAAAAAGCGTGTCGTAGCCAATACATTAAACAACATATTTGCAAAGTTTTAACTGTTTTAGTCAAGAATTGTTTGTGTAAGAGTGCTAAAACGTATGGATTATACATTGACTAGTAAAAAGTTCAGAAGACTGTAAAATTTTTTCTAAACAATTTTAAGCAAAAATAAAAAAAGCGTGTCGTAGCCAATACATTAAACAACATGTTTGCAAAGTTTTAACTGTTTTAGTCAAGAATTGTTTGTTTAAGAGTGCTAAAACGTATGGATTATACATTGACGAAAGCAAGCATAGGTGTTTTTTAATGTAAAAAGTTTAGAAGACTGTAAAATTATTTCTAAACAATTTTAAGCAAAAATAAAAAAAACGTGTCGTAGCCAATACATTAAACAACATGTTTGCAAAGTTTTAACTGTTTTAGTCAAGAATTGTTTGTGTAAAAGTGCTAAAACGTATGGATTATACATTGACGAAAGCAAGCATAGGTGTTTTTTAATGTAAAAAGTTCAGAAGGCTGTAAAATTTTTTCTAATTAATTTTAAGCAAAAATAAAAAAAGCGTGTCGTAGCCAATACATTAAACAACATGTTTGCAAAGTTTTAACTGTTTTAGTCAAGAATTGTTTGTGTAAGAGTGCTAAAACGTATGGATTATACATTGACTAGTAAAAAGTTCAGAAGACTGTAAAATTTTTTCTAATCAATTTTAAGCAAAAATGAAAAAAACGTGTCGTAGCCAATACATTAAACAACATGTTTGCAAAGTTTTAACTGTTTTAGTCAAGAATTGTTTGTGTAAGAGTGCTAAAACGTATGGATTATACATTGACTAGTAAAAAGTTCAGAAGACTGTAAAATTTTTTCTAAACAATTTTAAGCAAAAATAAAAAAAGCCTGTCGTAGCCAATACATTAAACAACATATTTGCAAAGTTTTAACTGTTTTAGTCAAGAATTGTTTGTGTAAGAGTGCTAAAACGTATGGATTATACATTGACTAGTAAAAAGTTCAGAAGACTGTAAAATTTTTTCTAAACAATTTTAAGCAAAAATAAAAAAAGCGTGTCGTAGCCAATACATTAAACAACATGTTTGCAAAGTTTTAACTGTTTTAGTCAAGAATTGTTTGTGTAAGAGTGCTAAAACGTATGGATTATACATTGACTAGTAAAAAGTTCAGAAGACTGTAAAATTTTTTCTAAACAATTTTAAGCAAAAATAAAAAAAGCGTGTCGTAGCCAATACATTAAACAACATGTTTGCAAAGTTTTAACTGTTTTAGTCAAGAATTGTTTGTGTAAGAGTGCTAAAACGTATGGATTATACATTGACTAGTAAAAAGTTCAGAAGACTGTAAAATTTTTTCTAAACAATTTTAAGCAAAAATAAAAGAAGCGTGTCGTAGCCAATACATTAAACAACATATTTGCAAAGTTTTAACTGTTTTAGTCAAGAATTTTTTGTGTAAGAGTGCTAAAACGAATGGATTATACATTGACTAGTAAAAAGTTCAGAAGAGTGTAAAATTTTTTCTAAACAATTTTAAGCAAAAATAAAAAAGCGTGTCGTAGCCAATACATTAAACAACATATTTGCAAAGTTTTAACTGTTTTAGTCAAGAATTGTTTGTGTAAGAGTGCTAAAACGTATGGATTATACATTGACTAGTAAAAAGTTCAGAAGACTGTAAAATTTTTTCTAAACAATTTTAAGCAAAAATAAAAGAAGCGTGTCGTAGCCAATACATTAAACAACATATTTGCAAAGTTTTAACTGTTTTAGTCAAGAATTTTTTGTGTAAGAGTGCTAAAACGAATGGATTATACATTGACTAGTAAAAAGTTCAGAAGAGTGTAAAATTTTTTCTAAACAATTTTAAGCAAAAATAAAAAAGCGTGTCGTAGCCAATACATTAAACAACATATTTGCAAAGTTTTAACGGTTTTAGTCAAGAATTGTTTGTGTAAGAGTGCTAAAACGTATGGATTATACATTGACTAGTAAAAAGTTCAGAAGACTGTAAAATTTCTTCTAAACAATTTTAAGCAAAAATAAAAAAAGCGTGTCGTAGCCAATACATTAAACAACATGTTTGCAAAGTTTTAACTGTTTTAGTCAAGAATTGTTTGTGTAAGAGTGCTAAAACGTATGGATTATACATTGACTAGTAAAAAGTTCAGAAGACTGTAAAATTTTTTCTAAACAATTTTAAGCAAAAATAAAAAAGCGTGTCGTAGCCAATACATTAAAAAACATGTTTGCAAAGTTTTAACTGTTTTAGTCAAGAATTGTTTGTGTAAGAGTGCTAAAACGTATGGATTATACATTGACGAAAGCAAGCATAGGTGTTTTTTAATGTAAAAAGTTCAGAAGACTGTAAAATTTTTTTCTAAACAATTATAAGCAAAAATAAAAAAAGCGTGTCGTAGCCAATACATTAAACAACATATTTGCAAAGTTTTAACTGTTTTAGTCAAGAATTGTTTGTGTAAGAGTGCTAAAACGTATGGATTATACATTGACTAGTAAAAAGTTCAGAAGACTGTAAAATTTTTTCTAAACAATTTTAAGCAAAAATAAAAAAAGCGTGTCGTAGCCAATACATTAAACAACATATTTGCAAAGTTTTAACTGTTTTTTTCAAGAATTGTTTGTGTAAGAGTGCTAAAACGTATGGATTATACATTGACGAAAGCAAGCATAGGTGTTTTTTAATGTAAAAAGTTCAGAAGACTGTAAAATTTTTTCTAAACTATTTTAAGCAAAAAATAAAAAAAGTGTGTCGTAGCCAATACATTAAACAACATGTTTGCAAAGTTTTAACTGTTTTAGTCAAGAATTGTTTGTGTAAGAGTGCTAAAACGTATGGATTATACATTGACGAAAGCAAGCATAGGTGTTTTTTAATGTAAAAAGTTCAGAAGGCTGTAAAATTTTTCTAATCAATTTTAAGCAAAAATAAAAAAAGCGTGTCGTAGCCAATACATTAAACAACATGTTTGCAAAGTTTTAACTGTTTTAGTCAAGAATTGTTTGTGTAAGAGTGCTAAAACGTATGGATTATACATTGACGAAAGCAAGCATAGGTGTTTTTTAATGTAAAAAGTTCAGAAGACTGTAAAATTTTTTCTAAACAATTTTAAGCAGAAATAAAAAAAGCGTGTCGTAGCCAATACATTAAACAACATATTTACAAAGTTTTAACTGTTTTAGTCAAGAATTGTTTGTGTAAGAGTGCTAAAACGTATGGATTATACACTGACGAAAGCAAGCATAGGTGTTTTTTAATGTAAAAAGTTCAGAAGGCTGTAAATTTTTTTCTAATCAATTTTAAGCAAAAATAAAAAAAGCGTGTCGTAGCCAATACATTAAACAACACGTTTGCAAAGTTTTAACTGTTTTAGTCAAGAATTGTTTGTGTAAGAGTGCTAAAACGTATGGATTATACATTGACTAGTAAAAAGTTTAGAAGACTGTAAAATTTTTTCTAAACAATTTTAAGCAAAAATAAAAAAGCGTGTCGTAGCCAATACATTAAACAACATGTTTGCAAAGTTTTAACTGTTTTAGTCAAGAATAGTTTGTGTAAGAGTGCTAAAACGTATGGATTATACATTGACGAAAGCAAGCATAGGTGTTTTTTAATGTAAAAAGTTCAGAAGACTGTAAAATTTTTTCTAATCAATTTTAAGCAAAAATAAAAAAAGCGTGTCGTAGCCAATACATTAAACAACATGTTTGCAAAGTTTTAACTGTTTTAGTCAAGAATTGTTTGTGTAAGAGTGCTAAAACGTATGGATTATACATTGACTAGTAAAAAGTTCAGAAGACTGTAAAATTTTTTCTAAACAATTTTAAGCAAAAATAAAAAAAGCGTGTCGTAGCCAATACATTAAACAACATGTTTGCAAAGTTTTAACTGTTTTAGTCAAGAATTGTTTGTGTAAGAGTGCTAAAATTTTTTCTAAACAATTTTAAGCAAAAAAAAAAAAAAGCGTGTCGTAGCCAATACATTAAAAAACATGTTTGCAAAGTTTTAACTGTTTTAGTCAAGAATTGTTTGTGTAAGAGTGCTAAAACGTATGGATTATACATTGACGAAAGCAAGCATAGGTGTTTTTTAATGTAAAAAGTTCAGAAGACTGTAAAATTTTTTCTAAACAATTTTAAGCAAAAATAAAAAAAGCGTGTCGTAGCCAATACATTAAACAACATATTTACAAAGTTTTAACTGTTTTAGTCAAGAATTGTTTGTGTAAGAGTGCTAAAACGTATGGATTATACATTGACTAGTAAAAAGTTCAGAAGACTGTAAAATTTTTTTTAAACAATTTTAAGCAAAAATAAAAAAAGCGTGTCGTAGCCAATACATTAAACAACATGTTTGCAAATTTTTAACTGTTTTAGTCAAGAATTGTTTATGTAAGAGTGCTAAAACGTATCGATTATACATTGACTAGTAAAAAGTTCAGAAGACTGTAAAATTTTTTCTAAACAATTTTAAGCAAAAATAAAAAAGCGTGTCGTAGCCAATACATTAAACAACATGTTTGCAAAGTTTTAACTGTTTTAGTCAAGAATTGTTTGTGTAAGAGTGCTAAAACGTATGGGTTATACATTGACGAAAGCAAGCATAGGTGTTTTTTAATGTAAAAAGTTCAGAAGACTGTAAAATTATTTCTAAACAATTTTAAGCAAAAATAAAAAAAGCGTGTCGTAGCCAATACATTAAACAACATGTTTGCAAAGTTTTAACTGTTTTAGTCAAGAATTGTTTGTGTAAGAGTGCTAAAACGTATGGATTATACATTGACTAGTAAAAAGTTCAGAAGACTGTAAAATTTTTTCTAAACAATTTTAAGCAAAAATAAAAAAAGCGTGTCGTAGCCAATACATTAAACAACATATTTGCAAAGTTTTAACTGTTTTAGTCAAGATTTTTTTGTGTAAGAGTGCTAAAACGAATGGATTATACATTGACTAGTAAAAAGTTCAGAAGAGTGTAAAATTTTTTCTAAACAATTTTAAGCAAAAATAAAAAAGCGTGTTGTAGCCAATACATTAAACAACATATTTGCAAAGTTTTAACGGTTTTAGTCAAGAATTGTTTGTGTAAGAGTGCTAAAACGTATGGATTATACATTGACTAGTAAAAAGTTCAGAAGACTGTAAAATTTCTTCTAAACAATTTTAAACAAAAATAAAAAAAGCGTGTCGTAGCCAATACATTAAACAACATGTTTGCAAAGTTTTAACTGTTTTAGTCAAGAATTGTTTGTGTAAGAGTAGTAAAACGTATGGATTATACATTGACTAGTAAAAAGTTCAGAAGACTGTAAAATTTTTTCTAAACAATTTTAAGCAAAAATAAAAAAAGCGTGTCGTAGCCAATACATTAAAAAACATGTTTGCAAAGTTTTAACTGTTTTAGTCAAGAATTGTTTGTGTAAGAGTGCTAAAACGTATGGATTATACATTGACGAAAGCAAGCATAGGTGTTTTTTAATGTAAAAAGTTCAGAAGACTGTAAAATTTTATTCTAAACAATTATAAGCAAAAATAAAAAAAGCGTGTCGTAGCCAATACATTAAACAACATATTTGCAAAGTTTTAACTGTTTTAGTCAAGAATTGTTTGTGTAAGAGTGCTAAAACGTATGGATTATACATTGACTAGACAAAAGTTCAGAAGACTGTAAAATTTTTTCTAAACAATTTTAAGCAAAAATAAAAAAAGCGTGTCGTAGCCAATACATTAAACAACATATTTGCAAAGTTTTAACTGTTTTAGTCAAGAATTGTTTGTGTAAGAGTGCTAAAACGTATGGATTATACATTGACGAAAGCAAGCATAGGTGTTTTTTAATGTAAAAAGTTCAGAAGACTGTAAAATTTTTTCTAAACTATTTTAAGCAAAAAATAAAAAAAGCGTGTCGTAGCCAATACATTAAACAACATGTTTGCAAAGTTTTAACTGTTTTAGTCAAGAATTGTTTGTGTAAGAGTGCTAAAACGTATGGATTATACATTGACGAAAGCAAGCATAGGTGTTTTTTAATGTAAAAAGTTCAGAAGGCTGTAAAATTTTTCTAATCAATTTTAAGCAAAAATAAAAAAAGCGTGTCGTAGCCAATACATTAAACAACATGTTTGCAAAGTTTTAACTGTTTTAGTCAAGAATTGTTTGTGTAAGAGTGCTAAAACGTATGGATTATACATTGACGAAAGCAAGCATAGGTGTTTTTTAATGTAAAAAGTTCAGAAGACTGTAAAATTTTTCTAAACAATTTTAAGCAAAAATAAAAAAGCGTGTCGTAGCCAATACATTAAACAACATATTTACAAAGTTTTAACTGTTTTAGTCAAGAATTGTTTGTGTAAGAGTGCTAAAACGTATGGATTATACACTGACGAAAGCAAGCATAGGTGTTTTTTAATGTAAAAAGTTCAGAAGGCTGTAAAATTTTTTCTAATCAATTTTAAGCAAAAATAAAAAAGCGTGTCGTAGCCAATACATTAAACAACACGTTTGCAAAGTTTTAACTGTTTTAGTCAAGAATTGTTTGTGTAAGAGTGCTAAAACGTATGGATTATACATTGACTAGTAAAAAGTTCAGAAGACTGTAAAATTTTTATAAACAATTTTAAGCAAAAATAAAAAAGGGTGTCGTAGCCAATACATTAAACAACATGTTTGCAAAGTTTTAACTGTTTTAGTCAAGAATAGTTTGTGTAAGAGTGCTAAAACGTATGGATTATACATTGACGAAAGCAAGCATAGGTGTTTTTTAATGTAAAAAGTTCAGAAGACTGTAAAATTTTTTCTAATCAATTTTAAGCAAAAATAAAATTAGCGTGTCGTAGCCAATACATTAAACAACATGTTTGCAAAGTTTTAACTGTTTTAGTCAAGAATTGTTTGTGTAAGAGTGCTAAAACGTATGGATTATACATTGACTAGTAAAAAGTTCAGAAGACTGTAAAATTTTTTCTAAAAATTTTAAGCAAAAATAAAAAAAGCGTGTCGTAGCCAATACATTAAACAACATGTTTGCAAAGTTTTAACTGTTTTAGTCAAGAATTGTTTGTGTAAGAGTGCTAAAATTTTTTCTAAACAATTTTAAGCAAAAAAAAAAAAAAGCGTGTCGTAGCCAATACATTAAAAAACATGTTTGCAAAGTTTTAACTGTTTTAGTCAAGAATTGTTTGTGTAAGAGTGCTAAAACGTATGGATTATACATTGACGAAAGCAAGCATAGGTGTTTTTTAATGTAAAAAGTTCAGAAGACTGTAAAATTTTTTCTAAACAATTTTAAGCAAAAATAAAAAAAGCGTGTCGTAGCCAATACATTAAACAACATATTTGCAAAGTTTTAACTGTTTTAGTCAAGAATTGTTTGTGTAAGAGTGCTAAAACGTATGGATTATACATTGACGAAAGCAAGCATAGGTGTTTTTTAATGTAAAAAGTTCAGAAGACTGTAAAATTTTTTCTAAACTATTTTAAGCAAAAAATAAAAAAAGCGTGTCGTAGCCAATACATTAAACAACATGTTTGCAAAGTTTTAACTGTTTTAGTCAAGAATTGTTTGTGTAAGAGTGCTAAAACGTATGGATTATACATTGACGAAAGCAAGCATAGGTGTTTTTTAATGTAAAAAGTTCAGAAGGCTGTAAAATTTTTCTAATCAATTTTAAGCAAAAATAAAAAAAGCGTGTCGTAGCCAATACATTAAACAACATGTTTGCAAAGTTTTAACTGTTTTAGTCAAGAATTGTTTGTGTAAGAGTGCTAAAACGTATGGATTATACATTGACGAAAGCAAGCATAGGTGTTTTTTAATGTAAAAAGTTCAGAAGACTGTAAAATTTTTTCTAAACAATTTTAAGCAAAAATAAAAAAAGCGTGTCGTAGCCAATACATTAAACAACATATTTACAAAGTTTTAACTGTTTTAGTCAAGAATTGTTTGTGTAAGAGTGCTAAAACGTATGGATTATACACTGACGAAAGCAAGCATAGGTGTTTTTTAATGTAAAAAGTTCAGAAGGCTGTAAAATTTTTTCTAATCAATTTTAAGCAAAAATAAAAAAAGCGTGTCGTAGCCAATACATTAAACAACACGTTTGCAAAGTTTTAACTGTTTTAGTCAAGAATTGTTTGTGTAAGAGTGCTAAAACGTATGGATTATACATTGACTAGTAAAAAGTTCAGAATACTGTAAAAATTTTTCTAAACAATTTTAAGCAAAAATAAAAAAGCGTGTCGTAGCCAATACATTAAACAACATGTTTGCAAAGTTTTAACTGTTTTAGTCAAGAATAGTTTGTGTAAGAGTGCTAAAACGTATGGATTATACATTGACGAAAGCAAGCATAGGTGTTTTTTAATGTAAAAAGTTCAGAAGACTGTAAAATTTTTTCTAATCAATTTTAAGCAAAAATAAAAAAAGCGTGTCGTAGCCAATACATTAAACAACATGTTTGCAAAGTTTTAACTGTTTTAGTCAAGAATTGTTTGTGTAAGAGTGCTAAAACGTATGGATTATACATTGACTAGTAAAAAGTTCAGAAGACTGTAAAATTTTTTCTAAACAATTTTAAGCAAAAATAAAAAAAGCGTGTCGTAGCCAATACATTAAACAACATGTTTGCAAAGTTTTAACTGTTTTAGTCAAGAATTGTTTGTGTAAGAGTGCTAAAATTTTTTCTAAACAATTTTAAGCAAAAAAAAAAAAAAGCGTGTCGTAGCCAATACATTAAAAAACATGTTTGCAAAGTTTTAACTGTTTTAGTCAAGAATTGTTTGTGTAAGAGTGCTAAAACGTATGGATTATACATTGACGAAAGCAAGCATAGGTGTTTTTTAATGTAAAAAGTTCAGAAGACTGTAAAATTTTTTCTAAACAATTTTAAGCAAAAATAAAAAAAGCGTGTCGTAGCCAATACATTAAACAACATATTTGCAAAGTTTTAACTGTTTTAGTCAAGAATTGTTTGTGTAAGAGTGCTAAAACGTATGGATTATACATTGACGAAAGCAAGCATAGGTGTTTTTTAATGTAAAAAGTTCAGAAGACTGTAAAATTTTTTCTAAACTATTTTAAGCAAAAAATAAAAAAAGCGTGTCGTAGCCAATACATTAAACAACATGTTTGCAAAGTTTTAACTGTTTTAGTCAAGAATTGTTTGTGTAAGAGTGCTAAAACGTATGGATTATACATTGACGAAAGCAAGCATAGGTGTTTTTTAATGTAAAAAGTTCAGAAGGCTGTAAAATTTTTCTAATCAATTTTAAGCAAAAATAAAAAAAGCGTGTCGTAGCCAATACATTAAACAACATGTTTGCAAAGTTTTAACTGTTTTAGTCAAGAATTGTTTGTGTAAGAGTGCTAAAACGTATGGATTATACATTGACGAAAGCAAGCATAGGTGTTTTTTAATGTAAAAAGTTCAGAAGACTGTAAAATTTTTTCTAAACAATTTTAAGCAAAAATAAAAAAAGCGTGTCGTAGCCAATACATTAAACAACATATTTACAAAGTTTTAACTGTTTTAGTCAAGAATTGTTTGTGTAAGAGTGCTAAAACGTATGGATTATACACTGACGAAAGCAAGCATAGGTGTTTTTTAATGTAAAAAGTTCAGAAGGCTGTAAAATTTTTTCTAATCAATTTTAAGCAAAAATAAAAAAAGCGTGTCGTAGCCAATACATTAAACAACACGTTTGCAAAGTTTTAACTGTTTTAGTCAAGAATTGTTTGTGTAAGAGTGCTAAAACGTATGGATTATACATTGACTAGTAAAAAGTTCAGAATACTGTAAAAATTTTTCTAAACAATTTTAAGCAAAAATAAAAAAGCGTGTCGTAGCCAATACATTAAACAACATGTTTGCAAAGTTTTAACTGTTTTAGTCAAGAATAGTTTGTGTAAGAGTGCTAAAACGTATGGATTATACATTGACGAAAGCAAGCATAGGTGTTTTTTAATGTAAAAAGTTCAGAAGACTGTAAAATTTTTTCTAATCAATTTTAAGCAAAAATAAAAAAAGCGTGTCGTAGCCAATACATTAAACAACATGTTTGCAAAGTTTTAACTGTTTTAGTCAAGAATTGTTTGTGTAAGAGTGCTAAAACGTATGGATTATACATTGACTAGTAAAAAGTTCAGAAGACTGTAAAATTTTTTCTAAACAATTTTAAGCAAAAATAAAAAAAGCGTGTCGTAGCCAATACATTAAACAACATGTTTGCAAAGTTTTAACTGTTTTAGTCAAGAATTGTTTGTGTAAGAGTGCTAAAATTTTTTCTAAACAATTTTAAGCAAAAAAAAAAAAAAGCGTGTCGTAGCCAATACATTAAAAAACATGTTTGCAAAGTTTTAACTGTTTTAGTCAAGAATTGTTTGTGTAAGAGTGCTAAAACGTATGGATTATACATTGAAGAAAGCAAGCATAGGTGTTTTTTAATGTAATTAGTTCAGAAGACTGTAAAATTTTTTCTAAACAATTTTAAGCAAAAAAAAAAAAAGCGTGTCGTAGCCAATACATTAAAAAACATGTTTGCAAAGTTTTAACTGTTTTAGTCAAGAATTGTTTGTGTAAGAGTGCTAAAACGTATGGATTATACATTGACGAAAGCAAGCATAGGTGTTTTTTAATGTAAAAAGTTCAGAAGACTGTAAAATTTTTTCTAAACAATTTTAAGCAAAAATAAAAAAGCATGTCGTAGCCAATACATTAAACAACATGTTTGCAAAGTTTTAACTGTTTTAGTCAAGAATTGTTTGTGTAAGAGTGCTAAAACGTATGAATTATACATTGACGAAAGCAAGCATAGGTGTTTTTTAATATAAAAAGTTCAGAAGGCTGAAAAATTTTTTCTAATCAATTTTAAGCAAAAAAAAAAAAAGCGTGTCGTAGCCAATACATTAAACAACATGTTTGCAAAGTTTTAACTGTTTTAGTCAAGAATTGTTTGTGTAAGAGTGCTAAAACGTATGGATTATACATTGACGAAAGCAAGCATAGGTGTTTTTTAATGTAAAAAGTTCAGAAGACTGTAAAATTTTTTCTAAACAATTTTAAGCAAAAATAAAAAAAGCGTGTCGTAGCCAATACATTAAACAACATATTTACAAAGTTTTAACTGTTTTAGTCAAGAATTGTTTGTGTAAGAGTGCTAAAACGTATGGATTATACATTGACTAGTAAAAAGTTCAGAAGACTGTAAAATTTTTTTTAAACAATTTTAAGCAAAAATAAAAAAAGCGTGTCGTAGCCAATACATTAAACAACATGTTTGCAAATTTTTAACTGTTTTAGTCAAGAATTGTTTGTGTAAGAGTGCTAAAACGTATGGATTATACATTGACTAGTAAAAAGTTCAGAAGACTGTAAAATTTTTTCTAAACAATTTTAAGCAAAAATAAAAAAAGCGTGTCGTAGCCAATACATTAAACAACATGTTTGCAAAGTTTTAACTGTTTTAGTCAAGAATTGTTTGTGTAAGAGTGCTAAAACGTATGGATTATACATTGACGAAAGCAAGCATAGGTGTTTTTTAATGTAAAAAGTTCAGAAGACTGTAAAATTTTTTCTAATCAATTTTAAGCAAAAATAAAAAAAGCGTGTCGTAGCCAATACATTAAAGAACATGTTTGCAAAGTTTTAACTGTTTTAGTCAAGAATTGTTTGTGTAAGAGTGCTAAAACGTATGGATTATACATTGACTAGTAAAAAGTTCAGAAGACTGTAAAATTTTTTCTAAACAATTTTAAGCAAAAATAAAAAAAAAATGTCGTAGCCAATACATTAAACAACATGTTTGCAAAGTTTTAACTGTTTTAGTCAAGAATTGTTTGTGTAAGAGTGCTAAAACGTATGGATTATACATTGACGAAAGCAAGCATAGGTGTTTTTTAATGTAAAAAGTTCAGAAGACTGTAAAATTTTTTATAAACAATTTTAAGCAAAAATAAAAAAAGCGTGTTGTAGCCAATACATTTAACAACATGTTTGCAAAGTTTTAACTGTTTTAGTCAAGAATTGTTTGTGTAAAAGTGCTAAAACGTATGGATTATAATTGACTAGTAAAAAGTTCAGAAGACTGTAAAATTTTTTTTAAACAATTTTAAGCAAAAATAAAAAAGCGTGTCGTAGCCAATACATTAAACAACATGTTTGCAAAGTTTTAACTGTTTTAGTCAAGAATTGTTTGTGTAAGAGTGCTAAAACGTATGGATTATACATTGACTAGTAAAAAGTTCAGAAGACTGTAAAATTTTTTCTAAACAATTTTAAGTAAAAATAAACAAAGCGTGTCGTAGCCAATACATTAAACAACATGTTTGCAAAGTTTTAACTGTTTTAGTCAAGAATTGTTTGTGTAAGAGTGCTAAAACGTATGGATTATACATTGACGAAAGCAAGCATAGGTGTTTTTTAATGTAAAAAGTTCAGAAGACTGTAAAATTTTTTCTAAACAATTTTAGGCAAAAATAAAAAAAGCGTGTCGTAGCCAATACATTTAACAACATATTTGTAAAGTTTTAACTGTTTTAGTCAAGAATTGTTTGTGTAAAAGTGCTAAAACGTATGGATTATAATTGACTAGTAAAAAGTTCAGAAGACTGTAAATTTTTTTTTAAACAATTTTAAGCAAAAATAAAAAAAGCGTGTCGTAGCCAATACATTAAACAACATGTTTGCAAAGTTTTAACTGTTTTAGT